>NC_134358.1:382648741-383003914 GCF_048569485.1 Anomaloglossus baeobatrachus
AGCAGACATATACAAATACTCATACAAACGAGAACAAGTGTAACAACAATTATTATAATTCAGAACATTGTACCAAATATATTATCCAGTGACAAAGTATTTTGCAGTGTTCCTGTCATTGGGAGAGGTGTCTCCTTTAACTGAGTGATTTGATTTTATTAAGATTAATATATTCATTAACAATTATTATTATATCCAGGGGTTTGTTTTTTTTCCCAAACATTTGGATACATAATCTGATGGAAAATGTAAAAATATGATGTTGCTGTCAAAATTACTTTGTTTTTGAATTATGTTAATGAAGTTTATCTAAAAAAGACTTTGTCACTAGATAATATATTTGGTACAATGTTCTGAATCATAATAATTGTTGTTACACTTGTTCTTGCTTGTATGAGTATTTGTATATGTCTGTTATACGGCGGTTTTGTTTTTAAAGAGGAATAGTGACAGCTTAGTTTTCATTCCTGTTTTCAATTAGTGCTAATTTGATTCTACGTCACTTTCCTCTGTTTTCTAACTTCCTAAGGAGTCAGTAATTTCTATCATGACTGTGATGAAGGTGTAGTCGAAACGTGTCTCATTTCTATATTAAAAGCAGACTTTTTTTTTCATATCTGCCTTTTTATTGCCTGTATGCAGATTGAATTTAAAGAGATTTTTTTATTCTTTACAATAAAGTATTCAAACATTTTTTCACTATCTGTTGGCTCGCTGGATGTGATTGTTCCTTTTCTAATTTATGGTTGCATGGACTCCTACCCTTTAGTCCGACGCTGAGCCTATAAAAGATCAAACAGCATACAAGATGCAATTATATGACAACCCCTTCATTTTTCTACTTATTTCATTAGTATTTGGTACCATTGCCCTTAAACTGTATGACTTGGGTCATACGTTTTCGATATCCTTCAACAAGCTTCTAACAATAGTTGGTTGGAACTTGGGCTAATTCCTTCAGACAGAATTGGTATAACTGAGTCATATTTGTAGGTCACCTTGCTGTCACCGGCCTTTTCAGCTTTGCCCATACATTTTTAATAGGATTGAGATCAGGGCTTTGTGATAGCCACTCCAAAACATTAACTTTGTTATTCTTAAGACACTTTCTAACCTGTCTGGCAGTGGGCTTTGGGTCATTGTCCATTTGGAAGACCCATTTCCACCAAAGCTTTAAGTTCCTGCCTCATGTCTTGAGATGTTGCTTCAGTATTGCCACATATTCTTTTTTTCCTCATGATGCCATCTATTTTGTGAAGTGCACTAGTCTCTCCTGCAGCAAAACAACCCCACAACATGATGCTGCTGCCCCCATGTTTCACTATTGGGATGGTGTTTTTAGGCTCCAAACCTTCTCCCTTTTTCCTCCTAATATAACCATAGTCATTAAGGTCAAACAGGTAAATTTTAGTTTTGTCAGACCTCACAATATATCTCCAAAAATTAATGTCTCTGTTCCTGTGTGCATTTGCAAACATTAATTTGGCTTTTTTCTTTTTCTTTTGGAGTAATGGCTTCTTCCTGGCAGAGTGGCATTTCAGTCCATGTTGATACAGTACTCGTTTCACTTTGGATGACACAATCTTACCAAGTTCCATCAGCTTTTTCACAAGGTCTGTTGCTTTTGTTGTTGGGTTGATATGCACGTGTCTGACCAAAACACGTTCATCTCTAGTACACAGAACCTGGCTCCTTCCTGAGCGGTATGATGGCTGGACATTGCCACTTGTTTGTACTTGCATATAATTGTTTGTACAGATGAATGAGGCACCTTCAGGTATCTGGAAATTGCACCCAAGGATGAACCAGGCTTGTGCAAGTCCATAATTCTCTTCCTGATCTTGGCTGATTTCTATTGACTTCCCCATGATGCTACATAAAGAAACAGTGGTTTTTAGGTGTGCATCACAATACATCCACAGGTGTGTCTCTAAGTAGTTGAGATGCTGGAAATAAAGAAGCTTCCAAAGACATTACATCATCATATGGACTTTTCCATATTGTTGAAAGGCATAGTATTCTAAGTGTATGTAAACTTTTGACTTTGCAGAAAGTACTAAAAATGCCTTAAAACATTCTGCGTCTCTAATTATTTTGACATTTGGCAAATATAAATCATTTTGGTAACCCCAATTGACCTAAAATGGGAAAGGTTTATTTTAATTTCATGTCAGATAGTGAGAAAAACATGCTTATGATTCTTTTTAGATAATCTATGTAAACTTCTGGTTTCAACTATAGCTATACACTGGCAGAAAAATATAAAAGTTATGGCTTTTGGAAGAAAAGGAGAGAAAAGAGAAATGCAAATGCATTTCCTAGTCATGAAGGGGTTAAAATTTTAAGATGATAAAAAATTATCCCTCCAAGGCTAGGGTCACATGACTGGAGATAGTGAGCCTTTCAAAGTTTGGTTTGCCGACCCTTGGAGGACTTCCCTGTGTTTGCCAAACTGTTCGTCAAACCTTTTCAAACCCCATTGAATTCAATGGGAGGTGAAACATGAGGCAGAGAAAACACCTTTGAGGGAGTCAAAAAGCTTTCAAAATAGCGAAAATACTTTTTGCAAGGCAGCCCCACTGTTTTGGCATAGCCATTAGCTTCCTAGACTATTGACACAAGACATATTGAGATGGATGAGAGACAGGTGTACGGCTGGTGCTCCAATACCCGCGCCAGTATAGTTACATAGTTACATAGTTACTTAGGTTGAAAAAAGACCTAGGTCCATCTAGTTCAACCTTCCTCCACCAGTTCTACATTTGGTCACTAAATCATTTATAACCAACAATGTTGTGTGTATTGAGGAAATCATCCAGCCCTTTTTTAAAAGCTGTTATAGTATCAGGGAGTTATGGCAAACTTATGCATAACCCTATGGAGTCTTTTATCCAGGAACTCAGGGACATTCTTTTGACCGCTAAGTCCAACGGCCTGATTGATAAAAAGGAGTTCAATTTTCTTCTCCCCAGATTCCCAGTCACTCCCACCTTCTATTGTTTACCGAAGGTACACAAAGGCACCAATCCGTTAAAAGGGAGACCAATTGTGTCAGGTATTGGGAGTTTGACTCAGAACCTGGGGATTTATTTGGATAAACTCCTTAGACCGTTTGTGGTCTCCTTGAGTTCCTACTTAAGAGATACCACTGACCTTTTGAAGAAACTTGAGGGCGTGTCAGTTGAGGATGATGTCATACTTGCGAGCATCGACGTGGAATCTCTTTATTCTTCTATCAGGCATGAAGTGGGTCTGAGGGCTGTGCGGCATTTCCTCAATGGTAGAGGTAGTCAGTATAGTGCGCATAATGTATTTTTGATGAGGATTCTTGAGTTCTGTCTAACACGTAACATCTTCGTTTTTGGAAACCGACTCTACCACCAGCTCAGGGGCACTGCGATGGGCAGCCCTTGTGCGCCATCATACACTAATTTGCTCCTGGGCTGGTGGGAGGAGACTGGGATTTTTGGAGATGAATCTGTTCTGCCCACTGATAAGATCTTAATGTGGTGCAGATACATTGACGACGTGTTTTTATTGTGGAGAGGCTCAGAACCTGACCTAGCTGCGTTTGTAGCAGGGCTCAATACAAATGATCTAGGTCTACACTTTACTTTTGAGGGTAGTCCTTCCAGTCTGCCCTTTTTGGATGTCCTGATAGAAAAAAATTGCAGGGGGTTATTTGGCCACTAGTACCTATCATAAACCCACAGCAACAAATTAATTGCTGAGATGGGAGAGTGGACACCCCCTGGCTTTGAAAAAGGGCATCCCACGGGGACAATTTTCTAGGATTAGAAGGAACTGCTCTAACGAAGAGAAGTGTGCCGCACAGTCCAATGATTTGGAAAATCGTTTTCATGAAAGAGGATATCCACACAGAATTATCAGTGAGGCTCGCAGGATGACGGACCAGGTTGAAAGGTCGACTTTATTGTATCCTCCACCTAAGGAGATGGACGAGGCAAGTGAGGTGATTCGGTTTATCACCACCTTTAACAACGGAGCTGGGGCAGTGAGGAGGATACTGGAGAAATACTGGCCAATTCTCAAAATGGATGGAGACATAGTGAGTTTTATTCCAGCAAGACCTAGCATTACGTTTAGGAAAGCTAGATCCTTACAAGATCGACTTGTACACAGTCACTTCGTGGATAACAGAAAGGTTGATAGTGGATGGCTTAAGAGTAACACCAAAGGTTGTTTCCGCTGTAGTGGCTGTGTCGCCTGCAAAGCGTTAAAAACTGGCAGAAGGTTCCTTAGCAATGTGACAGGGAAAGAATATGACATCCGTTGGTTCATAAATTGTCGTACCAAGGGTGTCATATATAAAATAACATGTCAATGTGGCCTTGAATATATAGGGAAGACCAAAAGGGAGTTTAGGAGAAGGATTGGTGAGCACCTAAGGGATCTTAGGCTCAAAAATGATACCCCGCTGGCACGGCATGTTAATGCCATGCATTGTGGAAATTTGGACTGCATTTTCTTTCAGGGTATTGACATGATCCCTCCACTTAGACGGGGTGGGGATTGGAATAAGATGATCCTTCAGCGTGAGGCTGAATGGATCTTCAGGTTGAAAACTGTTAGCCCCCAAGGTCTTAATGAAACCCTTTCCTTCGCACCCTTTTTGTAAATTTGAGGTCAGTGGTAGCTAGGAGGGCCAGCCGTCGTACGAACAGGGGCGCCACACACCGTCTTTCTAGGGTGCCGACCTCTGCTGTTAGGTAGGGGCCAGCTTGTATCTAGTCAGGCATAGTGGTGGTGGTATTAGTAGGGCCTCTCTTCCTTTACCGCATAGTCTCCTTTTTAGACAAACCTCCTCCAACCCCACCCCCCTCCCCCATTTTTTTGGGGCCCGTTCTCCAGTGTTCTCCTCCTCCTTAAGAGTCTCCAAAATACCCCCTTCCTTAGGAATGGGTCACCTGGTTTTGCCCAATGTTCTGGACCTTTCTTTCTTTCGTTTCTCTCCCTTTCTCCTTCTTTCTCCCCCCTTTTTTCTCCCTTTTCTTTTCCCTCTTTTGGTATTTATAAATTCCCTTGGGCCTCTGGGTTTGTGGTAATTCGCCGTACATCTGGTATCTTTGTGAGTGGCAGCTTTGTCTGCCTTCTCACATACTCGGCTCTAAGTCATTGGAGCCGATGCAGCGCCTAATGCAGACTGTTTATTGTATTGAGCGCTGCGATAGCCTGACGTGCATGGGTTAAAGTCCTCCTACACTGTGTGAGGAGGCGTGACGATTCGCATGTCTCAGTGCCCTCTGTGGTAGTGAGTATCTGCGCATGCGCTGACAACGTCACAATCAGTGACGTGTGCGCCTCAAGCGTGCGTTCCACTGTGCGTCCCGGAAGAGAGGGGCGGCGTGGATGCAGCGTCACACGCAGGCAGCTGATTAAGGATTTAAAAATGGCGGGCGCAGCATTTTGAAAGGCCCGCTGCTGCCGCTTAGTGAGTCTTTGTCAGCTATCTTCCTAGCGGTTTGCTGGATATCATGATCCTTTATTTCAGTACTTTGATTATATATTTTGTTTGTTTTCAGCATGTCCCGCCCAGTCCATGTGATTTTAGGACTGGTGTGTGTTGTTTTACTCCCCTGACGAATACTAAGTGTAGGAAACGCGTCGGGAGAACGGGGACACCAGGACCTCATTTTCTAATAAGGGGACCATATGCTCAGTCCATGCAAGGACCATTGGGACGCCCTGAGTGCTATGAGGATCCTCTAGAGAAAAGGTGGATGCATCGTTTCTGGGTGAGACCATTCCACTTTCTCCATATATTGAAGCAGTGATTTTTGTGACCCAGTGGTACTGAGGTGGTCCATATCCTGTTGGTAGCGGCCCTGTTTTTGCAGAATTGCAGTGGTCAGCTTACCAGATTGTTATTAAATGACCTTCTGGCCGTTGAAACCCCCTCTCCCCTTCATGCTGAGGGGATTTGTGTGTTGTTTTGGCCATTTTAAGATAACATTTTATTTGAGGTTGGGATCTCCGGCTTCTTTTAAGGAATATATTAAAAGTTAAGTTTTATTTCTTGTACCCCGGCTGACTATCTATCTGTTATAGTATCTGCCATTACTACCTTTTGTGGTAGGGCATTCCACGGTCTGACTGCTCTAACTGTAAAGAACCCTTTCCTATTTAGCTGCCGGAATCGCTTTTCTTCCACTCGCAGTGTATGCCCCTGGTCCTTAGTATTGTCTTTGGAAGAAATAAGTCATGTTCCAGTCCTTTATTTTGACCAAACCTGTATTTATACAAATAAATGAGATGTCCTCTGAGACGTCTTTCTTCTAAGCTAAACATATCTAACTTTTTTAACCTGTCATCATATGGCAGGCCTTCCATTCCTTGTAGTAGTCTAGTTGCCCGCCTTTGAACTGACTCTAACAGTATAGGCGAGACATTACTTGGAGACCCATCTTGGGGTCTTGATATTTAAAAAACATTTCAGGCAGACAGCAGGACAGTGACATTACTACCCCCAATTATTACCCTACCTATTTCCCCATAGTGTATTTACACAGCAGTTAGGTATAGTCCATGCAACACACGGGATGTGGCGTGACATTTCCATTTTAAAAATCAAGAGATGGATGAGTGACAGGATTAGGCCTCTTGCTCCCACACCCCTGTCAGTACAGACAAGACACAATTTTGAGACCCTACTTGGTGTCGCCACAATTTAAAACATTAAGGTCAGACAACATGTACACCTCGAACACCCTGCCTATTCACCCTTCCACCACAACGTCATCATGATTTACCAGTCATGGTTGCTGTACCCTTCCCCTTTGAAACAGATGTTTCACAACCTACGCCCACACCTGTCAGACACCTGACACAAAAGATAAATTCTTTATTTCTTGTTTGAGATAGCAATATTGGGAAGACACTAAATAGTACCAATAGCTAGAATGTGGTTCACTGGGTAATTTGGAGCAGGGATAATAAGTAGAGATGAGCGAACCTTTCAAAGTTCAGTTCACTGAGCCTTATTGAACAAATGGTACTTTCGCAGAACTGTTTGCTGAACAGAACTCCAAACCTTTTCAAACCCCATTGAAGTCAATGAAAGGCCGTCCAAATGTAAGGCAGAAGAAACATATTTAGAGGGGTTGAAAAGCTTCCAAAACAGCAAAAATATATTTTACAGTGCGGCCCCATTGATTTGGCATAGGCATTAGTTCCCTAGACTATTGACATAAGAAATATAGAGGTGGTGAGAGACCGGTGTAGGCATCTTAGGGACTCTTGATATTTAAAAACCATTCAGGCAGACAGTGCCATCAATTACACTCTCCCATTCCCTTTGAGAATTAAGGTCCATGCAAAACACAGGGGCTGGCATTTTATTTTTAAAAAGTGAGCACACAGTGATTGTGCCTTCTGCAGCAGTGCATGCATGCCGTAATAGAAATTTCTGTACAACCAGGTTGATCTATGCAGTGCATATTTGATGTTGCCCAGGCATTATCCCACCACCAGGTTTGCACCTTTATCACACATCAGGGAAGTATGGTTCATGCGACACACCGGATGTGTGCTGGCATTTTCATTTAAAAAAAAAGAGATGCATGAGTTACAGGCATAGGCCGCTAGCTCCCAAAATCACACAACTTGGAGACCCATCTAGGATTCTCGATATTTAAAAAACATTCAGGGAGTCAGCAGGACAGTGGCATCAATTGCCCCCCCCCATTTCCTCACAGTGTGTTTGCATAGCAGAAATTTATGGTCCATGCAACACACAGGATGTGGGCTGGCATTTTGATCTTAAAAATCAATATATGCATGAGTGACAGGGGTAAGCCTCTTACTCCCAGAACCCTGGCACTATAGAGAAAAGATTTGGAGACCATGTCAGGCAACAGGAAAAGTGGCAACAATTCTCACAGACTACACATTTTCCAACAAAGCAACATGGATGCTTGGGACTGGCCCTGTAACAAGGTCTGAACTAACATTTCTAACTTGACCAGACACGGCAAGATGACAGACAGGCGTAGCCCTCTTGCTCCCAGAACCCTGGCACTACACCATCGCCTAGTCTGCACAGTCTGGGACTGGGGTGGCAAAGTCATTGGACATCCTGACCATCTTGTTCATCTTTATGAAAGTTACGCAATCTACACTTACAGGGAACAGCCGGATACCCTTATTCATCAATACACCGCCAGCAGCGCTGAGACATGTTCTGCGAGAACACTGGCTACCGGGCAGACCAAAACTTCCAAAGAGTGACTGGCGAGCTCAGGCCACTCATCTATTTTTGAAGACCAAAATACAAAAGGGTCCAATACCCCCCTTATGGCATCGATATTGAGCCCTAGATACTCCTGCACCATCCTCTCCAGTTGTTCACTATGTGTCAGACTTCTACTCTGTTCTGTTGGTATTGAGGGAAAAGAACAAGAGTTTTTATAGTGCAAAAATTGTACAAAAATTTTATTATAAAGAAGGTGAACATCTATTTAGTCTAAAAAAGTATTAAAACACCAGGACCATGCCCCGAGATAGGTAGACACTACTAGGGATTAATGAAACAAATTATATGTTATGAGGGTACAGATGGCACAATCACCATAATATCAGAATATAGTATCTCCATAGTGGAGTGTGATTGCAGACAACATGAAGTCAGATCCCCTAAAAAAGTCTAAAGCATACTGAGATGTAATACTGTAGTATGGCATGCAAAAGCAGCAGTGGTAAAGCTGAATTCGGTAATAGATCACTGAAAATGGAACCTCAAAATGCCCAATGCACGTTTCGATACATCGATTTTCAATCTTCATCAGAGGAGAGGCACCGTGCTGTTCTCTTGGTGCATACAATGGTCTAAAATATGTTTGCCAAACCTCACAGAAATTGCTTTTGCCACTTGAACTGCTACTGCTATTGTTTCGATGTTGACAACGCGACGTTCCCGTGGTTTGAATTCTAGAACTACTATGCATACAATGTGCCTCACTGCTGCCTTGTGGAAAACTACTCTTAAGATTTCCTAGAAGTTTAGTTTGATAATCCAGCAGCCGTGCGTCCCTTATGGGGGGGGGGGCATCTTGCTAAATTTACTCTTGTACCATGGATCTAACAGAGTGGCAACCCAGTAGTCAGCACTATTTCTAATCCTAATAATAGGAACAGCATGTTGCAGATAGTGCAGCAAGAAGGTGCTCATGTGTCGAACGCGTCAATGAAGTCCATGTTGTGTTCGTGGCGTGGCAACACTCAACCTTGCCTCTTCTGTCCCCTCGCTCCAACCACAGCCAAAGAGATGGGATCAACATCGTCTTCATCTCCAGAGGTTTCTACGCCCATCACCTCTTCCTCCTTCATTTGTGATTCCTGCACCTTCACTACCAGTTTGTTTGTTACCATGAGCCTCCCTTGATGGATGGACTCCACCCTCCCATCACACCCACTTGTGTGATGACTGTGTGGATCTTACAGGAAATGGTATCCCTTCCACATACTCTTCTGCTTCCTTCTCTTCCTCTGGGACTCCCACATCCTCTCGCAGACTATTCAAAGTGTGCTCCAACATGTAAATGAGTGGAATAGTGATGCTGATGATGGCATAGTCAGCGCTAACCCTCTTTGAAGCCATTTCAAAACTATGCAGGAGTGTGCAAAGGTCTTAGATCTATGCGCTTTCCACAAACATGAATTGCACCCCATCCACACTGCATACTCCCAGGGTATGCCTCATGGTATAGTGCACCAGATATTGCTGCTGCCAAAGTCGCTGCAATATGTGCAGAATGGAATTCGACTGTGTCGGCATATTGCATATCAACTGGTTAACCAGTTGTCCGAAAGACTTTTGCAGCATTTTAAGTCAATTAGTCATGGGGTGCGAATGGTAGAAGTGAGCACACAGTGACCGTGCCTTCTGCAGCAGCGCATCCAGGCCGGGATAGTAGGCTACAAATTTCTATACAACCAGATTAAGGACATGAGCCATACAAGGCACATGTGTGAAGTGGCCCAGGCATAGGGCCGCCAACAGGTTTTCAACATTATCGCACATGGCCTTCCCTGGCTTCAGTGGAGACAGCCATTTATCAAAACTCGGCCCAGAAAGCACTCCACAACTCTTCTGCTGTGTAACTTGCTTATCCAATGCATATTAATTTCAGCACTGCCTGATTGCGTTGAACCATGGCTGATCTGTACGGAGGTGGGGGAATTCTCTCTGCACACTTGGAATGTATGTTACATTAAGGCAGAGCTAAGGATGCAGGTGGAGTCCCTAGAGGAGGTGGAAGGAGCAGAATCAGTGGAGGAAGTGGTGGATCGAGAGGTTTGTCCTGCAAACCATAGGGATTTCAAGACTTGGGAAGCAGTCCCTTCCCCATCTGCTACCGCAGCCACCAGAGTAACCTTGTGTCCAGTCAGCGAGATGTAAAGCCTCTGACCATACTTGTTCTTCCAGGTGTCAGTGGAAAATGCACCCTGGGAGACAGAGTTTTTCAAGGAAAAGGTAATGCTGTCTTCAACATGATGGTGTAGCGCAGCCACAACTTTATTAGAGAAGTAATGGTGAATGACCAACTGGAACTGGGGGACTGTGATGGCCTTCAGTTTTCGGAAACCATCTGTATCCACTAGGCGGAAAGGCATTATTTCTGTGGTCAACAGTTTAGATACTGTGAAGTTCAAGCTCTTTGTTTTGGCATGTGTGGGAGGAAATTGATTTTTTGCGTGACCAAAACTGTGGGACTGAGGGCTGGCTGCTGTGATGAGAAAGGGTAGAGTAAGGTGTACATGACCGCCGGTTGGACTTTGAGGAAGGTGTAGGTGGAGATGTAATACTGGGTTGAGAAACATGTGGTGTGCTCGGTGTCTCACATGGGTCAAAAACACCAGGCTCGTTCACTCGTGCAACAGCTGACTAGCTCTCACTCACCCCGACTTTAGTGGGGAAACAAATGTAGGTTCTGTAGTTGGAGACCTGTGTGAGAAATGTTTAAATGTTGACGCAGTAGGAGGAAGAAGCAGCAGACGCAGTTGATTTGGCGGTCAGTGGCTGGGTCGTCCCGGTAGTCAAATTATTTGAATTTTTGCCTTTGCCTATACTGAGTCGTTGTTTACAATGTTTGCAGATAACGAAAGTTGGGTCATCTTTTGCAGTCTCAAAAAAGGATCAGGCTAGGAAACCCTTCCTGCGAACTGCAGACCCGTGTCCGCTGCTAGCCAAAGCCAGAGTTGTGGGTGAGTATGTTGCATCACTATGTGTTTGTGCAAGAATTGCCAACATAATAACCTCGTCTTCCTCCTCATCTGTTGAGCTACTCAGCTACGTGCCTCTGGGTTCACACCAAGTGGGATCTAGAACTTCATCGTCATGCTCTATATTGTCCCATTCCTCCTTTTCTTGACCTGACATCACAGCACAGTATGTGTAGCGCCCCTGACTATATCAGGGTGCTACAGGGAACTACATCCTGTCCCCCAGGGTGCAGGACCCAACCCCCATGGTTCCAGGTTCCCAATAACCAGTGTCACACCATCAGTACTACAAATCCCAACCACACCTCACATCAAACCTGACACACCAGTGGGATGGTCAAGCTGGAGTAGGGCCACCCACCTAGGGGTCAGGCAGACTGGTGGGAGGGAGGACGTGAGTTTAGAGTCAGCTCTCAAAGTGAGAGGAGTGGAGAGGCAGCCTTTGAAGAGTGAGGATCTGGGAGTAGTAGCTCCCGGGGAGCGAGACCAAGGTTGGGTCGCAGACGGTGGTCTGGGACCACAGAAGTCGGGGACCGCTAGCAGTGACATTGGAAAAGGGTGCGACGGACATAGTCTTGGAGGACTGTCGGCATCAGCAAGCCCAATAAGCGAACCGGTACCGAGCACGACAGGGACCCTAGGTCAGGAACCGATTCAACGTCCTGATAATTAACCTGGGAGGGCGAGTATCTTCATGAACTTCCCTAAGAGCTCAGAGATTGAAGGCATCAGCACAACGCGGGCAATAGGGTTGTATCTAGGATGTAGCTACACTACATGTAGGTAGCAGGGCCCTAACAACTTCAAGCCAAGGGGCCACAACAGACAACTACAATTTTGCACGGAGGCAGGGTCTGGATTACCAAGTGAAACCAGTGGGAGCAGACACCTGGACGGGCTCCCCGCAGTTGCAGCGATACACAGAGACTTTGGTTTACCATAGTGTGTGCATCACTCTATAATCCTCATCCAGCACCACAACTACCGCAGTGAGTACCCTGACCCCTGCACCCTGTCCTCCCAAGCAATCCACCAAAACCCCAGAGTCCGGGGCCTTCCCTACCTGCAGAGGGACTAACACCTTGCTGCCCCACACCATCTGCCTGGTACTCCCTCCAGCAGCGGCAGTACTCCCATTACCAAAACCCGGAGGTGGCATCACAAACTTCTCCCATGTAAATACCCCCTTTCAAGGATCGGAGTGTTAGCCTAGCCTGGGTCCGGACCCCTCGAGCCACGACCACCCCGGATCTGAGCACCCCGGTCTGCGCCGGGGTGGCACACAACTAATTCTTTCTGGTGTCACGAACAGGATAAGGACTGGACCCATTAAACCGGTGACGTGCACCTTGCAGAACTGTCCAAATTTCAACTGTGACTGTTAATTTGTCTTGCCGCCATTTTGGTGCCTAAAAACAACAACTGCACCATCATCCCCAGCAAAAGGGCACGAAGCCGAAGCCCTGCCCCTGTCCCAGAGAGCTTGGTGACAAAAACCAAGGGGGAGTAACAGGATGTGAAGGCGGAGATTGGCGCAGGGACACCAGGACTCTGCAGAAAAGTTCCTGGATCAGAGAGCAGCAGGATAGCAGAGCAGAGAGACTGGTCACCTGTCCGTTCCGTTCCGGGAACGGCTACGTGGATTGAAGAGGAGACAGAGCGGCTCTGCAGGAGGATGCGGACGAAGTTCCTGTTCCTGCTGGACGACTGAAGGGTTGAGATGAGGAGTGTGGCTACAGCGGTGCGGGCCCGTGAAGTGGAAGCCCTGCGTGTGCAGCGGGTAAGCAAAAGTCCAGTTCCGGTTGATCCGGCCTACCCGGCCGCGGAAACCGGTCTGCCCCCGGCCACCGTGACAGCCATGTCACCTCCTCCACCCTCGGCTGAAGCTATAGCCAAGCCGCTACCCCCAACACCGGCAGCGGCATCTCCAGCCCCCGCAGAAGATGAGCAGGCCGCAACACCTCCGGCCCTACCACCGGCCATACCAGATCAGACCGCGACGCCTCCGGTACCATCCATGGCCAGACCAGACCCGGCCGCATCACCGGGCCCGTACCTCGATACGGAGAACCCGGCCACTGCTACCCCGGCTGCGGAACAGCCGGTTCATCTAACCACTGCTGCAAAGGAGGAACCCACCAATATGCTGGTAACACTACAGTGCGGCCCCCCCGGTAGCTGTCGAGGCCGCGGGGATCCGAATGCATCCGGTCCCCCTGGAGGAGGTGGAACCAGAAGTCCACATCCCATATTGGGAGAGACAACACCAGCAGCTGCTCACCGAGATGTCCGCCAGAGAGCAGTGTCAGGCGGAGGTCGCTGCCCGCACGCATAGAGAAAAGGAGCACCTGAGAAAAGTTACGTTCCAGGTCAGAGGGCCACGGTACTGGGGTCTGGTGGAGCATTTTGACCCCATCAACGGGTGGTGGTTCATCTCTGAGCTGGGCCTTGCTGCTGGGGTGTTTGTCTCCAGGAGGCATGTCGCAGAACACCTTCCAAAGGGGCACCCCGACCGAAATCTGAAGCCAGGAGATATGGTTTCATACTGCCAGTATTGTGGGGGG
This sequence comes from Anomaloglossus baeobatrachus, assembly GCF_048569485.1. Lineage (NCBI taxonomy): Eukaryota > Metazoa > Chordata > Amphibia > Anura > Aromobatidae > Anomaloglossus > Anomaloglossus baeobatrachus. The sequence continues at coordinate 382,662,547 of NC_134358.1, forward strand.
CGGGGCTTGTATGCCTTGGAAGTGAATAAGTATGCCATGGCAGAAGGGAATATAGTGCCAGCCCCCGAAACAGCCCTAGATTACATCAGAGAGTAAAGGTAGCGAAACCTGGCTATCTAGTAACCTTATTGTGTTTCATGCCTGTTCTAAATGTTGTGTAATGCTTTGAAAATGATAAGTAATGTTTCAAAATGTTGAAAATGCTAATTACCCGAATAAGTAACCTGATTTTGAAAGTTTACAATTTGTGCACCCGGTGCATGGACCCTGTTTTACCCTCCTTTAGTATTAAATATGGACCATGGCTGCAGGACTGGCAGCAGCCAGCACAAACTTGTGCTCCTTGTAAATAGTTGCACCTTGTGCGCCTACCAGAGTCGTCCCCTGAACCATCAGGTTTCAATCCAGTCACCACAGACACAGCAAGGAACTCGGGGTGGTGTGACACCATGATTAGAGGTGGCACCAGGGTTCAGGTGATTAGGGTGGCGGGTTGAAGGGAAAGAGACAATGGGAATGGGCTGTCGCAGGAAGGAGCTGCAGCAGACTAGTCTCTGACTACCGCTACAACCAGTAGCGTTCCCAGGTTTTCCAATGTTAGACTATGTGAGTTTTGCAACATTAAAGTGTATTGACTCCCCTGTGTGGGAAGGGTCTCTAATATTAAAATGTTATCTTTTTCCAGTTCCAGAAAAATAAAAACTGTACTCTGTAGCTCGTGGACGAGCTATGCTTAACCAAGGGAGAATGTAGCATCCTTGACTATATCAGGGTGCTACAGGGAACTACATCCTGTCCCCCACAATGCAGGACCCAATCCCCATGGTTCCAGGTTCCCATTAACCAGTTTCACACCATCAGTACTATAAATCCCAACCATACCTCACATCAAACCTGTCAGACACACCAGTGGGATGGTCAAGCTGGAGTAGGGCCACCAAGACCTTTTTACCTAGTTCTCTAGAAAATTGACAGTAGGCAGTACTAACAAATACAAATGTGATTGCGTAATTTTGACCAGGCCATGAAACCTGCCAACACTATTTACCTAGTTTAATAGCAAATTGACAGCAGGCACTACTAACTAACAATACCTAGAAATGTGATTGACTTCATAATTTTGACCATGCAATGAAAACTGCCAAGACCTTTTTACCTAGTTCACTAGCAAATTGATAGCAGATTGTACAAACTAAAGGGCCCGTTACACGCTACGATATATCTAATGATATGTCGTCGGGGTCACGTCGTTAGTGACGCACATTCGGCATCGTTTGACATATCGTAGCGTGTGACAGCTATGAGCGACTGTGTACGAGCAAAAATACTCACTTTATCGTTGCTCGGTGACACGTCTCTCATTTTCAAAAAAAACGATCGCCCTTCTGCTCGCCGGTTGTTCATTGTTCCCAAGGCAGCACACATCGCTCCGTGTGACACCCTGGGAACGATGAACTGCAGCTTACCTGCGTCCCACCGGCAATGCGGAAGGAAGGAAGTGGGCAGGATGTTACGTCCCACTCATCTCCACCCCTCCGCTTCTATTGGGTGGCCGCTGTGTGACGTCGCTGTGACTTCGAACGTCCCTCCCCCTTCAAGAAGAGGATGTTCGCCGCCCACAGCGAGGTCATTCGGGAGGTACGTGTGACTATATGTGACATGGGCAACAAATTGCCCGTAACGCACAAACGATGGGGGCGGGTGCAATCGCACATGCGATCGAACGATAAATCGCTGCGTGTAAAGCGGCCTTAATAGTACCTAGAAATGTGATTGACTGGCTAATTGATAGCAGGCTGTAATAAGTAGCAATAGCTATTATGATCCTTCACTGGCAAATCTTTAGCAGGCACTGACAAATACGGTGTTTCCCCAAAAATAAGCCCTACCCTGAAAATAAGCCCTAGTTGCGGTTCAATAATGAAGTGTCCATTCAGCTAAGAAAGTTAAAAAATACTGCAGGACACTTCATTACAGAAAGTAGACACCCCCAAAAGAGAGAAAAATGAAGAGACAAGACAAGACAAGGTTCCATTTTTCACATTTTCATTCTTACATATAGCTATTGGATTTTTCAAGTCAGTATTCACACAGCAGTTTCTGCTATTACATGTATTCCCGTTGCATAGTCACTGGTGTGCATATCTTCTCTCCATATAGTGATGTTTATTTAGGTTCTTGCACCCAGTTCAGACTTAGAATGGTGTTCCAAACGTTATTCCTTATTTGTTAGTATTTTTTCGTTTGTGAACCCTCCCCACTCACACCTATTGCCAACCCACATCATACGCATATATAGCCTGGGTCTCAGCTTCCCATACACGGTAAGTTTTTTAACTGCATGAGAGGACACATACTAGCTAGGGACCCCAACGTAGAGAAATACTTTGGCGTAGTGTTGGGGCTCTGTTGCATTGATCAATTCAATAGCTAATCTCTCCATATAGTGATGTTTATTTAGATTCTTGCACCCAGTTCAGACTTAGAATGGTGTTCCAAAGATCACAGGAAGACCTGGGCGACGGGGGCTGGGGTTTAGTGAGTATGACTCTCCTGGGAAGCGCAATCAGCATTTTTTGAGGGGCAAACTTTTCCCCAACCGTGTTTCCACGAGAATAAGCCCTACACCGAAAATAAGCCCTGGCACTTTTTCCGGGGCCAAAAAAATATAAGACATTGTCTTTTTTTCAGTGAAACATGGTAGCTTTCTCTATTTCTATGAGTTTTATAGGTCAAGTCACCATACCACCACCATGCATGAAGACAATATTGAGTCCTGTCAATAAATGCAACAATCATTTTAGTTGAGTTATACACAAGCAGAACAGCTCATAATAAATAGAATATATGTGGAGGTTACATTATAAAAAAATCAGACAAGATAAGACGAGACAAGAAAATACAAGGACGCTGAGAAAAAGCCATTGAAAGAGAACACCATGACACTAGAAATATAATGTGTAGAATTGGGGGTAAAAGTCCCCGAAAAAAAAAGACTTACAGTATATGGTCTCAAATTCAATACAATAGTGAAGTGCATACAATATCTTAAGGGACCACTAGGTTGTGCTAAAATAGCAAACAAAAACTAACATAACCCATTCAGAACAACCTAACTAGATTGACCATTCTCAGTAATCATATGACTAGCAACCATAAATCACTCATGATCCAGACTTACCCATAAGTATACCAGTGCGAGTGCCAGGGTGGCTTAAAAAACCCGACGTATGTTTTGAATCTTTCTTCCTCAGGTGGCCACAGAGATAAAGTGTCATGGGCCCAAACAATGGCTTCCTTTGATTCAGACATCTAGTACTTAAACATACATGACTCTTTATCCCTGTGGCCCCCTGAGGAAGAAAGATTCGAAACATACGTTGATAAAATGTATGCACTTCACTATTGTATTGACTTTGAGACGATATGCAGTACAGACCAAAAGTTTGGACATACCTTCTCATTCAAAGAGTTTTCTTTATTTTCAGGACTCTGAAAATTGTAGATTCACACATTCAAGGCATCAAAACTATGAATTAAAACATGTGGAATGAAATACTTAGCAAAAAAGTGTGAAACAACTGAAAATATGTCTTATATTCTAGGTTCTTCAAAGTATCCACCTTTTGCTTTGATTACTTCTTTGCACACTCTTGGCATTCTCTTCATGAGCTTCAAGAGGTAGTCACCAGAAATGGTTTTCCAACAGTCTTGAAGGAGTTCCCAGAAATGCTTAGCACTTGTTGGCCCTTTTGCCTTCACTCTGCGGTCCAACTCACCCCAAACCATCTCGATTGCAACCTGCAATTTTCCGTTTATGTTGTTTCATTTTTCCCTCCCCCTCTTCAAGAACCGTAACTTTATTTTTATATCCACATAGCAATATGAGGGCTTGTTGTTTTGTGGGACGAGTTGTACTTTTGAATGACAGCATTAATTTTTATCATGTTATGCACTGGAAAGCAGGAAAAAAATTCCAAGTGCGTTGAAATTGCAAAAAAAGTGCCATTCCACAATTGTTTTTTTAATTTACCGTGTTCACTATATGGTAATATTGACCGAGCAATATGATTCTTCAGGTTAGTATGAGTATGCGGATACTAAACAAGTATAGTTTTTTATTATTATTTTTTTTTTATTTAGGTGGTGAAAAAAAAATCGGAAACTTGTAAGAAATTTTTTTTTTGTATCGCCATTTTGTGTGACCTGTATTGTCTTCATTTCAAGGATATGTGAAAGCATATTTTTTGCTCCCAGAGCAGATATTTTGACAAGTACCATTTTGGAATAGATATAATGTTTTTACAACCTCTTATTTTATTTTATTGCAACGTTTAAGTAGCCAAAAAAACCTAAGGTAATTCTTTTGTTTTGATTTCTTTTTTCTTGTTACGCTGTTTACCCATAGGATTCATATATTTTATATTTTGATAGACAGCATATTTCTGAACACACTCATACCAAATATTTGTATTTGTATTTTTTTATTGTTTTATTTTTAATAGAGTAAAAGTGGGATGATTTGAACTTTTGTAATGTTTTTATTTTTTTTTTAACTTTTTTTCCACTTTTCATTGTACTTAATAGTCCCCATAGGTGACTTGAAGTTGCAATAGTCTGATTGCTTTTGCTATACATAGCAGTGCATAAGCACTGCTGTGTATAGCAGAAATCATGATGTCCTATGAATGTGAGCCACAGTCCAGTGTTCATGAAATTATCTTAATGACAGACACATGGGTCATCTGCAAACCCCTGAACACATCACAGGTGCGCCGATTACAGTGGGGAATGATGTCCAACGACAGAGGCGTATAATTGTCCATAGCATACACCTGGCGTGACACCAATCAGATTAGAGGAGGCGTGGAGCATTGCTCGTAACGACACGACCGTGTCGCTGATGACGAACGCACTAACGATGTTGTTCGTCGTTGGCAGGGTGTCAAACGTAGCAATATGTCTGCTGCGTTCGAAACGACGAACAATATTTTGAAAATGAACGACGTGTCAACAATGAATGATTTTCGCTAGTTTTACGATCGTTCAGAGTCGCTCGTAAGTGTCACACGCAACGACGTCGCTAACGACGACGGAAGTGCGTCACGAAAACCGTGACCTCGACGACATATCGTCAGATATATCGTAGCATGTAATGGGGCCTTTAGAGGCAGATGATGGCTGATTAAATGAGCCCTCATACAGGGAAAAATGCTGGCCCGCACGTCAAATGTCGTGAAGGGGTTAATGGCCCCAGACAGCTCCCTTTATAAAAAATTATGGCTCCCACTTCTCCCTGTATAGTATTATGGTCCCCACTTCTCCCTATATGATGGACCCCTCAACTTGATGTATACCTTATTATGGCTCCCACAATTGTATATATATATATATATTTATATTTGAAGGTGTGTCTCAATAAATTACAATATCATCAAAAAGTTAATTTATATCAGTAATTAAATACAAAAAGGAAATGCATATATTATATAGTCATTAAACACAGAGGGATCTATTTCAAGTGTTTATTTCTGTTAATGTTGATGATTATGGCTTACAGCCAATGAAAACCTAAAAGTCATTATCTCAGAAAATTAGAATAATTAGCATAAAACACCTTCAAAGGTTTCCTAAGAATTGAAAATGGTCACTTAGTCTGGTTCAGTAAGCTACACAATCATGGGGAAGCAGCTGACTTGACAGATGTCCAGAAGGCAGTCATTGACACACTCCACAAGGAGGGTAAAGCCACAAAAGGTCATTGCTAAAGAAACTCGGTGTTCACAGGGTGCTGTATCCAAGCACATTAATGGAGAGTTAAGTGGAAGGAAAAAGTGTGGTAGAAAAAGGTGTACAAGCAACCGGGATAACTGCAGCCTTAATAGGATTGTTAAGAGAAGTGGCCATTCAAAAATTTGGGGGAGATTCTCAAGGAGTGGACTGCTGCTGGAGTCAGTGCTTCAAGAGCCACCACACATAGACGTATCGAGGACATGGGCTACAACTGTCGCATTCCTTGTGTCAAGCCACTCATGACCAAAAGACAATGCTAGAAGCGTCTTACCTGAGTCAAGGAGAAAAAAAACTGGACTGTTGATCAGTGATCCATGCTGTTGTATTCAGATGAAAGCTCACCTTATGAAGTTGTGTATCACACAACTAGATATAAAGCCTGTAACCAGCTGCTGCAGAGTCCACTTGCTAGGAAAGCCCAAAAGCCACTCAGGAACACTGTAAAATGTGGATCTACCACTGCACTGCTGGAGATACGACACATGTCCAGGAGAAGTATAAACAAGAAAAAACAAGACACATGACAATGAGTCAGGGTTCAAAATGTGAAAAGGGGCGTATAGTCTGTACGTTATCAATTGCATATATAAAAACACATTTTTCTATTTGATTAAATTTTATTAGGTTGTAGACAAAACAAGAGAATAAAAGAAGAATAAAAGAAGAATACAAGAAGAGAATAAAAGAAAAACCCTGAACCATTGTCATGTGTCTTGTTTTGGCACTCTTTTTTTGAACAACCAGCAGTTTATTTATGGACTGTGTTATTAACGTTGTCTGTCATTCTGGTGGATTTCCTAATGAAGAAGTGGGGTACACTTCGACACGTGATGAATTAAACCACCTTATATTATACTTCTCCTGGACCTGTGTGGTATCTCCAGCAGAGCAGTGGTAGATCCACATTTTACAGTCTTTCCCTGTCTGTCTCTCTCCTTGTTTGTCTGTCTTTCTCTATCTCTCTGTCTGTATCTGTCTGTCTCTTTCCCTGTCTGCCTCTCTCCCTGTCTGTCTCTCTCCTTGTCTGTCTCTCTCCATGTCTGTCTCTTTGCCTGCCTGTATCTCTCCCTGTCTGTCTCTTTCCCTGTCTGCCTCTGTCTGTCTCTTTCCTTGTCTGTCTCGCTCCATGTATGTCTCCCTGTCTGTCTCTCTCCCCGTCTGTCTCTTTCTCTGTCTGTCTCTGTCTGCCTGTCTCCGTCTGTCTGTATCTTTCCCTGTCTGTCTCTTTCCCTGTCTGTCTCTTTCCCTGTTTGTCTGTCTCTGTCTGTTTGTCTGTCTCTGTATCTTTCCTTGTCTGTCTCTTTCCCTGTTTGCCTGTCTCTGTCTGTCTCTGTCTCTCTGTCAGTGTCTGTCTGTGTCTGTCTGTGTCTGTCTGTCTCTTCCCTTGCTGCCTCTGTCTGTCTCTTTGTCTGTCTCTGTCTCTCTGTCTGTCTCTGTCTTTTTCCCTGTCTGTTTGTCTGTATCTTTCCCTGTCTCACGTTCTCTGTCTATATGTCTCTTTACCTGTCTGTTTCTTTCCCTGTCTGTCTCTTTCCCTGTCTGTCTGCCTCTTTCCCTGTCTGTCTGTCTCTTTCCCTGTTGGTATGTCTCTTTCTCTGTCTGCCTATCTCTGTTCGTCTGTCTGACTTTCTCTTTCCATGTCTGCCTCTTAACTTGTCTGTCTGTCCTTGTCACTTTCCCTGTTTACCTCTGTCTGTCTGCCTCTGTTTGTCTCTGTCTCTTTCCCTGTCTATCTCTGTCTGTCTGCCTCTGTCTGCCTCTTTCCCTGTCTGTCTCTGTCTCTCTGCCTCTTTTCCTATCTATCTGTCTGTCTTTCTATCTCTTTCCCTGTCTGCCTGTCTGTCTCTTTCTGTCTCTGTCTGACTCTGTCTCTTTCTCTCTAGCCGACTATCTACTGATATCACATTACCTCACACATAATCTGTCTTATACTCAGAATGTCCTTTGCTGCCTATAGCAACCAATCAGAGCTTCTATAATGACCTGTAGCTCCCAGCTCCATTGACTTTAATGTAACCAGTTTTGTTGGTGAATAATTGTAAAGCACAGGGTTAAATTTTCCCTTCAAAACATAGTCTATGACGTTCCTGAGTCAAATGAGACGTCTGTGCAAAATTTTGTGATTGTCAATGCGACGATGCGGATTCCTTTAGCGGATATACACACACACACACACACACACACACACACACAGCTTTCTATATTATATAAGTATATTATACTCACCTAATCCTAATGCATAGCCTCTGTCTCTTCTTCTATGCCAGCCCTGTAAAGGCAGCGAAATACAGTTATGTCATCTTGCTGCCTGCATCTGCAGCTTAGGAGACTGACAGTGATGTAGCATGGAGGGGTTACACTTCCAAGCATTTAATCTCTAATGGAATTAGAGAATCTTCTCCTAATTAATATCAGAGAGAACTAATTACCTCCATAAACAACACAATCCACTATACCAAGATGAATGATACCACATACAACGAAGAAATACCTTCACACTGTGACCATACCATATTTTACCACCACATAGTGACTGAATAGTACCACATACAAGGGAGGAATACCATGAAATACAATGACACCATCATAAGACCACATATTTCCCCCACATACTTACCAAATAATACTACATACAAGGGACTAATACCCCAACACCATGACCAGACTGCATATCACCACATAGTAACGAAATAATACTATATACATGACAAAAATACCACAACACCATGACCAGACCACATTACACCACCCCATAGTGACCAAATAATACCACATACAAGAGAGAAATACACACAATGACCAGACCCCATATTATACCACATAGTGATCAAATAATACAATACTGATTATAAATAAAACGTCAGCACTAATAATATTAATATTACCACCATTCTACAAAGGAGCACTATATATATATATATATTGAATAGTATACAGGTAATACAGAGATTACTGGTTAAATTCTACACAGGAACTCTGTGTTTAGTGTATAGCAGGGGTGGGCAATTAATTTTCCCCAGGGGCCACATTAGAGATCGAGACTGTTGTGGAGGCTACATATGGGTGAGCACTGAAATGCTCGGGTGCTCAGTATTCAAGTTGAGCAGGTCAGACTCTCTGAAACTGCTAAACCCGAGTAACGAGTATAATGAAAGTCACATAAACAGAGAATTTCTGGGGGAAGGGCATTTTTTTTCTTTTTTTTGATGCACTACATCCAAAAATCTTGTTTCAATCTCAATGAGAGCCATTCACAGACAGACAATGGCTCTCCCTTTTGGTGCCTGTCCCCATCATGCAGTGAAGTAAGCCTCTGCTTTGTGGCTGTTGTTTCACGGATGACACATCTAATCACTTACAATACTCGGCTGAGTACCAAGAGTACAGGAGCACCTCGATGCTTGATGGAGTATCGAACAGTGGTGAGCAAGTTTGCCCATCACTAGTGGAGGCCACAGGAAAATACTGAAAATAATTTTGCTTACTATTAATTTAAACATGTTAATCATTACTCATCATCATCATTAGTATTTGATATTAATATTAATTGTATCACTTAATCTTGAGCAGACTTGAGCACCCCTTGGTAATTTTCCATTTTCATTTTTTCCTCCAGGTCTTCTAAGAGCCATGATTTTTTTTTTTTGTCAATATAGCCATATGAGGACTTGATTTTTGTGGGAAGAGTTATACTTTTGAAATACACCATTCATATTTCCATATAGTGTACTGGAAATGGGAACAGAAATTCCAAATGCGGTGAAATTACAAATAAAGTATAATTCCACAAAAGTTATTTTTTTTTATTAACTATAATCACTATATATATATTAGTGTTTCTTGGCCTGACCAGTTGATCACTGCTTCATTTTGCTGTGAGTATGTTCACTATATGGTAAAACTGACCTGGCATTATGATTCCCCAGGTCAATACGAGTTTGTAAATACCAAATATATATAGTATTTTTGCTATTTAAGTGGTGAATGAAAATTCAGAAATTTGTCAAAAGAAGAATTACGATTTTGTCGCCTTGTTACTGGCTGTACCGTTCTTATTTTTTGCGATTTAGGACTAAATGATGGCTTATTTTTGTGTCCTGAGCTTATGTTTTTAATTACACCATACTTGGGTACATATGATGTTTTGATCGCCTGTTTTTGCAGTTTGCTACAATATTGAGACCCCCCAAAGTAATTTTGTCATTTTGAATTTGTTTCTGTTATGCAGATAAACGATCTGATTAATTTATTTTATATGTTGATAGATTGGACATTTATGAAAGCAGCGACCAAATACCGTATTTTTCGGATTATAAAATGCACTTTTCCTCCCAAAAATTTGGGAAGAAAATGAGGGGTGCATCTTAAAATCCGAATGTAGCTTACCGGGTGCTGCCGGCGCTGGTCAGTACGGTGCCACTGTGCTCGGCTCGACGTGAGGCTGCTCTGTTCTGCTCGGATCGGCGTGCGGCTGCTCTGTTCTGTTCTGCTTGGCGTGTGGCTGCTCTGTTCTGCTCGGCGCGCAGCTGCTCTGTTCTGCCTGGCGCGCGGCTTCTCTGTGCCGCGGGAGGTCATTCTGAAGATGTCGGTGGTCAGAGATTCAAATAATCATGCTTACAGTCAGCTTCTGCGCAGATGGAGCTCTCAGCTGAAGCTCTCATCTGCGTACGCGCCGACTCCGACACCCATTATTTGAAGCACTCACCATAGACCGCTGACATCTTCAGAATGGCGGGTGACTCACCGCCCCCCCCCCCCGCACAGAGCAGAGCGGCCTCACCGGGCCTGCAGAGAGCGGCCTCATCGGGCCCGCAGAGAGCAGCGTCACCGGACCCGCACAGAGCAGCGTCACCGGGCCCGCACAGAACAGCGTCACTGGGCCCACACAGAGCAGAGACCGCAGTGAGTATCTGGGCCTCCCTCTGTACCATTACCAGTATCACCGTACTCCAGTACCTACTCTGCCTTCTGTGACTCCCGCTCAACTGCTGCCCCCTCTCCCTGGTAAGACACCACCAGATTATAAAACGGACCCCATGTTTTTTGTCAGTTTTTTTTCTCTTCAAATTTGGGGTGCGTCTTATAATCCGGTGTGTCTTATAAAACGAAAAATACGGTATGTGTTTTTTTTTTACTGTTTTATTTTCAATGGGGCAAAGGGAGGCAATTGGAACTTTTTTATATTCTTTACATATTTTTAAATACATATTGTTTCATTTTTTATTGTTTTTATTAGTCCCCTCAGGGGACCTGAAGATGGCACTGTTCGATTGCTTCTGCTGTTCATTGCGATGCTTCTGCATCCATTTGAACAGCAGAATTGCAGATCCCCTGGGAATGCCGATTAGAGATGAGCGAACCAGCCGCGGTTCAGCTCGAGTTCGGTTCGTCGAACGGAGGTCTCGTTCGAGTTCAGTTCGGCGAACGTTCGACGAATCGAACTCGAACCGCATAGGAAACAATGGCAGGCAATCACAAACACATAAAAACACCTAGAAAACACCCTCAAAGGTGTCCAAAAGGTGACAAACAACACAACACAAACACATGGGAAAGGGACAAGGACATATACTCACGCGAAAACAAAAGAGCTGGACAAGGAAAAAGAGGAGGAGACACAGATATAGGCATGGCACGCCCTTCTAAAATCATGTAAAACACCACAAGGTGACTCCAAGCGGAGTTCTCCCTTTTTTCCAAAAATTGGGCCACACACACACACACCCACCCCTTCAGTGGCAGCACTTGTCCCCAGTTGTACACTTCACAGCTAGATTTGCATCAAGCACATTCAAAAATACGCCATACTTAACCGTCCCCAGGATGACACCGGGGGTAGGTAGCAAAGTCTTTCCTGATCCCAGCGCTGTGCATCTTGGATCATTTTTAAAAAGAAAGTAAGCAAGGGTTACTCCAAGCGGAGTCTCCCTTTTTTCCAAAAATTGGGCCACACACACACACACCCACCTCTTCAGTGGCAGCACTTGTGCCCCAGTTGTACACTTCACAGCTAGATTTGCATCAAGCACATTCAAAAATACGCCATAATTAACCGTCCCCAGGATGACACCGGGGTAGGTAGCAAAGTCTTTCCTGATCCCAGCTCTGTTCATCTTGGATCATTTTTAAAAATAATGTAAGCAAGTGTTACTCCAAGCGGAGTCTCCCTTTTTTCCAAAATTTGGGCCACACACACACACCCACCCTTTCAGTGGCAGCACTTGTGCCCCAGTTGTACACTTCACAGCTAGATTTGTATCAAGCACATTCAAAAATACGCCATACTTAACCGTTCCCAGGATGACCCTGGGGTAGGTAGATAAAGTCTTTGCTGACCCATGACTTGTTCATCTTGGCTCCTTTTAAAAAACACAGCAAGCAAGGGTTACTCCAAGCGGAGTCTCCTTTTTTTCCAAAAATACGCCATAATTAACCATTCCCAGGATGACCCTGGGGTAGGTAGATAAAGTCTTTGCTGAACCATGACTTGTTCATCTTGGCTCCTTTTAAAAAAACACAGCAAGCAAGGGTTACTCCAAGCGGAGTCTCCATTTTTTTCCAAAAATTGGGCCCCACACACACCCACCCCTTCAGTGGCAGCACTTGTGCCCCAGTTGTAGACTTCACAGGTAGATTTGCATCAAGCACATTCAAAAATACGCCATACTTAACCGTCCCCAGGATGACACCAGGGTAGGTAGCAAAGTCTTTCCTGATCCCAGCGCTGTGCATCTTGGATCATTTTTAAAAATAATGTAAGCAAGGGTTACTCCAAGCGGAGTCTGCCTTTTTTCCAAAATTTGGGCCACACACACACACCCACCCCTTCAGTGGCAGCACTTGTGCCCCAGTTGTACAATTCACAGCTAGATTTGCATCGAGAACATTCAAAAATACGCCATACTTAACCATTCCCAGGATGACCCTGGGGTAGGTAGATAAAGTCTTTGCTGAACCATGACTTGTTCATCTTGGCTCCTTTTAAAAAGCACAGCAAGCAAGGGTTACTCCAAGCGGAGTCTCCTTTTTTTCCAAAAATTGGGCCCCACACACACCCACCCCATCAGTGGCAGCACTTGTGCCCCAGTTGTACACTTCACAGGGCGATTTGCATCAAGCACATTCAAAAATACGCCATACTTAACCATCCCCAGGATGACACCGGGGTAGTTAGCTAAGTCTTTGCTGAACCATGACTTGTTCATCTTGGCTCCTTTTAAATAACACAGCAAGCAAGGGTTACTCCAAGCGGAGTCTCCCTTTTTTTCCAAAAATTGGGCCACACAGACACCCCATCAGTGGCAGCACTTGTGCCCTAGTTGTACACTTCACAGGTAGATTTGCATCAAGCACATTCAAAAATACGCCACACTTAACCATCCCCAGGATGACACCGGGGTAGTTAACTAAGTCTTTGCTGAACCATGACTTGTTCAACTTGGCTCCTTTTAAAAAAACACAGCAAGCAAGGGTTACTCCAAGCGGAGTCTCCCTTTTTTCCAAAAATTGGGCCACACACACACCCACCCCTTCATTGGCAGCACTTGTGCCCCAGTTGTACACTTCACAGGTAGATTTGCATCAAGCACATTCAAAAATACGCCATACTTAACCATCCCCAGGATGACACCGAGGTAGTTAGCTAAGTCTTTGCTGAACCATGACTTGTTCATCTTGGCTCCTTTTAAAAAACACAGAAAGCAAGGGTTACTCGAAGCGGAGTCTCCCTTTTTTCCAAAAATTGGGCCACACCCCCACCCACCCCTTCATTGGCAGCACTTGTGCCCCAGTTGTACACTTCACAGGTAGATTTGCATCAAGCACATTCAAAAATACGCCATACTTAACCATACCCAGAATGACACCGAGGTAGTTAGCTAAGTCTTTGCTGAACCATGACTTGTTCATCTTGGCTCCTTTTAAAAATCACAGCAAGCAAGGGTTACTCCAAGCGGAGTCTCCCTTTTTTTCCAAAAATTGGGCCACACAGACACCCCATCAGTGGCAGCACTTGTGCCCTAGTTGTACACTTCACAGGTAGATTTGCATCAAGCACATTCAAAAATACGCCATTCTTAACCGTCCCCAGGAGGACACCGGGGTAGGTAGCTAAGTCTTTCCTGATCCCAGCTCTGTTCATCTTGGCTCCTTTTAAAAACATAGCAACCAAGGGTTACTCCAAGCGGAGTCTCCCTTTTTTCCAAAAATTGGGCCACACACACACCCACCCCTTCAGTGGCAGCACTTGTGCCCCAGTTGTACATTTCACGGGTAGATTTGCATCAAGCACATTCAAAAATGCGTCATACTTAACCATCCCCAGGATGACACCGGGGTAGTTAGCTAAGTCTTTGCTGAACCATGACTTGTTCATCTTGGCTCCTTTTAAAAAACACAGCGAGCAAGGGTTACTCCAAGCGGAGTCTCCCTTTTTTTCCAAAAATTGGGCCACACAGACACCCCATCAGTGGCAGCACTTGTGCCCTAGTTATACACTTCACAGGTAGATTTGCATCAAGCACATTCAAAAATACGCCACACTTAACCATCCCCAGGATGACACCGGGGTAGTTAACTAAGTCTTTGCTGAACCATGACTTGTTCAACTTGGCTCCTTTTAAAAAAACACAGCAAGCAAGGGTTACTCCAAGCGGAGTCTCCCTTTTTTCCAAAAATTGGGCCACACACACACCCACCCCTTCATTGGCAGCACTTGTGCCCCAGTTGTACACTTCACAGGTAGATTTGCATCAAGCACATTCAAAAATACGCCATACTTAACCATCCCCAGGATGACACCGAGGTAGTTAGCTAAGTCTTTGCTGAACCATGACTTGTTCATCTTGGCTCCTTTTAAAAACACAGCAAGCAAGGGTTACTCCAAGCGAAGTCTCCTTTTTTTTCCAAAAATTGGGCCACACACACCCACCCCATCAGTGGCAGCACTTGTGCCCCAGTTGTAGACTTCACAGGTAGATTTGCATCAAGCACATTCAAAAATACGCCATACTTAACCATCCACAGGATGAGACTGGGGTAGTTAGCTAAGTCTTTGCTGAACCATGACTTGTTCATCTTGGCTCCTTTTAAAAAACACAGCAAGCTAGGGTTACTCCAAGCTGAGTCTCCCTTTTTTTCCAAAAATTGGGCCACACAGACACCCCATCAGTGGCTGCACTTGTGCCCTAGTTGTACACTTCACAGGTAGATTTGCATCAAGCACATTCAAAAATATGCCATACTTAACCGTCCCCAGGATGACACCGGGGTAGGTAGCTAAGTCTTTCCTGATCCCAGCTCTGTTCATCTTGGCTCCTTTTAAAAAACATAGCAAGCAAGGGTTACTCCAAGCGGAGTCTCCCTTTTTTCCAAAAATTGGGCCACACACACACCCACCCCTTCAGTGGCAGCACTTGTGCCCCAGTTATAAACTTCACAGGTGGATTTGCATCAATTACATTCAAAAATACGCCATACTTAACCATCCCCAGGATGACACCGGGGTAGTTAGCTAAGTCTTTGCTGAACCATGACTTGTTCAACTTGGCACCATTTAAAAAACACAGCAAGCAAGGGTTACTCCAAGCAGAGTCTCCTTTTTTTTCCAAAAATTGGGCCCCACACACACCCACCCATTCAGTGGCAGCACTTGTGCCCCAGTTGTACACTTCACAGGTAGATTTGCATCAAGCACATTCAAAAATACGCCATACTTAACCATCCCCAGGATGACACCGAGGTAGTTAGCTAAGTCTTTGCTGAACCATGACTTGTTCATCTTGGCTCCTTTTAAAAAACACAGCAAGCAAGGGTTACTCCAAGTGGAGTCTCCCTTTTTTTCCAAAAATTGAGCCACACAGACACCCCATCAGTGGCAGCACTTGTGCCCTAGTTGTACACTTCACAGGTAGATTTGCATCAAGCATATTTAAAAATACGCCATACTTAACCGTCCCCAGGAGGACACCGGGGTAGGTAGCTAAGTCTTTCCTGATCCCAGCTCTGTTCATCTTGGCTCCTTTTAAAAAACATAGCAAGCAAGGGTTACTCCAAGCGGAGTCTCACTTTTTTCCAAAAATTGTGCCCCACACACACCCACCCCATCAGTGGCAGCACTTGTGCCCCAGTTGTAGACTTCACAGGTAGATTTGCATCAAGCACATTCAAAAATACGCCATACTTAACCATCTCCAGGATGACACCGGGGTAGTTAGCTAAGTCTTTGCTGAACCATGACTTGTTCATCTTGGCTCCTTTTAAAAACCACAGCAAGCAAGGGTTACTCCAAGCGGAGTCTCCTTTTTTTTCAAAAAATTGGGCCCCACACACACCCACCCATTCAGTGGCAGCACTTGTGCCCCAGTTGTACACTTCACAGCTAGATTTGCATCAAGCACATTCAAAAATACGCCATACTTAACCGTCCCCAGGATGACACCGGGGTAGGTAGCAAAGTCTTTCCTGATCCCAGCTCTGTTCATCTTGGATCATTTTTAAAAACACAGCAAACAAGGGTTACTCCAAGCGGAGTATGCCTTTTTTTCCTAAAATTGGGCCACACAGACACCCCATCAGTGGCAGCACTTGTGCCCCAGTTGCAAACGGGATGTTTTGATTTGCATCAAGCACATTCCAAATCCACAAGCATTTACTCTCCCCAGGATGACACAGGGGTAGTAAATTCCTTCTGGATCCATGACTTGTTCATTTTTATGAACGTTAGTCTGTCCACATTGTCACTGGACAGACGCGTTCGCTTATCTGTCAGCACACACCCAGCAGCACTGAAGACAAGTTCAGAGACAACGCTGGCAGCTGGACACGACAAAATCTCCAAGGCGTAAGTTGAGAGCTCTGGCCATTTTTCAAGATTTGAAGCCCAAAATGAGCAAGGCTCCATTTGCAAAGTCATGGCATCGATGTTCATTTGGAGATACTCCTGTATCATCCTCTCCAGCCGTTGACTATGTGTCAGACTTGTTGTCTCTGGTGGCTTTGCAAAGGACTTTCTAAAAAAATTATTAAAAGTTTCAATAAAATTGCTGTTACCAGCACCAGACACAGTCCTACTGGTACGGGTAGACTGTTGAAGATGACGAGACCGTCCCATGTTTGTCAAGTTACAACTGGGAGATTCACTCCCTGCACCTGCACGGTTGTTTGGTGGAAAAGCCGAGCTAAGATCGAGTAACAGCGTCTGCTGATACTCCTGCATACGTGCGTCCCTTTCTATGGCTGGAATTATGTCACAAAATTTGGACTTGTACCAGGGATCTAATAGCGTGGCAAGTCAGTAGTCATCATCACTTCTAATTTTGACAATACAAGGGTCATGTTGGAGGTAGTGCAGCAAGAAGGCGCTCATGTGTCTTGCCCAGCCATGCGGACCAAGTCCACGCTGTGTTTGTGGCATAGAGGTGCTAACCGTTCTTTCTTTCTCTGACATCTCCCCCCAACCTCTTTCAACTGAAATTTGACCAAGGTCTCCCTCATCCGCAGTTCGTCCTCCATTTCTTCATGTTCTCCTGCACCTTCCTCAACATTTCGGCTGCTACCATGCGCCCTTGTTGATCCCTGTCCCCCATGGTCCCATGCCTGCCGCGTTGGTGATAATGAACGTCTGGACTTTGGTGATGTTGTTGTGTCTTGGGCATATGAATCCTCCTGTAGTTCCTCCCCTTCCTGTTGTCCCACCCCCTGACTCCGAATAGTGTTTAGCGTGTGCCCCAGCATGTAAATGACTGGAATTGTCATGCTATCTAGGCCGGGATAGTGTGTTAAAAATTGCTGGACAACAAGGTTCAACACGTGAGCCATACAAGGCACGTGTGTCACCTAGCCCAGGTGAAGGGCCGCACCCAGGTTTGCAGCATTGTCGCAAACGGCCTTACCAGGCTGCAGGTTGAGTGGAGACAACCATTTATTAAACTCAGTCTCCAGAGCTGCCCACAACTCAGCCGCTGTGTGACTCCTATTTCCAAGACATGTCAAGCTAAAGACCACCTGATGCCGTTGCGCTCTGCTGCCAGCATAGTAATGAGGGGTGCGTGATTCATTCTGCGCAGTGAGAATGCTGGTGGCCTGACCAGGCAGGCTTGGGGCGGAGGTGGAGGACCCAGATGAGGTGGAGGAGGCAGAAGCAGTGGCGGAACTTGGACAGACAGAGGATTGACACACAAGTCGTGGGGACGGCAAGACTTGTGTAGCAGACCCTTCACCATCTATCACCATAGTTACCCAGTGCCCAGTCAGCGACATGTAACGTCCCTGTCCATGCTTACTGGTCCAAGTATCGGTGGTGAAATGCACCCGTTCACACACAGAGTTTCTCAAGGAAGCGGTGATGTTGTGTGCGACATGCTGGTGTAGCGCGGGCACACCTTTCTTAGAGAAGTAGTGGCGACTGGGCATCTGGTACTGGGGCACAGCGACAGACATAAGGTCTCTAAAATCCTGTGTGTCCACCAGGCGGAAAGGCAGCATTTCGGTAGCCAAGAGCTTACAGAGGGATAAAGTCAACCTCTTAGCTTTGTCATGGGTCGCAGGAAATGGCCTTTTATTTGTCCACATCTGAGGGACAAAGATCTGGCTGCTGTGTGTAGACGGTGTTGAGTAGGGTGTCCTTGGAAAAATGCAGCTTTGTGAGGAAAGTGCAGGCGTAGACATGATGTTGCCTTCATCCAACGTTGGTGCTATCGATGTCTGAGAGAGCTGTACACACGTACTTGTTTCCCCTTCCAAACCAACTGACGACCTACCAAGCAAACTGCCTGTTGCGGTTATAGTGTTGGAAGTTGTGCGAGGAAAACCAGGTGTGACAGCTGTCCCCACAGTCCTAAAAGATGAAGAGCGCACGAATGCACTGGACGGGGCAGGCGGTGGATGGTTCGCTCCGCTAGGCCGCATTGCAGCACGGTGAGATTCCCACTGGGACATATGATATTTATTCATGTGACGATTCATGGAAGAAGTTGTCAAACTGCTGAGGTTTTGCCCTCTACTAACAGAATCATGACAAATTGTACAGATCACATAATTTGGGCGATCTTTTGCTATGTCAAAAAAGGACCAGGCTAGGCAAGGCTTAGAGGGCATGCGACCTGCTGAGCCCTCCCGACTAGTGCTCAGAGGCAGAGTGGTGGCTGAGGATGCAGTTGTAGACGTGCTACCAGTGCTCCAACTCTGTCCAGGAAGGCACAAGGTAACTTCGTTGTCGGTTGCATCCTCCTCCACCGCCTCTGTTGACCTCCTCGAGTGCCTGACTGTGGGTTGACAGTAGGTGGGATCTATAACTTCGTCATCAATTGTTGTGTTTGCATTCCCCTCACCCTCAGACCGAGCCTCTTCTTGCCCTGACCGAATATTTAAGTTATCATCCCAATCTGGTATCTGCGTCTCATCGTCATCAGTATGTTCCTCATTGTCTATAACAACATGTGTTACAGTTTTTGAAAAAGGGTCAACATTATGCTCAGAAACTTGGTCCTCACGGCCTGAATCTGAGTCACAAAGGTTCTGGGTATCACTGCAGACCATTTCCTGGTCTGTACTCACTGTAGCTTGGGAGCAGACTTCTGATTCCCAGGCTATAGTGTGACTGAACAGCTCTGCAGACTCAGCCATCTCAGTTCCACCATACTGTGCAGGGCAGATGGAGACTTCAGAGCTGGGAGAATGCAAGTGTGATTGGGCTAACAACTCAGAGGACTGGTGTTTTTTGGATGCTGTAGTTGAGGTGGCGGAGAGGGCACTTGTTGGACCACTTGAGATCCATTCAAGCATTTTCCTTTTTTGGCCATCATCTACCTTTGTTCCAGTTGTTCGTGTCCGTAAAAAAGGGAGCACATCGGATTGTCCACGGTAAGTAGTAGACATCTTACTTTTGCTGGAAGATGGTCTATCTTCAGCAGATGTTAATGGAGCTTTGCCACCTTCCCCACGGACAAACCCTTTTTTTCCTTTTCCAACACACCTCTTCCCCTTCCCACCAGCATCTGTCATTTTGCCACTCAGTTTGATTGCGACAAGATTGTGCACTTAAAATGTGGTAGTAAAAATTGAGAGGTGGTGTAGATTTCAGCGGTGGTCTAGCTTTATTAACAGCAGAATAAACAACAATAATTATCCCTGACAATGCAACTACGGCCCTTAAACTGGCAGCATAGTTTGCTAGTATAATGGCTTAGTAACAATGAGTTTGAGTGTGCAATGCAGGCATACGTGCTGCAAATATCTTTGCACTAGTGGGACAATACAGAAGTCCAACAGCCACTTTTAGGATGCCACTAAGTTTCCTCAGTGTTTGCTAGTATAATGGCTTAGTAACAATGAATTTGAGTGTGCAAAGGGAAGGAGGGTACAGTGGCAGGGTTTTGGGTCTGGGTACAGGAAAGGAAGCCTGCCTTTCTATCCCTCCTAATGGGGAAATGCAGCGAGGAAATCCCTGACCTTAGCTACACAGACGCTGTCATCTTGTGTAGCTGTTAAAATCTGTTTTCACGGACCTGACTGTCACCTATGGCTCTGACCCTGCCGGTATTAGCCCTTAAAAGGACTAATAGAAACTTCTATCCCTATTCTGTATAGCGCTGTGTATAGAGCGTACACAGCAGTATCGGAGACAGGAGCTACGCCAGCGGTGACTGACACCAAGACGCAGAAGGCAGGTAATGGTGTGCTGGAGGAAAATGTCCATTTTTATAATGCATGGACATGTGACATGGACATCCTATCACACATGCCGTTGCTTCTCTGGCTAAAAGTCCACTTAGCTGTGTGTGTGTCTGGGATTGTCTGACATGCTGGCCCGCTTCACTACAGGCGCGCGCTTAGGGAAGGAAGACAAGGAAGACACAGAGTGACTTACACTATTACAGCGGAAAGCCAGCTAGTAATTAGCTTGTCTTTTTGCTGCTAGAACCGTTCTCGAACGTATCTAGAACTATCGAGCTTTAGCAAAAAGCTCGAGTTCTAGTTCGATCTAGAATAGCCCCCAAAATCACTTGAGCCGCGAACTGGAGAACCTCGAACCGCGAACCGCGCTCAACTCTAATGCTGATGCTCAGTTGGCGATCACAGGAACTTTGTCGTGATAGCAACAGGGGTACACATGACAACACATCGGCATCCTGTGATCACATCATAGGGCCACCGATGGAAGCAGTGAATTGTTCGCTCCCCACCAGTGTGAGTAAGATCGCATTGTCAAAGATTGACAGCACAATCTAACTAGTTAAGAAGTGCAGGTGGATCTGAGATCCACCCGTGCGAATTAGATGCACATGTCTGGTGAAGTGCTGATCAGATCAGCCAACAAGTGTGGGTAAAGATACTCGCATCAAAGTCAGGGAGACGACCAAGGACGTACCGGTACGTATTTGGTAGTAAAAGGGCTAAAGGGAACCTGTCATTTCCTTTTTTTATATCAGTTTCAACAATATTAATTCAACAATTAGTTTTATTGTTTATGACATGTAACATAAGCAAAATACATGTAATAATAATATTATTGATCCCCATGCTGGGGGCTTAGACATAATGATCAAGTTTGTAATATTTCTAGAGTCAATATCTATCTCGTGGAAATATAGGAGAAATAAAAGTGTTTTGTATGATAAATATGGAAAACCTATGTCTAAAAAAAACATGTTACTGATTTACATTGCATCACTTACAAGACATTGGGTGCAGTTTCATATCAAAAAAGGAAGTGACAGGTTCCCTTTAAGTATGCTGACACCGCCTATATACAGTACGAGCCCACACAATCCCCCTATAATTAGGAGGACTCAGACAGCCCCCTATATACACATTAGAAAATAACCCGCTCACCATGTGAATTGAGGAAGCTGTCTTTGGCAGTGCTTGTGACAAATAAATCAAAGGAAATGGAAAAGGATATCCAGCAACAGCGTTCAAGTAAAAAAAAAATGATAGTTTATTCCAAAAATTATTAAAATGTCAATGTCAATGTTATTCATCAAAGGAGCTAGATTTTTTTCTATCTTTTTTAAAATTTCAAGACATGGCGAAAAAACAAGATTAAAAATCCCAGCAATCATTCACACTCTGCGTTTTGATCGGTTAAGATCTTAATCATAGCATGATCCCATACCCCAAATACAACAATTAAACAGAACCAGCAAATGAAATTATTTGTAAACAAGCTAATTACAGAATATTTTAAACACATAATTACTAGGGATGAGCGAATGTATTCGCCACTGTTCGGTATCTGACGGATATTGGGGTATTTGAGGTATTCGGTATCCGACGGCTAATATGGTATTCACTCTGATACTTTCATTTTCATTTCTGCTTTCCTGCGCCTTTTCCCAACCAATGAACACATCTAACATTACTTGCTCTCACAGTAATGCCGCAGCCATCTTTGTTGTGGTGTTACTGTGATTGGATTGGCCGCACAGCGTCATAGGGGCTATATAAGCCAGTTGCCATTTTGATCAGTCGGTCTCTCCCTCTCTCTTTCTTACTCACCGATCACAAGCGCAGCACTGCTCGGCTGTCACACTGTGGCGGGTTCTCCAGCTTTTGAAAATGCTGGCCGCTCATTATTCCATCTCGTACTCCCTGCTTCCCCTGCCCACCAGCACCTATGATTGGTTGCAGTCAGACATGCCCCCATGCTGAGTGACAGCTGTCTCACTGCAACCAATCACATACGCCAGTGGGCGGGTCTATATCTTGTAGTAAAATAAATAAATAATATAAAACAGCGACGTGCGGTTTTCCCCCATGATACCCAGCCGAGATAAGCACACAGCAGCGGGCCGGTATTTTCAGCCTGGGGAGGGCGAGGGCAATGGTTACGGCTTGCAGCCGAAAATATCACTCCGCTGCTGCCCCAAGAATGTTTCATCCATTAGATGCGTCAGTCCCGGTGTGTCACAGGCCTGTTTTTGATTGCCATGATGTGGTGGAAATCAGGGTAATAAAGAGTTAATAGCAGCCCATAGCTGCCACTAAGTCCAAGATTAGTAATGGCAGCATCTATGACACGCCATCATTAATCTGTAAGTAAAGTAAATAAACACAACACCGAAAAATCCTTTATTTGAACTAAAACACCAAAAAGGCCCCTCTTTCACCACTTTATTAACCCTCCCAATATCCTGGTCCGGTGTAATCCACACTGATTCAGCAACATTTATGAGCGAGTGCTCAATGCAGCCTGATTCCGTGAACGATGCTGCAGGGTAACTCCAGCTCAATTTTCACGGTCGGTGATGTCAACACTAGAGATGAGCGATGTTCGATTCAAACCGTTCGCCAATTTCAAATTCGAGTGATTTTGGGCGGTGTTCGAGTCGAACTCGAACGATTTGCTTCAAGTTCGGCCGTTCGAGTTACCATGCGATAACGGTTCTATCACCGAAAGGGTGGCTTTTCACAGTAAGGCTATGTGTGTTTATTTATGCGTCCTGCGTCCCCAGAACAATCCCTCTCTCTTTCCTACTCACCGATAACTGGCGCGGCGCTGCACGCCTGTCGGCTTTTCCTCTTTTGAAAATGGCTGCTGCTCATTATTCAATTTGGTATTCCCTGCTTTCCCTGCCCACCGGCGCCCATGATTGGTTGCAGTCAGACACACCCCCACGCTGAGTGGCAGCTGTCTCACTGCAACCAATCACAGCCGCCGGCGGGCGGGTCTATATCGTGCAGTAAAATAAATAAATAAATAATTAAAAAAAAAACCTGCGGTTCCCTCATTTACCTCTTTATAAATCCTCAAACAACAATCCAGGTCCGACGTATTCCACATGACACTTTCAGCTCTGCTACATGAAGCTGACAGGGAGCGTCGTAGAACACGAGCGCTCTGTGTCAGCTCCACGCAGCAACTGAAGTGAGCCACGCTGTCACCGGAGACTTCACTCAGGTAGTGCCTGCGTGTCATCTCTCTCTCTCTCTCTCTCTCTCGATAAAAGGCAAGAAGGCCCGCGGAGACACCATCACATGTTTCTCAACGCTGGCAGGAAACTAGCCAGGTCTTTCACCGGGAAGGAACAACCACGGGAAGGGCAGTCTCCAGTCAAGGAGCCCACCTATGCCAAACATGGTATCCATCCACAGACAGCCGTTTCGGGGTATTTGCCCCTCATCAGTGTGGAGTAGGAATCTGGCTAGTGGGACATTGCCTAGTAAAAGACTATGTGAGCCAGGATGGTTAACCTTAGGGAGATCAACATCCACCACTGCGGAGACACCATCACATGTTTCTCAATGCAGTGATTCTAGAGCAATGCCCCCTGGGAAATATTCAAAGCAAGAAGGCCTGCGGAGACACAATCACATGTTTCTCAATGCTGGCAGGAAACTAGCCAGGTCTTTCACCGGGAAGGAACATCCACGGGAAGGGCAGTCTCCAGTCAAGGAGACCACCTATGCCAAACATGGTATCCATCCACAGACAGCCGTTTTGGGGTATTTGCCCCTCATCCGTGTGGAGTAGGAATCTAGCTAGTGGGACATTGCCTAGTAAAAGACTATGTGAGCAAGGATGGTTGACCTTAGGGAGATCAACATTCACCACTGCGGAGACACCATCACGTGTTTCTCAATGCAGTGATTCTAGAGCAATGCCCCCTGGGAAATATTCAAAGCAAGAAGGCCTGCAGAGACACCATCACATGTTTCTCAATGCTGGCAGGAAACTAGCCAGGTCTTTCACCGGGAAGGAACAACCACGGGAAGGGCAGTCTCCAGTCAAGGAGACCACCTATGCCATCCTTGCTCACATAGTCTTTTACTAGGCAATGTCCCACTAGCCAGATTCCTACTCCACACTGATGAGGGGCAAATACCCCGAAACGGCTGTCTGTGGCTGGATACCATGTTTGGCATAGGTGGTCTCCTTGACTGGAGACTGCCCTTCCCGTGGTTGTTCCTTCCCGGTGAAAGACCTGGCTAGCTTCCTGCCAGCGTTGAGAAACATGTGATGGTGTCTCCGCAGGCCTTCTTGCTTTGAATATTTCCCAGGGGGCATTGCTCTAGAATCACTGCGTTGAGAAACACGTGATGGTGTCTCCGCAGTGGTGGATGTTGATCTCCCTAAGGTCAACCATCCTTGCTCACATAGTCTTTTACTAGGCAATGTCCCACTAGCCAGATTCCTACTCCACACTGATGAGGGGCAAATACCCCGAAACGGCTGTCTGTGGATGGATACCATGTTTGGCATAGGTGGTCTCCTTGACTGGAGACTGCCCTTCCCGTGGTTGTTCCTTCCCGGTGAAAGACCTGGCTAGTTTCCTGCCAGCGTTGAGAAACATGTGATGGTGTCTCCGCAGGCCTTCTTGCTTTGAATATTTCCCAGAGGGCATTGCTCTAGAATCACTGCGTTGAGAAACACGTGATGGTGTCTCCGCAGTGGTGGATGTTGATCTCCCTAAGGTCAACCATCCTTGCTCACATAGTCTTTTACTAGGCAATGTCCCACTAGCCAGATTCCTACTCCACACTGATGAGGGGCAAATACCCCGAAACGGCTGTCTGTGGATGGATACCATGTTTGGCATAGGTGGTCTCCTTGACTGGAGACTGCCCTTCCCGTGGTTGTTCCTTCCTGGTGAAAGACCTGGCTAGTTTCCTGCCA
Organism: Anomaloglossus baeobatrachus; assembly: GCF_048569485.1. Lineage (NCBI taxonomy): Eukaryota > Metazoa > Chordata > Amphibia > Anura > Aromobatidae > Anomaloglossus > Anomaloglossus baeobatrachus. The sequence goes on from NC_134358.1 coordinate 382,687,955, forward strand.
GCGTTGAGAAACATGTGTTGGTGTCTCCGCAGGCCTTCTTGCTTTGAATATTTCCCAGGGGGCATTGCTCTAGAATCACTGCGTTGAGAAACACGTGATGGTGTCTCCGCAGTGGTGGATGTTGATCTCCCTAAGGTCAACCATCCTTGCTCACATAGTCTTTTACTAGGCAATGTCCCACTAGCCAGATTCCTACTCCACACTGATGAGGGGCAAATACCCCGAAACGGCTGTCTGTGGATGGATACCATGTTTGGCATAGGTGGTCTCCTTGACTGGAGACTGCCTTTCCCGTGGTTGTTCCTTCCCGGTGAAAGACCTGGCTAGTTTCCTGCCAGCGTTGAGAAACATGTGATGGTGTCTCCGCAGGCCTTCTTGCTTTGAATATTTCCCAGGGGGCATTGCTCTAGAATCACTGCGTTGAGAAACACGTGATGGTGTCTCCGCAGTGGTGGATGTTGATCTCCCTAAGGTCAACCATCCTTGCTCACATAGTCTTTTACTAGGCAATGTCCCACTAGCCAGATTCCTACTCCACACTGATGAGGGGCAAATACCCCGAAACAGCTGTCTGTGGATGGATACCATGTTTGGCATAGGTGGTCTCCTTGACTGGAGACTGCCCTTCCCGTGGTTGTTCCTTCCCGGTGAAAGACCTGGCTAGTTTCCTGCCAGCGTTGAGAAACATGTGATGGTGTCTCCGCAGGCCTTCCTGCTTTGAATATTTCCCAGGGGGCATTGCTCTAGAATCACTGCGTTGAGAAACACGTGATGGTGTCTCCGCAGTGGTGGATGTTGATCTCCCTAAGGTCAACCATCCTTGCTCACATAGTCTTTTACTGGGCAATGTCCCATTAGCCAGATTCCTACTCCACACTGATGAGGGGAAAATACCCCGAAACCGCTGTCTGTGGATGGATACCATGTTTGGCATAGGTGGTCTCCTTGACTGGAGACTGCCCTTCCCGTGGTTGTTCCTTCCCGGTGAAAGACCTGGCTAGTTTCCTGCCAGTGATGAGAAACATGTGATGGTGTCTCCGCAGACCTTCTTTCTTTGAATATTTCCCAGGGGGCATTGCTCTAGAATCACTGCGTTGAGAAACACGTGATGGTGTCTCCGCAGTGGTGGATGTTGATCTCCCTAAGGTCAACCATCCTTGCTCACATAGTCTTTTACTAGGCAATGTCCCACTAGCCAGATTCCTACTCCACACTGATGAGGGGCAAATACCCCGAAACGGCTGTCTGTGGATGGATACCATGTTTGGCATAGGTGGTCTCCTTGACTGGAGACTGCCCTTCCCGTGGTTGTTCCTTCCCGGTGAAAGACCTGGCTAGTTTCCTGCCAACGTTGAGAAACATGTGATGGTGTCTCCGCAGGTCTTCTTGCTTTGAATATTTCCCAGGGGGCATTGCTCTAGAATCACTGCGTTGAGAAACACGTGATGGTGTCTCTGCAGTGGTGGATGTTGATCTCCCTAAGGTCAACCATCCTTGCTCACATAGTCTTTTACTAGGCAATGTCCCACTAGCCAGATTCCTACTCCACACTGATGAGGGGAAAATACCCCGAAACCGCTGTCTGTGGATGGATACCATGTTTGGCATAGGTGGTCTCCTTGACTGGAGACTGCCCTTCCCGTGGTTGTTCCTTCCCGGTGAAAGACCTGGCTAGTTTCCTGCCAGTGATGAGAAACATGTGATGGTGTCTCCGCAGACCTTCTTTCTTTGAATATTTCCCAGGGGGCATTGCTCTAGAATCACTGCGTTGAGAAACACGTGATGGTGTCTCCGCAGTGGTGGATGTTGATCTCCCTAAGGTCAACCATCCTTGCTCACATAGTCTTTTACTAGGCAATGTCCCACTAGCCAGATTCCTACTCCACACTGATGAGGGGCAAATACCCCGAAACGGCTGTCTGTGGATGGATACCATGTTTGGCATAGGTGGTCTCCTTGACTGGAGACTGCCCTTCCCGTGGTTGTTCCTTCCCGGTGAAAGACCTGGCTAGTTTCCTGCCAACGTTGAGAAACATGTGATGGTGTCTCCGCAGGTCTTCTTGCTTTGAATATTTCCCAGGGGGCATTGCTCTAGAATCACTGCGTTGAGAAACACGTGATGGTGTCTCTGCAGTGGTGGATGTTGATCTCCCTAAGGTCAACCATCCTTGCTCACATAGTCTTTTACTAGGCAATGTCCCACTAGCCAGATTCCTACTCCACACTGATGAGGGGAAAATACCCCGAAACCGCTGTCTGTGGATGGATACCATGTTTGGCATAGGTGGTCTCCTTGACTGGAGACTGCCCTTCCCGTGGTTGTTCCTTCCCGGTGAAAGACCTGGCTAGTTTCCTGCCAGTGATGAGAAACATGTGATGGTGTCTCCGCAGACCTTCTTTCTTTGAATATTTCCCAGGGGGCATTGCTCTAGAATCACTGCGTTGAGAAACACGTGATGGTGTCTCCGCAGTGGTGGATGTTGATCTCCCTAAGGTCAACCATCCTTGCTCACATAGTCTTTTACTAGGCAATGTCCCACTAGCCAGATTCCTACTCCACACTGATGAGGGGCAAATACCCCGAAACGGCTGTCTGTGGATGGATACCATGTTTGGCATAGGTGGTCTCCTTGACTGGAGACTGCCCTTCCCGTGGTTGTTCCTTCCCGGTGAAAGACCTGGCTAGTTTCCTGCCAACGTTGAGAAACATGTGATGGTGTCTCCGCAGGTCTTCTTGCTTTGAATATTTCCCAGGGGGCATTGCTCTAGAATCACTGCGTTGAGAAACACGTGATGGTGTCTCTGCAGTGGTGGATGTTGATCTCCCTAAGGTCAACCATCCTTGCTCACATAGTCTTTTACTAGGCAATGTCCCACTAGCCAGATTCCTACTCCACACTGATGAGGGGCAAATACCCCGAAAAGGCTGTCTGTGGATGGATACCATGTTTGGCATAGGTGGTCTCCTTGACTGGAGACTGCCCTTCCCGTGGTTGTTCCTTCCCGGTGAAAGACCTGGCTAGTTTCCTGCCAGTGTTGAGAAACATGTGATGGTGTCTCCGCAGGCCTTCTTGCTTTGAATATTTCCCAGGGGACATTGCTCTAGAATCACTGCGTTGAGAAACACGTGATGGTGTCTCCGCAGTGGTGGATGTTGATCTCCCTAAGGTCAACCATCCTTGCTCACATAGTCTTTTACTAGGCAATGTCCCACTAGCCAGATTCCTACTCCACACTGATGAGGGGCAAATACCCCGAAACGGCTGTCTGTGGATCGATACCATGTTTGGCATAGGTGGTCTCCTTGACTGGAGACTGCCCTTCCCGTGGTTGTTCCTTCCCGGTGAAAGACCTGGCTAGTTTCCTGCCAGCGTTGGGAAACATGTGATGGTGTCTCTGCAGGCCTTCTTGCTTTGAATATTTCCCAAAGGGCATTGCTCTAGAATCACTGCGTTGAGAAACACGTGATGGTGTCTCCGCAGTGGTGGATGTTGATCTCCCTAAGGTAACCATCCTTGCTCACATCTCTCTCGATAAAGGGATAGATTTTTGATAGCCAGCTAGGGTAAAGCAGATGGCTGCAGCCTGTAGACCACAGCTGGCAGCTTTACCTTGGTTGGGGATCCAATTTGCAGGGCCCCCAGGCTTATAAATAAATAATTAAAAAAATATGTTGGGTTCCCCCAAATTGGTTCACCAGCCAAGGTAAAGCGGACAGCTGTGGTCTGGTATTCTCAGGGTAGGAAGTTGCATAGTTATTGGCCCTTCCCAGCCTAAAAATAGCAGGCCATAGCCGTCCCAGAAGTGGCACATCTTGGCGCTTCTCCCCATCTCATCCCGTTGCCCTGGTGCGGTGGCAAATGGGGTAATAAATGGGGTTGATACCAGATGTGTTATGTCATCTGACATCAAGCCCAGCAATTGGTGATGTCATGGCGTCTATCAGATACCCGATATCACCAACTGTCAGTAATAAAAATAGAAAAAAAAATAGACGACAAAAAAAAAAAATATTTGAAAAAACACTCCCCAACCATTCCCTCTTTCACCAATTTATTGTAAAGAAAAAAAATCCCCTGTAATTCATTTTGGAAGTCCACAACGACTCTGGACCTTCCAGAATATGGGGGGCACGCTCAGGGAATGTATCCCTCATTTTCTAGGAGTACAAACCCTCCGTGTGAGGAGTGTGGGTGCAAAGAATCTGCACCTACCCTCCCCGGGTCCACATCAGCAGTGTCTGTGCAGATAACACAGCCGTTCTCACTGAACACAGGAAGCTCGGCTGACAGCCACACTCTGTGCATGCACCCAGCGTTTATTGTGAAGGAGGAGGAAACGCGGGGGATAAACACTAGAGATGAGCGAACCGGCCGTGGTTTGGCTCGAGTTTGGTTCGCCGATGGAGGTCTCGTTCGAGTTCGGTTCGGCGAACCACTCGAATCGTATAGGAAACAATGGGAGGCAATCACAAACACATAAAAACACCAAGAAAACACCCTTAAAAGTGTCCAAAAGGTGACAAACAACTCAAAACACAACACAAACACATGGGAAAGTGACAAAAACAAATTCTCATTCGAAAACAAAACAGCGTTAGAAGGAAAAGAGGATGAGACACAGATATAGGCATGGCATGCCCTTCTAAAATCATGTAAAACACCGCAAGGTTACTCCAAGCGGAGTCTCACTTTTTTCCAAAAATTGGGCCACACACACCCACCCCTTCAGTGGCAGCACTTGTGCCCCAGTTGCACACTTCACAGCTAGATTTGCATCAAGCACATTCAAAAATACGCCATACTTACCCGTCCCCAGGATGACACCGGGGTAGGTAGCTACGTCTTTCCTGATCCCAGCTCTGTTCATCTTGGATCATTTTTAAAAACAATGTAAGCAAGGGTTACTCCAAGCGGAGTCTCCCTTTTTTCCAAAAATTGGGCCACACACACACCCACCCCTTCAGTGGCAGCACTTGTGCCCCAGTTGTACACTTCACAACTAGATTTGCATCAAGCACATTCAAAAATACGCCATACTTAACCGTGCCCAGGATGACCCCGGGGTAGGTAGCAAAGTCTTTGCTGAACCATGACTTGTTCATCGTGGCTCCTTTTAAAAAACACAGCAAGGGTTACTCCAAGCAGAGTCTCCCTTTTTTCCAAAAATTGGGCCACACACCCACCCCTTCAGTGGCAGCACTTGTGCCCCAGTTGCACACTTCACAGCTAGATTTGCATCAAGCACATTCAAAAATACGCCATACTTAACCGTTCCCAGGATGACCGGGTAGGTAGCAAATTCTTTCCTGATCCCAGCTCTGTTCATCTTGGATCATTTTTAAAAACACTGTAAACAAGGGTTACTCCAAGCAGAGTCTCCCTTTTTTCCAAAAATTGGGCCACACACACACCCACCCCTTCAGTGGCAGCACTTGTGCCTCAGTTGTACACTTTACAGTTAGATTTGCATCAAGCACATTCAAAAGTACGCCATCCTTAACCGTCCCCAGGATGACCCTGGGGTAGGTAGCAACGTCTTTGCTGAACCATGACTTGTTCATCTTGGCTCCTTTTAAAAAGCACAGCAAGCAAGGGTTACTCCAAGCGGAGTCTCACTTTTTTCCAAAAGTTGGGCCACACACACACCCTCCCCTTCAGTGGCAGCATTTGTGCCCCAGTTGTACACTTCACAGCTAGATTTGCATCAAGCACATTCAAAAATACGCCATACTTAACCGTTCCCAGGATGACCCTGAGGTAGGTAGCAAAGTCTTTCCTGATCCCAGCTCTGTTCATCTTGGATCATTTTTAAAAACACTGTAAGCAAGGGTTACTCCAAGTGGAGTCTCCCTTTTATCCAAAAAATTGGGCCACACACCCACCCTTTCAGTGGCAGCACTTGTGCCCCAGTTGTACACTTTACAGGTTGATTTCCATCAAGCACATTCAAAAGTACGCCATACTTAACCGTCCCCAGGATGCCACCGGGGTAGGTAGCTAAGTGTTTGCTGAACCATGACTTGTTCATCTTGGCTCCTTTTAAAAAACACAGCAAGCAAGGGTTACTCCAAGCGGAGTCTCCCTTTTTTCCAAAAATTGGGCCCCACCCACACCCACTCCTTCAGTGGCAGCACTTGTGCCCCAGTTGTACACTTCACAGGTAGATTTGCATCAAGCAAATTCAATATACACAAGCATTTACTCTCCCCAGGATGACACAGGGGTAGTAAATTCCTTGTGGATCCATGACTTGTTCATTTTGATGAACGTTAGTCTGTCCACATTGTCACTGGACAGACGCGTTCGCTTATCTGTCAGCACACACCCAGCAGCACTGAAGACACATTCAGAGACAACGCTGGCAGCTGGACACGACAAAATCTCCAAGGCGTAAGTGGAGAGCTCTGGCCATTTTTCAAGATTTGAAGCCCAAAATGAGCAAGACTCCATTTGCAAAGTCATGGCATCGATGTTCATTTGGAGATACTCCTGTATCATCCTCTCCATCCGTTGACTATGTGTTAGACTTGTTGTCTCTGGTGGCGTTGCAAAGGATGGTCTAAACAAATTATGAAAAGATTCAATAAAATTGCTGTTACCAGCACCAGATACGGTGCTGCTGGTACGGGTAGACTGTTGAAGATGACGAGACCGTCCCATGTTTGTCAAGTTACAACTGGGAGATTCACTCTGTGCACCACAGTTGTTTGGTGGAAAAGCCGAGTTAAGACGGAGTAACAGTTTTTGCTGATACTCCTGCATACGTGCGTCCCTTTCTATGGCTGGAATCATGTCACAAAATTTGAACTTGTACCGGGGATCTAATAGTGTGGCAAGCCAGTAGTCATCATCACTTCTAATTTTGACAATACGAGGGTCATGTTGGAGGTAGTGCAGCAAGAAGGCGCTCATGTGTCTTGCGCAGCCATGCGGACCAAGTCCACGCTGTGTTTGTGGCATAGAGGTGCTAACCGTTCTTTCTTCCTCTGACATCTCCCCCCAACCTCTTTCAACTGAAATTTGACCAAGGTCTCCCTCATCCGCTGAGTCTTCCATGTCCATGGACAGTTCGTCCTCCATTTCTTCATGTTCTCCTGCACCTTCCTCAACATTTCGCCTGCTACCATGCGCCCTTGTTGATCCCTGTCCCCCATGGTCCCATGCCTTCCGCGTTGGTGATGATGAACGTCTAGACCTTGGTGATGTTGTTGTCTCTTGCGCATATGAATCCTCCTGTAGTTCCTCCCCTTCCTGTTGTCCCACCCCCTGACTCGAATAGTGTTTAGCTTGTGCTCCAGCATGTAAATGACTGGAATTGTCATGCTGATAATGGCATTGTCAGCGCTAAACATATTCGTCACCATGCCGAAACTGTACAGAAGGGTGCATAGGTCCTTGATCTGAGACCACTCCATCAGGGTGATCTGCGCCACCTCTGCATCTTGTTGGCCCAGGCTCTACGTCATGACGTATTGCACCAGTGCTCGACGGTGCTGCCACAGTCGCTGTAACATGTGGAGAGTCGAATTCCAGCATGTCGGCACATCGCATTTCAGGCAATGAACCGCCAGGCCGAAAGACTTCTGGAGCGATGCAAGTCGCCCATTAGCGGTGGTTGAACGGCGGAAGTGAGCAGACAGTTTTCGTGCCCTGTTCAGAAGGCCATCTAGGCCGGGATAGTGTGTTAAAAATTGCTGTACAACAAGGTTCAACACGTGAGCCATTCAAGGCACATGTGTCACCTTGCCCAGGCAAAGGGCCGCACCCAGGTTTGCAGCATTGTCGCACATGGCCTTACCAGGCTGCAGTTTGAGTGGAGACAACCATTTACCAAACTCAGTCTCCAGAGCTGCCCACAACTCAGCCGCTGTGTGACTCTTATTTCCAAGACATTTCAAGCTAAAGACCGCCTGATGCCGTTGCGCTCTGCTGCCAGCATAGTAATGAGGGGTGTGTGATTCCTTCTGCGCAGTTAGAACGCTGGTGGCCTGACCAGGCAGGTTTGGGGCAGAGGTGGAGGACTCAGACGAGTTGGAGGAGGCAGAAGCAGTGGGGGAACTTGGACAGACAAAGGATTGACACACAAGTCGTGGGGACGGCAAGACTTGTGCAGCAGACCCTTCACCATCTATCACCATAGTTACCCAGTGCCCAGTCAGCAACATGTAACGTCCCTGTCCATGCTTACTGGTCCAAGTATTGGTGGTGAAATGCACCCGTTCACACACAGAGTTTCTCAAGGAAGCGGTGATGTTGTGTGCGACATGCTGGTGTAGCGCAGGCTCACCTTTCTTAGAGAAGTAGTGGCGACTGAGAATCTGGTACTGGGGCACAGCGACAGACATAAGGTCTCTAAAATCCTGTGTGTCCACCAGGTGGAAAGGCAGCATTTTGGTAGCCAAGAGCTTACAGAGGGATAAATCAACCTCTTAGCTTTGTCATGGGACGCAGGAAATGGCCTTTTATTTGTCCACATCTGAGGGACAGAGATCTGGCTGCTGTGCCTAGACGGTGCTGAGTAGCGTGTCCCTGAAAAAATGCAGGTTTTTGAGGAAAGTGCAGGCATAGACATGATGTTGCCTTCATCCAACGTTGATGCTATCGATGTCTGAGAGAGCTGTACACACGCACTTGTTTCCCCTTCCAAACCAAATGATGACCTACTAAGCAATCTGCCTGTTGCGGTTACAGTGGTGGAAGTTGTGCGAGGAAAACCAGGTGTGACAGCTGTCCCCACAGTCCTAGAAGATGAAGAGCGCGCGGATGCACTTGAAGGGGCAGGCGGTGGATGGTTCGCTCCGCTACGCCGCATTGCAGCACGGTGAGCTTCCCACTGGGACATATGATATTTATTCATGTGACGATTCATGGAAGAAGTTGTCAAACTCCTGAGGTTTTGCCTTCTACTAACAGATTCATGAGAAATTTTACATATCACAGGATTTGGGCGATCTTTTTCTATGTCAAAAAAGGTCCAGGCTAGGCAAGGCTTAGAGGGCATGCGACCTGCTGAGCCCCACAGACTAGTGCTCAGAGGCAGAGTGGTGGCTGAGGATGCAGTTGGAGACGTGCTACCAGTGCTCCAACTCTGTCCAGGAAGGCGCAAGGTAACTTCGTCGTCAGTGGCATCCTCCTCCACCACCTCTGTTGTCCTCCTCGAGTGCCTGACTGTGGGTTGACAGTAGGTGGGATCTAGAACTTCCTCATCAAGCGTTGTGTTTGCCCTCCCCTCACCCTTAGACCTAGCCTCTTCCTGACGTGAACCAATATTCAAGTTGTCATCCCAATCTGGTATCTGCGTCTCATCGTCATCAGTATGTTCCTCATTGTCTATAACAACAGGTGTTACAGTTTGTGAATAAGGGTCAACATTATGCTCAGAAACTTGGTCCTCACGGCCTGAATCAGAGTCACAAAGGTTCTGGGCATCACTGCAGACCATTTCCTGGTCTGTACTCACTGTAGCTTGGGAGTAGACCTCTGATTCCCAGGCTATAGTGTGACTGAACAGCTCGGCAGACTCAGCCATCTCAGTTCCACCATACTATGCAGGGCGGATGGAGACTTGAGAGCTGAGAGAAAGCAAGTGTGATCGGGATGATAACTCAGAGGACTGGTGTTTTTTTGATGCAGTACTTGAGGTGGAGGAAAGGGCACTTGTTGGACCACTTGAGATCCATTCAAGCATTTTCTTTTTTTGGCCATCATCTACCTTTGTTCCATTTGTTCGTGTCCGTAAAAAAGGGAGCACATCGGATTGTGCATGGTAAGTAGTAGACATCTTACTTTTGCTGGAAGATGGTCTATCTTCAGCAGATATTAATGGAGCTTTGCCACCTTCCCCACGGACAAACCCTTTTTTTCCTTTTCCAACACGCCTCTTCCCCTTTCCACCAGCATCTGTCATTTTGCCACTCATTTTGATTGCGACAAGATTGTGCACTTAAAATGTGGTAGTAAAAATTGAGAGGTGGTGTAGATTGCAGCGGTGGTCTAGCTTTATTAACAGCAGAATAAACAACAATAACTATCCCTGACAATGCAACTACGACCCTTAAACTGGCAGCATAGTTTGCTATTAGAATGACTTTGTAACAATGAGCTTCAGTGTGCAATGCAGAGGTGCCGCAAATAGCTTTGCACCAGTGGGACAATAATGAAGTCCAACAGCCACTTTTAGGATGCCACTAAGTTTCCTCAGTGTTTGCTAGTATGGTGGCTTAGTAACAATGAGTTTGAGTCTGCAATGCAGTTGTGCTGAAAATAGCTTGGCACCAGTGGGGCACAAAGGGAGTACAACAGCCACTTTTAGGATGCCACTAAGTTTCCTCAGTGTTTGCTAGTATAATGGCTTAGTAAAAATGATTTTGAGTCTGCAATGCAGAGGTGCTGCAAATAGCTTGGTACCAGTGGGACACTAATGGAAGTCCAACAGCCACTTTTAGGATGCCACTAAGTATCCTCAGTGTTTGCTAATATAATGGCTTAGTAACAATGAGTTTGAGTGTGCAATGCAGTGGTGCCGCAAATAGCTTTGCACCAGTGGGACAATAATGGAAGTCCAACAGCCACTTTTAGGATGCCACTAAGTTTACTCAGTGTTTGCTAGTATAATGGCTTAGTAACAATGAGTTTGAGTGTGCAATGCAGTGGTGCTGCAAATAGATTTGCACTAGTGGGACACTAATGGAAGTCCAACAGCCACTTTTAGGATGCCACTAAGTATCCTCAGTGTTTGCTAGTATAATGGCTTAGTAAAAATGAGTTTGAGTGTGCAATGCAGAGGTGCTGCAAATAGATTTGCACCAGTGGGACACTAATTGAAGTCCAACAGCCACTTTTAGGATGCCACTAAGTTTCCCCTGTGTTTGTTAGTATAATGGCTTAGTAACAATGAGCTTGAGTGTGCAAAGCGCTGGAGGGTACAGTGGCAGGGTTGTGGGTCTGTGTAGAGGAAAGGAAGCCTCACTTTATATCCCTCCTAATGGTGAAATGCAGTGAGGAAGTCCCTGACCTTAGCTACACAGACGCTCTTATCTGTAGCTGTTAAAATCTGTTTCCACGGACCTGACTGTCACCTATGGCTCTGAGCCTGCTGTTATTAGCCCTTACAAGGGCTAAAAGAAACTTCTATCCCTATTCTGTATAGCGCTGTGTGTAGAGCGTACACAGCAGTATCGGAGACAGGAGCTGCACCTGCGGTGACTGACACCCAGACGCAGAAGGCAGATAATGGCGTCCTGACGGGCAGATACCTGTATTTATAATGCAGGGACATGTGACATGGACATCCTATCACACATGCCGTTGCTTCTCTGGCTAAAAGTCCACTTAGCTGTGTGTGTATCTGGGATTGGCTGACATGCTGGCCCGCCCCACTACACGCGCGCGCTTAGGGAAGGAAGACAAGGAAAAAAAAAAATGGCGATCGCCATTATCTCAGCAGCAGTGATCTGAATGCGCTGTTCCCGCACACTATACGCTGAAATTTCATAATAGTGTGAGTCACAGAGTGACTTACACTATTACAGCGGAAAGCCAGCTAGTAATTAGCTTGGCTTTTTGCTGCTAGAACCGTTCTTGAACGTAACTAGAACTATCGAGCTTTAGCAAAAAGCTCGAGTTCTAGTTCGATCTAGAACAGCCCCCAAAATCACTCGAACCGCGAACTGGAGAACCACGAACCACGAACCGCGCTCATCTCTAATCAACACTGCAAAAACGTAGACACACAGGTTGGGTATGGGGGGTGACTTAGCTGAACCCAGGGAGGAGTTTTCTGTTGCATGTGTCATGGCACATGGTACAGAAATCAAAGGAAGAGGGTGAATGCGGGCAGCGCGTTAGTGTGCTTCCTGTCATCTTGGATGAATTGGGAGGGGGCAGAAATGCAGTCAGGCACCTTCTATAGGATGTGCCCATACTGTTGTGCCTTTTACCATCTATTTCAGCCTCAGCCACTTCCTCAGTCACCAGAGATCACCGACGGGTCCAACATGAAATTATTCTGGTTTCCCATAGACTTACTTTGGGGGTTGAATATTCGCGAATACTCGAATAGCGGCAAGGTTTTTGCCGGATATTTGGCGAAGCGAATAATACCGTATTCGATCATCTCTAATATATACACAAAATGGCATGATTACAGGGGTGTAACTGCCCGCGGCCGCCCGGCAGATCAGCAGCCAGCTCCTTTGTGTGAGAGAGGAGCTGTGCTTTTCTGCCGCAGACCACTCGGCGCGGCGGCGGCTATATGACCCGGTCGCCACCGCCGGGCCCACCTGCCTGGTGTCAGCGGTGGCGTCACCGCGCTCCTGTCACCACGCTCCCGTCACCGCACACTGCTTTGATAGTGCATAGAGCGGCCGGCGCCGCTTTATGCATCATCAGTCTTCTCCCGTGCCTGCATGGTGACATCACTCCTGTGCGACTGCTGTGTGTGGTGAGAGCACAAAGCGCAGGAGGACGCCGACCAGAACCACGAGGAAACGAGGACAGAGGTGAGGACGAGCAGCGGTGAAACAAGTAGAGGTGAGGACAGAGCTGAGGTGGAAGGAGAAGATAGGTGAGTACTTGTTTTTTTTTTTTTTTTTTTTTTAAATCAGTGAGTACATGGGGAGGCTGGCTGGAGGACACATGGAGTCCTTGGGGAGGGCCTGGCTGCATGACACATGGAGGCCCTGGGGGGTCTAGCTGCATGACACATGGAGGCCTTGGGGGGGTCTGGCTGCATGACACATGGAGGCCTTGGGGGGGCTGGCTGCATGACTCATGGAGACCTGGGAAGGGGCTAGCTGCATGCATGACACATGGAGGCCCTGGGGGGGCTGGCTGCATGACACATGGAGGCCCTGGGGGGGGCTGGCTGCATGAAACATGGAGGTCTATGGGGCTGCATGATACATGGAGGTCTATGGGGATGCATTATACATGGAGGTCTATGGGGATGCATTATACATGGAGGTCTATGGGGATGCATTATACATGGAGGTCTATGGGGCTGCATAATACAATATGAAGGTTTATGGGGCTGCATTGTAATACATATAGGACTATGGGGGCTACATTATAATATATGGAGGACTATGGAGGCTACTTTATACATGGAGGACTATGGGGGTGCGTTATAAAACATGGAGGACTGTGGTGCAGTATAATATATGGAGAACTATGGGGTGAATTATAATACATGGAGGACTATGGGTAATGCATTATAATACATGGAGCACTATGGAGGTGCATTCTAATATATGAAAGGTTATGTGGGACCCTTTATACTATATGGAAGGCTATGTGGAGGCCATTATAGTATGTGGAGAACTATATACGAGGGGGGACACAGATACAAGCATGGGATGGGAATGTTTTGTGGTGAGTGAAAAAGGCTCTTTCCCTCAGCACCCAGCTTTCCCATGCTCTGCTGTATATCTCTCAGCACCCAGCTTTCCCATGCTCTGCTATGCATCTTCTCTCAGCACCCAGCTTTCCCATGCTCTGATATGGGAAAACTGGGTGCTGAGGGAATGATGTATAGCAATGCATGGGAAAGCTGGGTGCCGAGAACAAGATGGATATCATAGCATGGGAAAGCTGTGTGCTGATAGAGGAATTTCAGATCATGGGAAACCTGGGTGCTGAGGGTTAGAGCTAAGGGTCAGCATCATTATCCTGTACCCCGAGTGTCAGTGTCATTATCCCGTTCACTAAGTGTCGGTGTACGTGGAGGGGGGGCCCCGGTCCAAATTTTGCACCAGGGCCCATCAAACTCTAGCTACGCCACTGCATGATTATAAAAAAATAAACAAAAAGAATTAAAAAAAAATATTCAATAAATATATAAGATATCACTTTTGATGAACACGAGAATCCAATTCAAAAATCCATTTTGCCTCCTTCTATTTTAATGAAGGCAATTGGTGGCATAGTGGGTCAGTGGTTAGCATTTCAGTGATGCAGCGCTGGGGTTCTGGGTTCAAGTCCCACCATGGACAACATCTGCAAGGAGCTTGTATGTTCTCTCTGTGTTTGTGTGGGTTTCCTCTGTGTTCTCTGGTTTCCTCACACACTCCCAGGACATACAGATAGGGAGTTTAGATTGTGAGCTCCAATGGGCACAGTGTTGCCAATGTATGTAAAGCGCTGTGGAATTAATATATAAATATTATTATTATCACCTCCATGTTTGGGCGTGTGGATTTTTTCACTGTCTGTCACCTTCAGATCACCAACATCTCCCACATGAACATGGAGAAAATGCTGTGATGCTCCTGATAAGCTGCGGATTGTTTTCTTCCGGGCATCGTAGATGTGTTCTGAGATTCTTCTCCTCGAGGGACGGGCAGTGCAACCCGCATACTGTAAATTACATTTTGTTGACAATTATTACATTTGTTGACAATATATTGTCAACAATATAAATTATATGTGTACTGCTGCAGTTAATAAAATGATAACGTACAATGACTTGTTGGTAATGGAGGATTTACACGATTTAGCATTGAACGTATAGAAACATAAGCCACAATTCTTTTGGTGGCACACAAAACACCCTTCAGTGGATAACCAGTTACCGCAGGTTTTTTTTTTTCTTTTCATTTTATCACCCTTGCGGACATGATCACTCGGTGATATTAGGTTCCCAATAGTCATAGCTCTCTTTGGTACAAATTTAACTCCTTCTTTGAGGATATCATTGAGAACTCTGTCAGTATATAAAACAGGGAAATATGTTTTTACAATATCTGCATTTTGATAAAATTTGGTACTGAAGCATGTTGAAAAAAACAGATTGTACTGATCATTGACCGACTGACTAAAATATTTTTAATTTCTTTTACTGGACTTTGAGTTGCTCTTACTCTTAGCACACGTCAATATAGACTCAGAATAAACATTTATCAATGATCGCACATTCATTATAAAACATTTTATCATCAGTACGGCACCTTCTGGCCCTGATATATTCTCCAGTGGGTAAACCGCAGATCACATGTCTGAGATGATAACTGGTGTCATGCAGGTAAGAATTTCCCACTGTGGGCTGATGATACTTCAATCATTCCCTGTAAGTGATAAATCATGGAAAAAAATTATTTGCTTATTATGTCGTGAAGAAAAACATGTTACATGGATTATTATTAATATAATCAACAAACACTGGTATATCTTGATGTAGCCCTCGTCAATCAATATAATCAATATGTCATCTATAAAACACATGTACTATGCAAATCAGCCATGAATGCATTGAAATCATTCTAGATGTACATTTCTTCCCACCAGTTCATAAATGCATTAGCTAATGAAGGAGGAAATCTAGCTCCCATGGAACAGCTTTGGCACTGGGGGTAAAAACTGTCCACAAAAGAAAAATGGTTATTTTTGAAGAGAACTTTGTATCCAGTAATATAAATTTCTGTAAACTCTGGGAATAATTAAAGTATTTATACATTTGATCGCTGACAGCTACGAGTATAAGAGCTAACTGATGGAGTATAGACCAATATAGTGCATAGACATTGCAGGTCACCCAAAAGAATTCACTAGTCCAGTTCATTTCCTTTAGACTCATGATTGCTGTCCCTGATATGTCTGTGTAATCATGTGTCTGATGTATACTGCAGTTAGCTATTTTACACATCATTTCCTTTGCAGGGCCTAGTTAATTGTATTTGGGGTATGGGATCATGTTATGATTAAAGCCTGATTTACACGTTTCAATATGTCGTGTGATCGCATTTGCGATCGCACCCGCCCCCATCGTTTGTGCGGCACGGGCAATTTGTTGTCCGTGTTGCACAATGTTGTAACCCCCCCCCCCCCCTGTCACACGTACGTACCTTTCAAATAACCTCGCTGTGGGCGGCGAACATCAACTTCCTGAAGGGGGATGAACGTTCGGCGTCACAGCGACGTCACACTGCGGCCGGCCAATAGAAGTGGAGGGGCGGAGATGAGCGGGATGTAAACATCCCGCCCACCTCCTTCCTTCAGCATTGTCAGCGGGAATCAGGTAAGCTGCAGTTCATCGTTCCCGGGGTGTCACATGGAGCGATGTGTGCTGCCTCGGGAACATTGAACAACCGGATGTTCGATTTTTAGAAAATGAGTGACGTGTCAACGATGAACGAGAAGGTGAGTATTTCTGCTCGTTCATAGCTGTCACACGCTACGATATCACAAACGATGCCGGATGTGCGTCACTTACGACGTGACCCCGCCGACATCTTGTTCGATATATCGTAGCATGTAAAGCCCGCTTTAGATCTTAACCGATCAACATGCGTAATATGGATGATTCCCAGGGTTTTTAATTCTGTTTTTTCGTCATGTCTTGACATTTTAATATTGAAAGAAAAAATCCAGCTCCTTGAATGAATAAAATTTTAAAGGCTTTAATGTACAAATATGATAATAAAATGTAAGGTACAAAAGGTCAATCAAGGTGCACAAAGGACATTGAATGACCCCAATGAGAAAATAAAGTCAGTATAGGACAGGAACAGATAATGCAATCAGCTACGCGCTTCAGACTCGATGTCCTTTGTCAAAGCTGATTTGGGGTCATATTTGAATCATGTCCTTCATCACATGGTGAAGCTTCAATCAATATCAAAGATGAAGTAAAACAAAAAAATTGAAAACCTCAACAGTCCAAACATAAAGAAAAAAATATATAGAATAATTCTCAATATACATATGCATTTTTTTTAGGAGATCCCTCACACAGCCCCCTATATATAGTATTATCCACACAAAGCCCCCTCTATACAATATGATTCACACACAGCCCCCTATAAACAGTGTGACCTATACAAAGCCCCATATACCATTTGAGGACATCAAATTACCCTATATACAGTTTAAGTCCCAAAATATATCCCTACAGACAGTAACCCTCACATACACCCCTACAGACAGTATTACCACCACATAACCCCCTAAAGACAGTATTTGACCCCATATAGCCCCCTACAGACAGTATGATCTCTCCTATATAGCAGCAGAAAATATAGAAAATAAAAACACCCCATACTACTCCCCTTGCCCCCGGTCCTGAACAGTGTCCTCTTGCTGTTTCATTCAACGCAGTCGTTAAAATGGCCACCGGTCTATCAGAGTCACTACCATGTGCAATACACTGATGTCAGCTACGGCCAATAGGCTGGTGATTATATTTTTCTACTGTGGACCAGTTATCGGCGGGTACCCTCTACATTCTGCTCAGGGGCTTATTGAGGACCTGGGGCCCATTGGAGTATTATCTGGTGTTCTGCTGGGTCAGTCTGATGCTGTTCATATTCATCTTCCAACATACTCAGTTGTATCTAGGACACCGACAACGAGCTTCCAATGTAGAAGAGAAATTACCCTGATCCTGGCTATGTTCAGTTGAAATATTAAGAAAAAGACAAAAGTTTTATTGTCCCACTGAATATTTAAACAACCTGAACAACTGTGAGGACGCTTACAATAAACTGACATGTTGATGCTGGGAATAGTCATTATTCTGAATGTCAAAATCAATCATGTAAGCTTGAGTTTTGTAAGTCAAGGTGAGAGGCACTTGTAAAAAATGTCAAATGCAGGACTGAATTGATGCGTATATAACAACCTGTACTTTTTCTGCCTTCATAGGTAAGAAGAACTAAATAAAAAGATTAAAATAGGCTGTACCCTCTGGGGAAAAGATGACCTATTTGAACAGGTTGCCTATAAAAAGCAATCTATTATCATTACAATAATTCAATATAGTTCATTTAACAGCCCAGGGACAAATCCAATATAATGGAAAACTGCTCTACTTATTTACTGAGTATGATAAGATTGTTACATCGCATTTCCTTTGGGAATACTGGATGTTGTTTTATTGTTTTCATTTTCAAAAACAGCAGCACTTTAGATTGCTTAGGTTACATACCATAACAATCAACTGCAAGGCATATCTATAGTGGCATGCAGACGTTTGGGCACCCCTGGTCAAAATTTCTGTTATTGGGAACAGGCAAGCAAGTTGAAGATTAAATGATCTCTAAAAGGCATAAAATAAAGATTACACATCTCCTTTATATTTTAAACAATAAAAATACAATATTTTAATCTTTTACATGTTTAAATTATTAAAAAAGGAAAATCCACAATAGACTACCTCAAAAGGCACAACCTGAAGGTTTTACAATGGTCCTCAAATTCCCCTGATCTGAATAGCATTGAAAATCTGTGGCTATACCTCAAAAGAGCAGTGTATACAAGATGAGCCAGGATTCTCACACAACTGGAAGTTTTTTTCGAGGAAGAATGGATGAAAATCCCTCAAACAATAATTGAAAGACTCTTGCTTGGCTACAAACAGCGTTTACAAGCTGTGATACCTGCAAAAGGGGGTGCTACCAAGTACTAACCATGGAGGGTGCCCAAACATTTGCATCAGCCCATTTTTCTTTCTTAAAATGTAAAAGATGAAAATATATTTTATTAACCAAAAATACAAAATAAATTGTGTCATCTTTAACTTTATGCCTTTTAGAGAAAATTTCTTCTTCAACTTGATAAACTGTTTACAATAACAGTAATTTTGTCCAGGGGTCCCTAAACGTTTGCATGTCACTGTATGTTACAATGCATAATGCTGATGTTTGGTTGATGATTTCCTTATATTTTCTACTTTTCTATTACATATACTTACTTAAAATTACAGAAAAATGACTTGTGGCTGATAGATAGCTATTTACTATTAATTCTCATAAGTAATATGGAAAATGAATGTGGAAATGTTTTGTAATTTTTCTCAAATGTAATAATTCAGTCAGTTTTTTCTTTGTTCTTGTTTCATCTGAATTTTTTTTGTAGTAAAGGACTACCTGAAAAAAACAGAAATGGGAAACAAAAGCGCAGTTAGTGTGAAAGTGAGCTGAAAAAAGGTCAAGGAGGCTCACCTTTGGGGGTTGTGAGAGTCGCAACCACTGTAAGTACATGTAGCGGCCGCTGCAGTATCCCGATTAGAGATGAGCGAACCGGTCGTGGTTCGGCTCGAGTTCGGTTCGCCGAACGGAATTCTCGTTCGAGTTCGGTTCGGTGAACCGGTTCGAAAAACCACTCGAACCGCATAGTAAACAATGGGAGGCAATCAAAAACACATAAAAACATCTAGAAAACACCCTCAAAGGTGTCCAAAAGGTGACAAACAATTGACAACACAACACAAACACATGGGAAAGTGACAAGAACAAATTCTCATGCGAAAATAAAACAGCGTTATGAGGAAAAAGATGACGAGACACAGATTTAGGCATGGCATGCCCTTCTAAAATCATCTAACACACCGCAAGGTGACTCCAAGCGGAGTCTCCCTTTTTTTTCCAAAAATTGGGCCACACAGACACCCACCCCTTCAGTGGCAGCACTTGTGCCCCAGTTGTACACTTCACAGGTAGAATTGCATCAAGCACATTCAAAAATACACCATCCTTAACTGTCCCCAGGATGACACCGGGGTAGGTAGCAAAGTCTGTACTGATCCCAGATCTGTTCATCTTGGATCATTTTTAGAAACACAGCAAGCAAGGGTTACTCCAAGCGGAGTCTCCCTTTTTTCCAAAAATTGGGCCACACAGACACCCCTTCAGTGGCAGCACTTGTGCCCCAGTTGTACACTTCACAGGTAGATTTGCAACAAGCACATTCAAAAATATGCCATCCTTAACCGTCCCCAGGATAGCACCGGGGTAGGTAGCAAAGTCTTTGCTGAAACATGACTTGTTCATCTTGGCTCCTTTTTAAAAACACAGCAAGCAAGGGTTACTCCAAGCAGAGTCTCCCTTTTTTCGAAAAATTGGGCCTCACAGACACCCACCCCTTCAGTGGCAGCACTTGTGCCCCAGTTGTACACTTCACAGGTAGATTTGCATCAAGCACATTCAAAAATACGCCATCCTTAACCGTGCCCAGGATTGCACCGGGGTAGGTAGCAAAGCCTTTGCTGAACCATGACTTGTTCATCTTGGCTCCTTTTTAAAAACACTGCAAGCAAGTGTTACTCCAAGCAGTCTCCCTTTTTTCCAAAAATTGGGCCACACAGACACCCACCCCTTCAGTGGCAGCACTTGTGCCCCAGTTGTACACTTCACAGGTAGATTTGCATCAAGCACATTCAAAATACACAAGCATTTACTCTCCCCAGGATGACACAGGGGTAGTAAATTCCTTGTGGATCCATGACTTGTTCATTTTGATGAACGTTAGTCTGTCCACATTGTCACTGGACAGACGCGTGCGCTTATCTGTCAGCACACACCCAGCAGCACTGAAGACACGTTCAGAGACAACGCTGGCAGCTGAACACGACAAGATCTCCAAGGCGTAAGTGGAGAGCTCTGGCCATTTTTCAAGATTTGAAGCCCAAAATGAGCAAGGCTCCAGTTGCAAAGTCATGGCATCGATGTTCATTTGGAGATACTCCTGGGAGATTCACTCCGTGCACCACGGGTGTTTTGTGGAAAAGTCAAGTTAAGATCGAGGAACAGCTTTTGCTGATACTCGATGGCTGTGATTATGTCACAAAATTTCGACTTGTACCGGGGATCTAATAGTGTGGCAAGCCAGTACTCATCATCACTTCTAATTTTGACAATACGAGGGTCATGTTGGAGGTAGTGCAGCAAGAAGGCGCTCATGTGTCTTGCGCAGCCATGCAGACCAAGTCCACG
This sequence comes from Anomaloglossus baeobatrachus, assembly GCF_048569485.1. NCBI lineage: Eukaryota > Metazoa > Chordata > Amphibia > Anura > Aromobatidae > Anomaloglossus > Anomaloglossus baeobatrachus. Next base: position 382,708,662 of record NC_134358.1, read on the forward strand.
CTGTGTTTGTGGCATAGAGGTGCTAACCATTCTTTCTTCCTTTGACATCTCCCCCCAACCTCTTTCAACTGAAATTTGACCAAGGTCTCCCTCATCCGCTGAGTCTTCCATGTCCATGGACAGTTCGTCCTCCATTTCTTCATGTTCTCCTGCACCTTCCTCAACATTTCGCCTGCTACCATGCGCCCTTGTTGATCGCTGTCCCCCATGGTCCCATGCCTGCCGCCTTGGTGATGATGAACGTGTAGACCTTGGTAATGTTGTTGTCTCTTGAGCTTGTAGTTCCTCCCCTTCCTGATGTCCCACCCACTGATTCCGAATAGTGTTTAGCGTGTGCTCCAGCATGCAAATGACTGGAATTGTCATGCTGATAATGGCATTGTCAGCACTAAACATATTCGTCGCCATGTCGAAATTGTGCAGAAGGGTGCATAGGTCCTTGATCTGAGACCACTCCATCAGGGTGATCTTCCCCACCTCTGCATCTCATTGGCCCAGGCTATACGTCATGACGTATTGCACCAGGGCCCGGCGGTGCTGCCACAGTTGCTGTAACATGTGGAGAGTCGAATTCCAGCGTGTCGGCACATCGCATTTCAGGCGATGAACCGGCAGGCCGAAAGACTTCTGGAGCGATACAAGTTGCTCAGCTGCGGCGGTTGAACGGCGGAAGTGAGCAGACAGTTTTCGTGCCCTGTTCAGAAGGCCATTTAGGCCGGGATAGTGTGTTAAAAATTGCTGGACAACAAGGTTCGACACATGAGCCATACAAAGCACGTGTGTCACCTTGCCCAGGCGAAGGGCCGCACCCAGGTTTGCAGCATTGTCGCACACGGCCTTACCAGGCTGCAGGTTGAGTGGAGACAAACATTTACCAAACTCAGTCTCCAGAGCTGCCCACAACTCAGCTGCTGTGTGACTCTTAGTTCCAAGACATTTCAAGACAAAGACCGCCTGATACCGTTGCGCTCTGCTGCCAGCATCGTAATGAGGGGTGCGTGATTTCTTCTGCGCAGTTACAACGCTGGTGGCCTGATCAGGCAGGCTTGATGCGGAGGTGGAGGACCCAGACGAGGTTGAGGAGGCAGAAGCAGTGGAGGAACTTGGGCAGACAGAGGATTGACACACAAGTCATGGGGACGGCAAAACTTGTGCAGCAGACCCTTCACCATCTATCACCATAGTTACCCAGTGCCCAGTCAGTGACATGTAACGTCCCTGTCCATGCTTACTGGTGCAAGTATCTGTGGTGAAATGCACCCGTTCACACACAGAGTTTCTCAAGAAAGCGGTGATGTTGTGTGTGATATGCTTGTGTAGCGCAGGCACACCTTTCTTAGAGAAGTAGTGGCAACTGGGCATCTGGTACTGGGGCACAGCGACAGACATAAGGTCTCTAAAATCCTGTGTGTCCACCAGGCGGAAAGGCAGCATTTTGGTAGCCAAGAGCTTACAGAGGGATAAAGTCAACCTCTTAGCTTTGTCATGGGTCGCAGGAAATGGCCTTTTATTTGTCCATATCTGAGGGACAGAGATCTGGCTGCTGTGTGGAGACGGTGCTGAGTAGGGTGTCCCTGGAAAAAAGCAGGTTTGTGAGGAAAGTGCAGGCGTAGACATGATGTTGCTTTCATCCAACGTTGGTGCTATCGATGTCTGAGAGAGCTGTACACACGCACTTGTTTCCCCTTCCAAACCAACTGATGACCTACCAAGCAAACTGGCTGTTGCGGTTACAGTGGTGGAAGGTGTGCGTGGAAAATCAGGTGTGACAGCTGTCCCTACAGTCCTAGAAGATGAGGGGCAGGGGGTGGATGGTCCGCTCCGCCAGGCCGCATTGCAGCACGGTGAGCTTCCCATTGGGACATATGATATTTATTCATGTGACGATTCATGGAAGAAGTTGTCAAACTGCGGAGGTTTTGCCCTCTACTAACAGAATCACGACAAATTTTACATATCACATGATTTGGCCTATCTTTTGCTATGTCAAAAAAGGACCAGGCTAGGCAAGGCTTAGAGGGCATGCGACCTGCTGAGCCACCCCGACTAGTGCTCAGAGGCAGAGTGGTGGCTGAAGATGCAGTTGTAGACATGCTACCAGTACTCCTCCTCTGTTCAGGAAGGCGCAAGGTAACTTCGTCGTCAGGTAGCATCCTCCTCCACCGCCTCTGTTGACCTCCTCAAGTGCCTGCCTGTGGGTTGGAAGTAGGTGGGATCTAGAAGTTCCTCATCAAGCGTTGTGTTTGCATTCCCCTCCCCCTCAGACCGAGTCTCCTCCTGCCCTGAACGAATATTTAAGTTGTCATCCCAATCTGGTATCTGCGTCTCATCGTCATCAGTATGTTCCTCATTGTCTATTACAACAGGTGTTTCAGTTTGTGAATAAGGGTCAACATTATGCTCAGAAACTTGGTCATCACGGCCTGAATCTGAGTCACAAAGATTCTGGGCATCACTGCAGACCACATCCTGGTCTGTACTCACTGTAGCTTGGGAGCAGACCTCTGATTCCCAGGCTATAGTGTGACTGAACAGCTCTGCAGACTCAGCCATCTCGTTCCACCATACTGTGCAGGGCAGATGGAGACTTGAGAGCTGGGAGAAAGCAAGTGTGATTGGAATGACAACTCAGAGGACTGGTGTTTTTTGGATGCGGTAGTTGAGGTGGAGGAGAGGGCACTTGTTGGACCACTTGAGATCCATTCAAGCATTTCCTTTTTTTGGGCAACATCTACCTTTGTTCCAGTTGTTCGTGTTCGTAAAAAAGGGAGCACATCCGATTGTCCACGGAAAGTAGTAGACATCTTACTTTTGCTGGAAGATGGCCTATCTTCAGCAGATGTTAATGGAGCTTTGCCACCTTCCCCACGGACACAACCTTTTTTTCCTTTTCCAACACGCCTGTTCCCCTTTCCACCTGCATCTGTCATTTTGCCACTCATTTTGCTAGTGACAAGAATGTCCACTTAAAATGTGGTAGTAAAAATTGGGAGGTGGTGTAGATTGCAGCGGTGGTCTATCTTTATTGACAGCACAATAAACGAAAATAACTATCACAGACAATGAAACTATGGTCCTTAAAATGGCAGCACAGTTTGCTAGTATAATAGCTTAGTAAAAATGAGTTTGAGTGTGCAAAGCAGAGGTGCTGCAAATAGATTTGCACCAGTGGGACACTAATTGAAGCCCAACAGCAACTTTTAGGATGCCACTAAGTTTCCTCAGTGTTTGGTATTCTAATGGCTTTGTAACAATGAGCTTGAGTGTGCAATGCAGAGGTGCTGCAAATAGATTTGCACTAGTGGGACACTAATGGAAGTCCTACAGCCACTTTTAGGATGCCACTAAGTTTCCTCAGTGTTTGGTATTCTAATGGCTTTGTAACAATGAGCTTGAGTGTGCAATGCAGAGGTGCTGCAAATAGATTTGCACTAGTGGGACACTAATAGAAGTCGAACAGCCACTTTTAGGATGCCACTAAGTTTCCTCAGTGTTTGGTATTCTAATGGCTTTGTAACAATGAGCTTGCGTGTGCAATGCAGAGGTGCTGCAAATAGATTTGCACTAGTGGGACACTAATGGAAGTCCTACAGCCACTTTTAGGATGCCACTAAGTTTCCTCAGTGTTTGGTATTCTAATGGCTTTGTAACAATAAGCTTGAGTGTGCAATGCAGAGGTGCTGCAAATAGATTTGCACTAATGGAAGTCCAACAGCCACTTTTAGGATGCCACTAAATTTCCTCAGTGTTTGGTATTCTAATGGCTTTGTAACAATGAGCTTGAGTGTGCAATGTAGAGGTGCTGCATATAGATTTGCACTAGTGGGACAATAATGGAAGTCCAACAGCCATTTTTAGGATGCCACTAAGTTTCCTCAGTGTTGGTATTCTAATGGCTTTGTAACAATGAGCTTGAGTGGGCAATGCAGAGTTGCTGCAAATGGATTTGCACCAGTGGGACACTAATGAAGTCCAACAGCCACTTTTAGGATGCCACTAAGTTTCCTCAGTGTTTGGTATTCTAATGGCTTTGTAACAATGAACTTGAGTGTGCAATGCAGAGGTGCTGCAAATAGATTTGCACTAGTGGGACACTAATGGAATTCCAACAGCCACTTTTAAGATGCTGCTAAGTTTCCTCAGTGTTTGGTATTCTAATGGCTTTGTAACAATGAGCTTGAGTGTGCAAAGGGCAGGAGGGTACAGTGGCCGGGTTGTGGGTCAGTGTAGAGAAAAGGAAGACTCACTTTCTATCCCTCCTAATGGTGAAATGCAGCAAGGAACTCCCTGACCTTAGCTACACAGAGGGTCTTATCTGTAGCTGTTAAACAACGGTTTCCACGGACCTGACTGTCACCTATGGCTCTGAGCCTGCTGTAATTAGCCCTTATAAGGGCTGAAAGAAACTTCTATCCCTATTCTGTATAGCGCTGTGTGTAGAGCGTACACAGCAGTATCGGAGACAGGAGCTGCACCTGCGGTGACTGACACCCAGACGCAGAAGGCAGATAATGGCGTCCAGACAGGCAGATGCCCGTATTTATAATGCAGGGACATGTGACATGGACATCCTATCACACATGCCGTTGCTTCTCTGGCTAAAAGTCCACTTAGCTGTGTGTGTATCTGGGATTGGCTGACATGCTGGCCCGCCTCACTACACGCGCGCTTAGGGAGGGAAGGAAGAACAGAAAAAAAAAATGGTGATCGCCATTATCCCAGCAGCAGTGATCTGATCGCGCTGTTCCCGCACACTATACGCTGAAATTTCATAATAGTGTGAGTCACAGAGTGACTTACAGTATTACAGTGGAAATCCAGCTAGTAATTAGCTTGGCTTTTTGCTGCTAGAACCGTTCTCGAACGTAACTAGAACTATCGAGCTTTTAGCAAAAAGCTCGAGTTCTAGTTCGATCTAGAACAGCCCCCAAAATCACTCGAACCGCGAACTGGAGAACCACGAACCACGAACCGCGCTCAACTCTAATCCCGATGTATGGTATAAAAGAGGTCAGAGAAAGGATTAAACAACACAGCACTGCCGCAAAAAGTAAAATCCAGTCCAAATCTTGATTGAAAGAGTGATTTTTTTTGTCAACGCATTTCAGAGATTAGTCTTCTTCTTCAGTACAAAAATCACATTACAGGTAGGTACAAATAGTAAATGGCGCTATAATAATAAATAATAATAATAATAATAATAAATAGTAAGGGGTATATATTCACACACAAAGCAGTTGGTTTGCATAAAGAGACGCTAGATTGTGGCCATTGGATTCTCACATGGAACCAACTACATTAATGCCAAAAATGTCAATATGAACCTGTGGAAAGAAATATATCATATATAGAAATAGCATGACCTGAAACATAAACTTTTGTTAAAAAATAAGAGACAAATGAAAAAAAATATATAAATAAAATTATTACTAAGAACATTATGATCTTCTGCAGGTGCAGATGGGAATTGAACACATCACTGGCTTGCATTAAGTGAGAGAAGTTGAAGATCCTATGTGGTGGTCCACCCAAGTGTGGCGCCCTGGACTAGCCAGGTCGTCACAGATAACACTCACACACCCCCACCCCCACTAGACAGTAACATTAGCCAAACACAAAATCCTTGTTGCCTCCCTCCAGGGTCTGATGTCCACACCAGGTGGGGCGGAGCCAAGCGGTTGGCCCCACCCACCGAGGAGTTCACAGGCCCGGAGGCGGGAAAAGTGACAGTTGAGTCCAGGAGGTGGAAGTGAGAGGTTGAAGTGGAGAGTGTCTGGGTTTGTGGCCCAGGCACTAACAACAAGGTTGGCAGACGGTGGTGGCCGTCTGCAGGAGTGGTGAAGTAACGCGGAACCGTAGGACCGGGGCTGCCATCCACCACGCTACCTCCCTCACTGCCCATGCCCGCGGCCAACGCCCTGCCTGACCCGTTACCCCTGTCACCGGTACCGGAGCCCCCAGCATCTGAGGGAGAGGGCCCGGACCTGCGACCCCTGGGCCTTACTTTTATCACCGCCCTGGCACCCGTCCCGGCTTCCTTCCCGACTGCGATGGAGATGACGATGGCCCCGGCAGTCCGCCCGGCCGCAGCGGTGGTGATCCTCGACCAGGGGCCAGCACCACAAGTCCCGTCAACCGCTCCCAGATCCCAGGCCTCGGCTGAGGCACGGCGGGGATGCAGCTGCCAGGAGGCAGAGCAGGCCACGTCATAGTGGGGTCCCTCATTATCGAAGATACCGGTCGTAGCCGGCACGGAGGGACTCTGTCTGGGCCCATCCCCCACATCGCCTGAACTGGAGCAAGCAGGAGGTGCTCCACACCGGGAGCGGCAGCAACGGCAGCTGTGCCGCGGGATTGCTGTTTAAAGATGAGGAAAAGAGCAGTTGTCCCCGTTGGGACCCTCAGTACTTTGAATGAAAACTAATCAAAGCGAAAGATCATTTGATTAGCTACAGTGATTATCCCGGCCGTTGCCGGCAAGTTGTCCCCGGAGGGACTTTATGTGTTTACCACCCACATGAGGAACTACTCATGAACATGGCCGAGAACTGGCAGACCACCCATGAACTAGTTGGCTTGTAAATAGTTTTGTGGGATGTAAACCGTTGCCGCCTCCAGAGAAGCAGATTGGAAGAAGGGCCCGCAGCAGAGCAGGCTGGGGCCCGGCCACCACCAGGACTGGTGGCCATCCTCCGGGTGTCAGGGGTCCCCCTAGATGTGGGGTCCCCTGAAGTGACAGCCGGGTGCGAGTAACCATACCCGTTCCCGCTTGGACAGCCTGAACCTGGACTGGGGTCAAGGGGTGCTGCCCACTTCTTAGGGGCAGCATCAGGGCTAGGTTGCTTGGGTGGGAGAGCGGAAGACATACGTCCGTCAGTTATTATTAAAAATGTTTTTATATGTGCAACGGTCAAGTGACCTAACAAAAATGCTTATGTTTGAAATATTTACATGTTATTTATGTTTTTACAGTTTTTGAAAAAAAAATAAATAAAACCGGTATTGGATGGGCAGCCCGCGGGTGGTCTGCATTTCATCAAGGGGGAATGTGGCGCCCTGGACTAGCCAGGTCGTCACAGATAACACTCACACACCCCCACCCCCACTAGACAGTAACATTAGCCAAACACAAAACCCTTGTTGACTCCCTCCAGGGTCTGATGTCCACACCAAGTGGGGCGGAGCCAAGCGGTTGGCCCCACCCATCGAGGAGTTCACAGGCCCGGAGGCGGGAAAAGTGACAGTTGAGTCCAGGAGGCAGAAGTGAGAGGTTGAAGTGGAGAGTGTCTGGGTTTGTGGCCCAGGCACTAACAACAAGGTTGGCAGACGGTGGTGGCCGTCTGCAGGAGTGGTGAAGCAACATGGAACCGTAGGACCGGGGTCGGGCGTTGGCCCGCCGGTACCGACCGGGGAGCGAAGTGAAGCCAGCACACACAGGCAGGGCCATCGGACCCCGACTAGGCTTGGAGTTGCCGTCAACAGTCAAATCCGAGTGTGACAGGAACCTCAGGGGTTTACTAACAACCAAAGACCCGATAGAAGGCAACCGCCCACACCGTGAGGTTATACAGCTACCGCCTAAGGCTAGAGACCCAAGGGCCAGTGCCTGCGGGCAAACGGGCTCCTCCGGCATCCATACACCGGGGAGCGGACTACCATTAGGGATCCACCATAGTCAAACAAGTACACAAGGGTGCAGGGAAAGACAGCCGCCATCACCTGTTCGGGGAGAGACACTGCAGCCGGCTGCGGTACCCGTCCATCCAGCCATTTAGTTTACCGAGGACTTTGTGCATCTCTTACTGAGTAAGTGCACCCGTGCCATCCGGCACCGCGCCGCACTCTCCCTGCAACCCTACACCTCACCAACCCTGCCTCCCCGTCACACCACCGGGCCCCGGGAACACCGACCCCTACCCACGGAGGGGGAAAACAACATCCCAGCTGCTCCATACCATCGCTCCCGGGATCCCCGTCACCAGCAGCGGTGGTGCCTACCTTCACCACAACCCGTGGGTGGCATCACGGACTAACTCCCCCAAACCAACCACCCCTTTCACTCACGGGTGAGGAGCGCCGCTTGAGTCCCCGGATCCGGCCCGCCGGTCGAGCCACCCAGCAGCGGCAGCCGCAGCAGCGCCGGACCCGATGTCACGGGCGGGAAGGGAGCCGTCGCTGCTGCACTCTCGCTGGCGCTCGGGTCCGGCGCTGCTGCAGCCTGCTGCTTGCTGCTCGCTGCTCGGTGGCTCGAGCGGTGGGCCGGATCCGGGGACTCGAGCGGTGCTCCTCGCCTGTGAGTGAAAAGGGGTAGTTTTTGGGGTTTGGGAAGTTGGTCCGTGATGCCACCCACAGTTTGTAGTGAGGTTGGGACACCACCGCTGCTCTGGACAGGGATCCCGGGAGCGATGACAGGGAGCAGCCGAGATGTTTCTCTCCCCTCCGTGGGTAGGGGGTTTTGGGTAGTCCCGGGGCCCGGTGAGGTGACTGGAATGTAGATGGCAGGGTTTGGTGAGGTGCACGGTCGCGGGGGCAGCGTGGTGCCTGACGGCAAGGTGGTACTCACTCAGCCAATAACGTACACAGAGTCTCTGGTAAAACAAATGGCTGGATGGACGGTTTCCACAGACAGCTGCAGTGGTCACTCCCGGTAGGTTGGCGGTGACTGCCTTTCCCTGCACCTGTAGTGTGTTTTCGGCCCCCGATAACTTCCCACCGGTAACCCGCTCCCCATCTTTGATAGGCCCGGAGGAGCTCCTTTTGCCCGCAGGCTCTGGCCCTGGGAATTGTAGCCTTGGCAGTGACTGTATTTCCCTTCACAGTTTTGGACGGTTGCCTTCAATCGGGTCTTTGCTGCTGGGAAACCCTCGGATGTTCCCGTCGCTAACGGATTTGACCAGTTTAATGGCGACTCCAAGCCTGGTCGGGGTCCGTAGGCCCTGCCGAATGGTGCTGGCTTCTCTTCCCTCCCCGGTTCGGTACCGGCGGGCCACCGCCCGACCCCGGTCCTACGGTTCCACGTCAATCGGCCTCTCCTGCAGACGGCCACCACCGTCTGCCAACCTTGCTGTATGTGCCCGGGCCACGTACCCGGACACGGTCAGTCTGCTCCTCTACTACCACTTTACTCCTCACTCTTTGACCTCCCTTACTCAACTCTAGCTCTGCCTGAGCTTAACTGACTTCCTTTTCCGCCTCCAGAACTGTGAACTCCTCAGTTGGTGGGGCCAACCGCCTGGCTCCACCTCACGTGGTGTGGACATCAGCCCCTGGAGGGAGGCAACAAGGATTTGTGTGTGACTGGTGTGCCTAACCGGGGTGTGGGGTGTGTTGTCGCAGTACCTGTGACGACCTGGCTTATCCAGGGCGCCACACGAGCGTTAGCGAGCGCCGCGTCGGCGTTTCTCCCGCCCGCGACACAAGGACAGCTGAAGAAAGAGGAAAAAACAAACAGGTATTGTGAACATTTAATGGGTGTGGATAGAAATGCACAGACTGCACTAAGGAGAAAGGAAAAAGGGAACCACAACAATTGCAGACACTGAAAACTCAATATGATGAGATCCCTGTTTGTTTTTCTTCTTTGTCTACTGGTGCTTGGGTGGACCCCCACATAGGATCTTCAGCTTCTCTCACTTAATGCAAGCAGTTGAGGGGTTCCATTCCCATCTACACCTGTGAAAGATCACAATGTTGTTTATTTTATTTATATTATATTTTTTACCATTATCTCATGTTTTTGAACAAAAGTTTATTTGTTTTAGGTCACACTATTTCCATACAGTATATCATATATTTCTTTCTACATGTTCATGTTGACATTTTTGGTATTACTGTAGTTTGTGAGGATCCAACAGCCACAATCTATCGCACCTTTATTTAAATCAACTGCTTTGTTTGTGTATATATACCCCTTACTATTTGTACCTACCTGTAATGTAATTTTTTGTCCTGAAGAAGGAGACTAATCTACGAAATGCGATGACCAATAAAATCACTCTTTCAAACAAGATTTGGACTGGATTCTACCTTTTGCGGCAGCACTGTTGTTTAACCCATTCTCTGACCTGTCTTTTATAATTAACATAATGACATTTGACTACATGGTATGCAAAGAGTTAATGAGGGGTTAAGAAATGCCAAAGGGAGAAAAAAAAAAATCCTTTAACTAATAAATGTTATTTATCTCATTTTTAAATTCATGCCTGAAGGTGCTCTAGTGTTCAATAAGAAAATCCATTTTGCTTCCTTCATACGAAGGGCTCTAATACGATCACCCCCTCTTTTTGGAGACAAAAACCTCCTCAATTGCACTGACCCTAAAGGAGTCAGTGCAACCATTATGTACTTGTATAAAGTGTTGGGATGCGCCAGATGGACTCCTGGTGCTAATACCGCCAATATCATAGATGTGCTCAGAGATCCGCCGTCTTAGAGGGCGGATCGTAGAACCCACATACTGCACGTGGCAAGAAGAACAAGTGATCAGGTACACCACATCGCTGGATCCACAGTTCAAAAAAGAACTAATATCAAAAAACAGTTTTGTAGTGCAGCAAAAAATCCCTACTCACACAGACCGCATAACCTGTGAGCACATCTATATGAACCATGGACAGAGAGCCATGATCTTTTTCCCGGCGCAGAACATTTATTGACATGGTCACTAGGTGACAGTATAGAGCCTATTGTATGATTCCTTCTGGAAACAAAATGGACAACAATTTAATTCATAGGTTGACTGTGAAGAAACATTTCTTTAATAAGGATAATATCGAGGAATCTATTGATACAGCAACTAGCGATATTGAATTTGTTCCATTATCTTTCTCTGAGCAGGTTTCCCTCAAATGTTTACGTTACCTTTCTGATCCCGATACCAGAGATTTGACATTTCATGATAATGAATTTTCTAAACGTGTACCAAATAATACTTATTATCCTCTCCAATCCAAGTGTTCTACCATGGATGACTTCCAGCATTTGGTGGAAGACGAATTAATCAAATTATCTAGTGTTAATAAGGTTGTACACTCTAATCTCACAGTTTCTGAAAAAATTGCATTGCAGGAACTACAGAGTAATCCTGGTATCGTGATCAGAAATTCTGATAAGGGGGATTCTGTAATCGTGTTAGACACTGGCTTGTATGAAAAAGAATTGCTTAATATGCTCAATTATTCCACTACTTGTAGGAAGATCTCTAGTGATCCCACTAGCAATATCAGACAGACTCTTATTTGCTTTCTTGATGAAGGTTTGAGTCATAGAATCATTGATCAGAAGCAATATGAATATATGAACCCTAAGTTTCCATCAATTCTTTTATTTCATTCCCTTCCCAAAACACACAAGGAGAGATTTCCACCCAGCTTTAGGCCCCCTTCACAATTCCGTGTCTCCGGTACGTGCTAGGTCCATGCCCGTATGTACAGGAGACACGGGCACATGTATACCCATTAAAATCAATGGGTATATGTGCACGCACGTATTCTGCCAGTGGCCCGTGCCTTCGTGTGGAGCAGACGTGTGCTGTGTGCTCCACATGGATGCATGTCCATGTTTCTACGGCAGCACGGGCCCGCACACGTACCACACGGAAGTAGTGTGGATGCAGGGCCACGTGACACGCGCCGGAGAAACACACGTGTCATTTAAAAAATAAAAAAAAACACATACTCACTTCCACCAGCCCTACAGTGTCTGCCGCGGCTGTCACCTGCATCCATCCCCCAGTGAATTTAAACAATGCATCTTCTTCAAAGGGGACCGGAAGCAGCATCAGCGGGGTGTGGCCTGTGCCGGACACTGTCAATCAGCACCACAAACAGCTCCAGAAGAATCAGGTAAGGCAGGGCTTTCCGTTCTCCGTGTATTATTACGTATAACACACGGAGAACACACGTAGTGCCATAAACACGGCACATGGAGGGGAAAACGCACCTTTGACACGTTCGTGAAAATCACACGTGTTTCACGGACGTGTGAAGGGTGCCTTAGACCAATTGTATCAGGTATTAACTCCTTGTTGGAACATCTCTCTCTGTGGGTGGATGTCAGGTTGCAGGCTTTATCTCGCATTACACCCAGCTACGTCCGTGATTCCAAACATATTTTGAAAATCTTTTCTGAATTTAAATGGAATAATCAAAGTAGCTGGGTGACATGCGATGTTTTAAGCCTGTATACCTCCATTCCCCACAAGCTGGCACTCCTTGCTTTGCAGCATGTTTTAGGGAAATACAGCAGTTTTTCGTGTGATCTGCAACATTTTTTGATACAAACCACTCTATTTTTGCTTAAGAACATTTTTTTTTATGTTTTTGGGCAATTTCTATGTGCAGATCAGAGGATGTGCGATGGGGGCGCAGTTTTCCCAGTCCCTGGCGAACATTTTTCTTACATAGTGGGAGGAGGAATATATTTTTTCCTCATCCAATCCTTTTTCTGGAGACATTGCGATTTTTTTGAGGTATATAGACGACATCTTGATTGTATGGAGGGGTGACGAGAGGAACTTGGATAATTTCATTTTTTACATCAGAAATAATCCTTTCAATTTATTTTTTACTTTTGAGTTTAATAAAAAATAGGATTTCTTTTTTGGATATTAGTTTCTCTTCACACCCCTCCATGGATAAAGTGGATTGCAGTCTCTTCTGAAAAAAATCCCCTGGTAATTCCCTGTTACATATAGGCAGCTGTCACCCGGGCCATGTCATTCACAACATTCCCGCAGGTGAATTTATTAGAGCTAGACGTTGTTGCACTACTGAGGAGGCCTACAGTCATATGAAAAAGTTTGGGCACCCCTATTAATGTTACATAGTTACATAGTTACATAGTTACTTAGGTTGAAAAAAGACCTAGGTCCATCTAGTTCAACCTTCCTCCACCAGTTCTACATTTTGTCACTAAGTCATTTATAACCAACAATGTTTTGTGTACTGAGGAAATCATCCAGCCCTTTTTTAAAAGCTGTTATAGTATCTGCCATTACAACCTCTTGTGGTAGTGTATTCCACAGTCTGACCGCTCTAACTGTAAAGAACCCTTTCCTATTTAGGTGTCGGAATCGCTTTTCTTCCACTCGCAGTGAGTGCCCCCTGGTCCTTAGTATTGTTTTTGGAAGAAATAAGTCATTTGCCAGTCCTTTATATTGACCACACATGTATTTATACATATAAATGAGATCTCCTCTGAGACGTCTTTTTTCTAAGCTAAACATATCTAACTTTTTCAACCTGCCATCATATGAGAGGCCTTCCATTCCTTGTAATAGTCTAGTTGCCCGCCTTTGAACTGACTCTAACTTCTGAATGTCCTTTTTAAAATGTGGAGCCCAAAACTGGATCCCGTATTCCAGATGTGGTCTTAGAAGTGATTTATAGAGGGGTAACAATACGTTGGGATCACGGGATCTAATCTCTCTTTTTATACACCCTAAAATCTTGTTTGCTTTAGCAGCTGCTGCTTGACATTGAGTGCTGCTGCTCAGCTTATTTGTAATGAGAATACCCAAGTCCTTCTCCTTTTCTGTAGTCCCGAGTTTACTTCCATTTAATGTATACGCAGCTATAGGATTACTCCGTCCTAGGTGCATTACTTTACATTTATCAACATTAAATCTCATTTGCCAAGTATCTGCCCATTCTGACATCTTATCCAGATCTTTTTGTAATATTGTACTATCCAGGTCAGTTTTTAATATCCTACATAGTTTGGTGTCATCGGCAAAGACTGACACTGTACTATCAATCCCATCCACAAGGTCATTAATAAAGAGAGTAAAAAGAATCGGTCCAAGCACAGATCCCTGCGGCACCCCACTGCTGACTATAGCCCATTTAGAGAATGTACCATTTATGACTACTCTTTGTTTCCTACCTCTTAGCCAATTCCTTACCCAGTTGCATATTGTGTCCCCTAGTCCTTGCTTCTGGAGCTTTAGTATAAGGCTATTATGTGGTACAGTATCAAATGCCTTTGCAAAGTCCAAATAAATCACATCAGCTGCATTACCAATATCCAGGTTTGAACTTACCCCCTCATAGAACCCCAACAGGTTGGTTAGACACGACTTATCTTTCATGAATCCATGCTGTTTGTCAGTTATCATATTATTTTCTGCAATATATTTTTGCATGTCATCCCTTAAAATGCCCTCAAAAACTTTGCATACTACTGATGTCAGGCTTACTGGACGGTAGTTGCCTGGATCTACCCTCTTACCTTTCTTAAATATCGGTACCACATCAGCAATCCTCCAATCCTGAGGCACCAACCCCGTTACAAGTGAGTCTAAAAAGATGAGATACAGCGGTCTGTCGATTACGGAGCTCAATTCCCTCAATATTCGTGGATGAATGCCATCTGGCCCTGGGGATTTGTCAATGTTTAATTTACTCAGACGTAGGCGTACTTCATCTTGTGTTAAATTAATTATATCGGGTGGTGGACTTTGATTTTTCACTTGTTGAATGATCCCTGGTACAGTCAGTTCCTTGGTGAATACAGATGAGAAATGCCTATTTAATATCTCAGTCTTTTGTTTGTCCTCTATAACTAACTTGTTATTATATTTTAAGGGTCCGATACTATCCTTTGTTTTCCTTTTGGCATTAATGTATTTATAAAAGATTTTGGGATTTATTTTAATGTCATTGGCGATTTTTGTTTCAGTAGCTAGTTTTGCTTGTTTGATTTCTTTTTTGCATTGCCTATTGATATCTTTATACTCCTGCAATGCTATTTCTGTATTCTCAGCCTTTAAGATTTTAAACGCCCTTTGTTTTTGTTTTATTATACTTTGTACAGTCTTATTTATCCATAGTGGTTTCTTTTTATTCCTGGACATTTTATTACCAGAGGGTATACGTTTTTTACAGGACTCTAGTAGTATATCCTTAAACTTACCCCATTTATGTTCGGTATCCCCAGTTACCATGACTCTGTCCCAATCTACACATTTAAGCTCTTCCCTTAATTTGTTGAAATCAGCTTTCCTAAAATTCCAGGTTTTAGCATTCCCCCTTTGAAATGTTCTATTGAATATTACGTCGAAGCTTACCATATTATGATCGCTGGTGCCCGAATGTTAACCTTTTTTCTTTGTAACAATTTGGGTTTTTGCAACAGCTATTTCAGTTTCATATATCTAATAAAAGATGGACTCGGTTATATTTCTGGATAGAAATGAGGTTTATTGTACTAACAGAAAATGTGCAATCTGCATTTAAACAAAATTTGACAGGTGCCTAAGTATGGGCACCCTTATCAATATCTTGATTTGAACACTCCTAACTACTTTTTACTGACTTAAGGTCCAGTCACACTAAGCAACTTACCAGCGATCCCAACAACGATAGGGATCGCTGGTAAGTTGCTAGGAGGTTGCTGGTGAGATGTCACACTGTGACGCTCCAGCGATCCCACCAGCAACCTGACCTGGCAGGGATCGCTGGAGCGTCGCTACACGAGTTGCTGGTGAGCTCACCAGCAACCAGTGACCAGCCCCCAGTCTCCTAGTTACAGCACACATCGGGTTAATTAACCCGATGTGTGCTGCAGCTAAATGTGCACAGAGCAGGGAGCAGCGCACAATGCTTAGCGCTGGCTCCTTGCTCTCCTAGTTACAGCACACATCGGGTTAATTAACCCGATGTGTGCTGCAGCTACATGTGCACAGAGCAGGGAGCAGCGCACAATGCTTAGCGCTGGCTCCTTGCTCTCCTAGTTACAGCACACATCGGGTTAATTAACCCGATGTGTGCTGCAGCTACATGTGCACAGAGCAGGGAGCAGCGCACACTGCTTAGTGCTGGCTCCTTGCTCTCCTAGTTACAGCACACATCGGGTTAATTAACCTGATGTGTGCTGCAGCTACATGTGCACAGAGCAGGAGCCGGCACTGACAGTGAGAGAGGCGGAGGCTGGTAACAAAGGTAAATATCGGGTAACCAAGGACAGGGCTTCTTGGTTACCCGATGTTTACATTGGTTACCAGCCTCCGCAGAAGCCGGCTCCTGCTGCCTGCACATTTAGTTGTTGCTGTCTAGCTGTCACACACAGCGATCTGTGCTTCACAGCAGGACAGCAACAACTAAAAAATGGCCCAGGACATTCAGCAACAACCAACGACCTCACAGCAGGGGCCAGGTTGTTGCTGGATGTCACACACAGCAACATCGCTAGCAACGTCACAAAAGTTGTTCGTTACCAGCGATGTTGCTAGCGATGTTGCTTAGTGTGACGGGGCCTTTACTGAAGCGCTAAATTGGTTTTGCAATCTCATTGAGCTTTGAACTTCATAGGCAGGTGTATTCAATCATGAGAAAAGGTATTTAAGGTGGCTACTTGCAAGTTGTTCTCTTATTTGAATCTCCTATGAAGAGTGGCATCATGGGCTCCTCAAAACAACTCTCAAATGATCTGAAAACAAAGGTTAGTCAACATAGTTATTCAGGGGAAGGATACAAAAAGTTGTCTCAGAGATTTAAACTGTCAGTATCCACTGCGATGAACATAGTAAGGAAATGGAAGAACACAGGTTCAGTTCTTGTTAAGCCCAGAAGTGGCAGGCCAAGAAAAATATCAGAAAAGCAGAGAAGAAGAATGGTGAGAACAGTCAAGGACACTTCCAAAGACCTGCAGCATCATCTTGCTGCAGATGGTGTCAATGTGCATCAGTCAACAATACAGCGCACTTTGCACAAGGAGAAGCTGTATGGGAGAGTGATGCAAAAGAAGCCGTTTCTGAAAGCACGTCACAAACAGAGCCGCCTGAGGTATGCAAAAGCCCATTTGGACAAGCCAGTTACATTTTGGAAGAAGGTCCTGTGAACTGATGAAACAAAGATTGAGTTGTTTGGTCATACAAGAAGGCGTTATGCATGGAGGCAAAAAACACGGCATTCCAAGAAAAGCACTTACTACCCACAGTAAAATTTGGTGGAGGTTCCATCATGCTTTGGGGCTGTGTGGCACCGGGAATCTTGTTGAAGTTGAGGGTCGCATGGATTCAACTCAGTATCAGCAGATTCTTGACAATAATGTGCAAGAATCAGTGACAAAGTTGAAGTTACGCAGGGGATGGATATTTCAGCAAGACAATGATCCAAAACACCGCTCCAAATCTACTCAGGCATTCATGCAGAGGAACAATTACAATGTTCTGGAATGGCCATCCCAGTCCCCAGACCTGAATCTCATTGAAAATCTGTGGGATGATTTGAAGCGTGCTGTCCATGCTCGGCGACCATCAAATTTAACTGAACTGGAATTGTTTTGTAAACAGGAATGGTCAAAAATACTTTCATCCAGGATCCAGGAACTCATTAAAAGCTACAGGAAGCGAATAGAGGCTGAGATTTTTGCAAAAGGAGGATCTACAAAATATTAGTGTTACTTTTATGTTGAGGTGCCCATACTTATGCACCTAACAAATTTTGTTTAAATGCAGATTGCACATTTTCTGTTAGTACAATAAACCTCATTTCAATCAAGAAATATTACTGAGTCCATCATTTATTAGATATATGAAACTGAAATAGCTGTTGCAAAAACCCAAATTATTATAAAGAAAAGAGGTTCACAATAATAGGGGTGCCCAAACTTTTTTATATGACTGTATGTTGAGGAATGTAACTATTCTCATACTACCCTCCAAAAAGCCAAAGATAAAACAAATGTAAAAACCAGGGAGCAATATTTGGATGATAAAATCAGGAATCCTTACCAGACCAATAATGCGGTAGTTTTATCTACCAGATACAGTTCAGACTATTAGTATTGTTAAAAAATTCTTACCAATTTTGTATACGGATGCGACAATTAAAGATGTTCTTTGTAATGTTGTCCGTTTTGTTTCCAGAAGGAATCGTACAATAGGCTCTATACTGTCACCTAGTGACCATGTCAATAAATGTTCTGCGCCGGGAAAAAGATCATGGCTCTCTGTCCATGGTTCATATAGATGTGCTCAGAGGTTATGCGGTCTGTGTCAGTACATGGACAATGGCAAGGGATTTTTTTGCTGCGCTACAAAAAAGTACATAATGGTTGCACTGAGTCCTTTAGGGTCAGTGCAATTGAGGAGGTTTTTGTCTTCAAAAGAGGGGGTGATCGTACAGTATTAGAGCCCTTCGTATGAAGGAAGCAAAATGGATTTTCTTATTGAACACTAGAGCACCTTCAGGCATGAGTTTAAAAAGTGAGATCACTTTTATTTGGTAAAGTTTTTTTTTTCTTCTCCCTTTAACATTTCTTAACCCCTCATTAACCCTTTGCATACCATGTATTCAAATGTCATTATGTTAACTATCTTGTTCAGATGTGTCCTGTTATGCGGTATAAAGAAAAAAAAAGGAGCCAGCACGATCCGAAATTGGCATGCATTATATAAGAGGTGCAAATTCACAGATTTATTCCAACTGTACTATAATAAAAAAAATAAGATTTTTAGCAAATAAATGACCAATTCTTTGAGCCACCCCTGCCAACGTCACGGCAAATCTCAATAGGGGGGTCCTAAACTATATTATGCATCTCTCATGTGCCATGCGGCCTCCTAGATAAAGTAAAAAGCAGAACCATAAAGATAATCTGATCTTGGTTTGCAATATATTCCTTCTGTTGGTAGCTGTTCACATTCAGTTGCTTCACCCTTCCACAGGCATTGCTAATTAAGCACCATACTTGGATCTGGTCCGCCTTTATCAATGGTTGCTTTCTGGCACTGGGAGGGTCAGTTCTGATATAGTCCTGGTATGTATAGAGCTTGCTCCACATGCTGGGACCTGGGCTGGCCTCTGTCCACAATTGCCTCTTTTGCAGCATAGAAACGGTTATATATACAGGTTACAGGTATGTGTGCTCCATTATGGTTCTGCTTTTACCTTTATCTAGGAGGCCGCATGGCACATGAAAAACATAATATAGTGTAGGACCCCCCTATTGAGATTTGCCGTGACGTTGGCAGGGGTGGCTCAAAGAATTGATCAATTATTTGCTAAAAATTTCAATTTATATTATAGTACAGTTTGAATAAATCTGTGAATTTGCACTTTTTATATGACATATGCCATTTTCAGATCGTGCTGGCTCCCCTCTCTCTCTGTTTGGTTGTAGTTATGCTACAAATGTCTGGTGGCTGGTCACCACCATGCTATGCACGCTTGATCTTGGTTTGCAATATATTCCTCCTGTTAGCAGCTGTTCACATTCAGTTGCTTCACCCTTCCACAGGTATTGCTAATTAAGCACCATAATTGGATCTAATCCGCCTTTATCATTGGTTGCTGTCTGGCACTGGGAGGGTCAGTTCTGATATAGTCCTAGTATGTATAGAGCTTGCTCCACATGCTGGGACCTGGGCTGGCCTCTATCCACAATTGCCTCTTTTGCAGCATAGAAACGGTTATATATACAGGTTATAGGTATGTGTGCTCCATTATGGTTCTGCTTTTAACTTTATCTAGGAGGCCGCATGGCACATGAAACACATAATATAGTGTAGGACCCCCTTGTTGAGATTAGCCGTGACGTTGGCAGGTGTGGCACAAAGAATTGATCAATTATTTGCTAAAAATCTCAATTTATATTATAGTACAGTTGAAATAAATCTGTGAATTTGTATTTTTTACATGACATATGCCATTTTCAGATCGTGCTGGCTCCCCTCTCTCTCTGTTTGGTTGTAGTTATGCTACAAATGTCTGGTGGCTGGTCACCACCATGCTATGCATGCCTGATCTTGGTTTGCAATATATTCGTCCTGTTGGTAGCTGTTCACATTCAGTTGCTTCACCCTTCCACAGGCATTGCTAATTAAGCACCATACTTGGATCTGGTCCGCCTTTATCAATGATTGCTGTCTGGCACTGGGAGGGTCAGTTCTGATATAGTCCTTGTATGTGTAGAGCTTGCTCCACATGCTGGGATCTGGGCTCGCCTCTATCCACAATTGCCTCTTTTGCAGCATAGAAACGGTTATATATACAGGTTGCAAGTATGTGTGCTCTGTGGAGACACGGGGCTCAGTGGGTGCTCTCGTCCTCTTGCCCAGCCGCCTTTAGAAAGACAGCGTGGCTCAGGGCTCATCTTAACTGAACGCACGACATCCTTAACTGTGGGCGGAACACTACTCAGACAACACAGGGTGAGGGAACCACAATAATTAGACTTTATTGGATCCGCAAAATATTATCGGCACATAACACATAACCAGCAAAACACACAAATGTAACAGGCAACAGAGTTTCACCCTTCCACTGGCTCACCAGGGATTTAGAATGTCCATGCCTCAGATATTCCAGGGCTAATTACTCCAATCCAGCAGCACCCTGCTTTCGGCAGGCACCCACAGTGACTGGAATAACGCCAGATTTAGGAAGCTGGCTGAGGTCTGCAAAGTCTGTAGCCAGGTGATCAATTTGTCCCAACCTGGGTTTCCTCCTTATGTAGTCTCTGGTATGAGGATATAATCCTGGCAGCCGGAGTCGAAATCCCTAGACTATGGATATGGTCTCCAATCGGAACCGGAGTCCCTAAATTGAAGCCACAAGGTATCCTGATCCCCTAGCCAGCTCCTAAGAGCTTAGACTGGATCATGCACATCCATCAATAACAACCTGGTGACTTAAAGAAATCCCTTTTATAGCCACAGCCTTCCACTTGGATACACTGCGTCCTCATCGGATTGGTTGGACAAGATTGCTTCTCCCATTGGATGAATTTCAAGCTGCATGGATAATGTTCATTTAAATGATGTGGGACGGAAGACTGAGGATATCTACATGTAGTCTGCAAGTCACCGACTAGACAATGGCTACTAAGGTAATCACATTAACAATACACAACTACATTACAATGATTACTGGAAGGGTCTGGAGAAACAATAGCTAAGCAAACATGAGGTAATACACCAAAGAACAATACGTCTGGCTGAATGTTAAGAAACTTTAACCCATGAGAGTCCATGTCGTCACATGCTCCATTATGGTTCTGCTTTTAACTTTATCTAGGAGGCCGCATGGCACATGAAACACATAATATAGTGTAGGACCCCCCTATTGAGATTTGCCGTGACGTTGGCAGGGGTGGCTCAAAGAATTGATAAATTATTTGCTAAAAATCTCAATTTATATTATAGTACAGTTGGAATAAATCTGTGAATTTGCACTTTTTATATGACGTATGCCATTTTCAGATCGTGCTGGCTCCCCTCTCTCTCTGTTATGCGGTATATCCGGTTGTTCCTCTTTTTAAATCCTCGATGTATATGATGTGAGAAGATGATTAAGAACGCTCCTGTGTTCGAAACGCGTCTTTCTTGAGCATTGATTTTATGGAATTTTAAAGAAATTTTGCAATAAAGATGAAGTTTTATTTTATACTGACATGGATGCTGGATTTTTTCCTTCATGTGCACGCTGCAGTTTTGTTGTCACAACAAAACTGCACCTTTGAGACATCTAGAACTGCACCTTGTTGCAGTGAGCCTGGAAATTTAAAAAAAAAAATGCTGTGTTTTTTGGAGAATTTTTGGTGCGTTTTTGGTGTGTTTTTGTCAAATCTGATTTTGATGCTTTTTTTTATGAAAAATAGTGATGGCGGACCAGACTGTAAAGGTTCAAACGATGTGGGACGGAAGACTGAGGATATCTACATGTAGTCTGCAAGTCACCGACTAGACAATGGCTACTAAGGTAATCACATTAACAATACACAACTACATTACAATGATTACTGGAAGGGTCTGGAGAAACAATAGCTAAGCAAACATGAGGTAATACACCAAAGAACACTACGTCTGGCTGAATGTTAAGAAACTTTAACCCATGAGAGTTCTTGTCATCACATTCCTCCCCCTTTTTAATATTAGCCAGACATGATAGACTTCCGATCATCCTTCTCCACCTGTCGGGAAAGCCCATCCGCGTTTCCATGGTTCTTGCCTTGTTTATGGGAGATGGAAAAATTATAGGATTGTAACGCCAGACTCTACCTGAGCAAGCGTCCGTTGTCCCCGGCAGTGTGATTTAGCCAACTCAATGGATTGTGGTCAGTGAGAACTGTAAACTCATTGCCATAGAGGTAGGGCTGCAATTTTTTCAGGGCCCAGACTATGGCCAGGCATTCTTTTTCTCTGGTGGCGTAAGCCCTCTCTCGGTCCAACAGTTTCCGGGAGAGGTAAGCTATCGAATGTTCCTCACCGTTGTCTCCCACTTGGCTAAGTACAGCTTCTAGTCCTGTGTCCGATGCGTCTGTTTGGACGATGAACCTGCGACGGAAGTCAGGAGCACTCAGGATTGGGCTCTGGGCCAGCCGGTCTTTCAATTGGAGCAACGCAGTTTCACATTCTGGGGTCCAGATAAGTTTACGGGCATATCTTTTGTTTGTGAGGTCAGTGAGTGGTTTTGCTATGGTACTGTAATTGGGGATAAACTTTCGATAATAGTTTGCGGTTCCTAGGAACGCGCGGACCTGTTTTTGATTGACCGGGCGTGGCCACTGGGTAATGGCTTCTACTTTTGCAGGTTCGGGACGAATGCACCCACTTCCCACCCGATGTCCCAGGTATAGCACTTCAGCCATCCCCATTTGGCATTTGTCAGGTCGGATGGTGAGCTGGGCTTTGGCTACCCTCTGCAGCACCTGGGACACGTGCTGAACATGCTCTTCCCAAGTGTCGCTGAAGATAGCGATGTCATCCAAATAGGCCTGGGCATACCCCTGACATCCCTCTAGTAAATGGTCTACCATCCTCTAGAAGGTGGCCGGGGCATTTTTCATCCCAAAAAGCATGCTGGTAAACTCAAATAGGCCAAAAGGGGTTATGAAGGCCGATTTCTCTTGAGCCTCTTTAGTGAGTGGGATCTGCCAGTATCCCTTGCTCAAATCGAGGGTAGATATAAACCGAGACCCCCCTAACCTATCTAGTAGTTCATCCACCCGGGGCATGGGGTAAGCATCTGTAATCGTGACCTCATTGAGCTGTCTATAGTCCACACAGAAACGAGTACTCTTGTCCTTTTTTGGCACCAACACAACACTGGCAGCCTATGAGCTATGGGAGGGAACTATGACTCCTTTATTTAACATGTCATCCACCTCGGCCTTCATCATTGCCAACCCAGGAGGGGTCACCCGGTAGCCAGGTTGTCTTAGTGGGGTGGCTGCCCCTGTGTTGACATGATGCTGGACCAGGGGGGTTCTACCAGGCTGACTTGTGAACAGGGATTCATACGTTCCGAGTATATCTGATATCTGTCACTTCTGTGATGGACAAAGCTGCTCCCCCAATGATACATCTTTTACCCCCATTTCCCTTTTGGAGTCCACTAATAGGTCTGGGATCTGGTCCAACTCTGGATCATCTACCTCTGGACAACAAACTGCTAAATTGGTGACCTCTCGTTCCTCATAAGCTTTTAGCCTGTTGATGTGGTAGGTACGCTCACGAACACCTGCTCGATCCAGGGCCACGGTGTAGTCAGTATTTTCCACATTTCTTGGTAATGGTGAATGGACCCGCCCACATGGCTTGAAGCTTGTTTTTCCATACCGGTACTAGTACTAGGACCTTCTGTCCACATGCAAATTCTCGGAGTCGGGCAGTGCGGTCATAACATCGTTTTTGCCTTTCCTGAGCCACTTCTAAATTCCCGTGGGCTAACGCCATGAGGTGCCGCATCCTTTCCCTAAACTTTTGAAAATAGTCCAGTATGGGAACCTCTTCTGTGGGGAAGGTGCCCTCCCAACTCTCTCGCACCAGTTCTAGGAGCCCTCGTACTTTTCGTCCGTACAGCAATTCGAAGGGGGAGAACCCAGTGGAGTCCTGCGGCACCTCCTGGTAAGCAAAAAGGAGCTGCTGCAGGTTCTTCTCCCAGTCCCTCCCCTCGGACTCCACATAACGGCTAATGAGCTGTTTAAGCATTTTGTTGAAGCGCTCACACAATCCATTTGTTTCAGGATGGTAGGGGGTTGTTCGCATGTAGCGGACTCCATGTTTCTCCCACAGGGTCTGAATCAGTTCACTTTAGAACTGTGCCCCCTGGTCAGTCAATACTTCCCGTGGAAACCCTACCCGGCTAAAGATGTCCAGTAGAGCTTGAGCCACGTGCTCTGCATCTATGGAGGTTAAGGCAACGGCTTCTGGGTAACGGGTGGCAAAGTCTACCAGGGTGAGGATGAAACTTTTTCCACTGCGGCTGGGGATGGCTAAGGGGCCTACTATATCAATGGCAACTCTCTGGAACGGTTCTCCTATCAAGGGCATGGGTTGAAGTGGGGCACGACATGGGACTCCCCCCATTCGCTGACACACTGGGCAAGAGGCTCTGTATTTTTGCACTTCTTGAGTGACCTTTGACCAGAAAAAACTACGCAACAGGCGGGCCTGAGTCTTTTTGGTCCCCATGTGCCCAGCCGCAGGAACATCATGAGCTAAACGCAATAGTTGAGGTCGGTATTGCTGGGGTACCACAAGCTGATGTACACGGGTCCAGGGATTTTCTGGGCAGGATGCGGGCTTCTCCCGATATAAGAGACCTTTTTCCCATCTATACGCCTCCCCCTGATTTCCTCCCCCAGGTTGGGCGGCCGCACTATGGATAAGCTCTAGGGTGTGGTCTGTCAGTTGGGCTTCCCTGAATTCCTTATGATCTATCTCCCCCCAGTCAATGGCTACAGTTGGGTCTGATGTACTCACATTTGTTGGCTCTGATGAGGAGGCTGAAGATTGAGGAGGAGGGTTCTCCTCTGATGGGTTGGAAGAAAGACCTGCACCAGGATGGTGTTTGGCTTGGCTGCGAGTGATGGCGGTGACAAACTGGCTGGATAGTCCTTGTCCTAGGTCATTTCCCAAAATAAAAGGGGTGGGGAGGCCATCCATGAGCCCCACTTCAACCTCCCCTTGGTCAGTTCCCCAGTCCAACTGCACTCGTGCCAGAGGGATGTTCGAGCGCTGGCCCCCAGCAAGGGTGATGGTCACTTGGCGGCCAGGTAAATGATGTTCTGTGGGAACAATATCTGGGCTTACCAGGGTGATGGAAGATCCAGTGTCTCGAAGTCCCTGAGCCTGTATATCACCAACCTTGACCGTCTGGATGTGGGGATGGAGGTTGGCCGGTGTTCGGTGTCCGGTCTGCCGTAGGGTGTGGACTGGATAAACCACTTCCTCAGCTAATGGTGTTTCTCGGGAGTAGCATTCCTCAGGTCTCGATGGTTCATCTCGGCGTATGTTAACTGGTTGGACTGGCAGACGGGCTCCAGGCATGGGGCCCTGGCTTTGAAGACACTCTTTGGCCATGTGTCTAAGGTGCCCACACGTATAACAGCGCCGTGGGTTAGACAAGTCACCAGCCCTGTTGGTAAACCTTTGTCTTGTTGGGGCTTCTGTGGTGTAATGAGTTAGTCCAGCACAGGAGTCTGGGTTTGCTTGTATCCATGGTTGAGGGACCTCCTCAGATCGGTGGGCCTATTGGGCCTCCAGCTGGGTCGGTTGGCTGTAAATTCATCAGCCAATCGTGCTGCTTGCTCTGGGGATTCGGGCTTCCTGTCAGCTACCCATTCTCGGATTTCCAGGTCCATCTTCTCCTGCAGCTGTTCGAGCACCATCACATCCCAGAGGGCAGCAGCGGAGTCGGCAGCCCGACCATCGAGCCAGCGGTTACAGTGTCGTCGGAGTTGACTGCCAAATTCGACATACGAGACACCCTGGCGAGACATAGTCCGGAACTTAGTGCGATGTATCTCGGGTGTTATGGTAAAAAGGGCCAACAAAGTGTCCTTAATAATTCCGTAGTCCAAGCAGTCCTGAGGCCCAAGTGATCAGACAGCCTCCTGGGCCCAGACAGGCAAGCTTGTCCACATGTATTTGGACCACTCAGCTGTGGGCACCTGGTGCATACGCATAAGCACCTCAAAGTTTTGCAAGTGTCCATCTATCTCAGTGCTGGAATCATTAAACACTGGCACGTCCCAGTAACAAAGATGACTTCCTTGGTGGTGGTCTATCCTGGAGGTAGGTGCTGGTGGTAAGGAAATTGGAACTCCATAAACATATTCCAGAACACAAGCCCTCTCTTCTCTTGAGGATTTAGGCCCCAATGCAGCCAATAACGCTGTGGCTTGGGCGATTTTGGACTAAGTTGATTCCCCATTGTCACTAGATCCATGATGTGGCACATAGTTTAAATCCTCTGGGTCAATATCGGCGAGATCCTCTCCATCCTCTGCATCATTCTGGGCATCCCAATGGACTAATTTCTGCATCAAGTCCGACTGAGTGTCAGCGTTCCTGTAGTCAATCTTTCGCATCTGGCACAGATCCTGTAGCATCCATTTACTGCTGCGGTCGTAACTCCTCTCCGGTCCTTGTCCCATGGCAGAGCTGGTGGGGTTGGACATGGCAGCGTCCGAAACCTGAATGCCTCCCCTATGGCCTGCTGGGTATGCTTATGTGCCTCCCTGGTTGTTGAGCCCTGGACGGTGTCCGTGAACACCAGTCCTCTGCAGCTCCCCTGGATAACCCAGGCTGAGTAGTATCCCACTGCTGCCACCAATTGTGGAGACACGGGGCTCAGTGGGTGCTCTCGTCCTCTGGCCCAGCCGCCTTTAGAAAGACAGCGTGGCTCAGGGCTCATCCCAACTGAACGCACGACCTCCTTAACCGTGGGCAGAACACTACTCAGACAACACAGGGTGAAGGAACCACAATAATTAGACTTTATTGGATCCCCAAAATATTAACGGCGCATAACACATAACCAGCAAAACACACAAATGTAACAGGCAACAGAGTCTCACCCTTCCTTTGGCTCACCAGGGATTTAGAATGTCTATGCCTCAGATGTTCCAAGGCTAATTACTCCAATCCAGCAGCACGCCGCTTTCGGCGGGCACCCATCGTGACTGGAATAACACCAGATTTAGGAAGCTGGCTGAGGTCTGCAAAGTCTGTAGGCAGGTGACCGATTTGTCCCAACCTGGGTTTCCTCCTTAAGTAGTCTCTGGTATGAGGATATAATCCTGGCAGCCGGAGTTGAAATCCCTAGATTGTCGAAATGGTCTCCAATCGGAACCGGAGTCCCTAGATTGAAGCCACAAGGTATCCTGATCCCCTAGCCAGCTCCTAAGAGCTTAGACTGGATCATGCACAATCCATCAACAACAACCTGGTGACTTAAAGAAATCCCTTTTATAGCCACAGCCTTCCACTTGGATACATTGCGTCCTCATCGGATTGGTTGGACAATATTGCTTCTCCCATTGGATGAATTTCAAGCTGCATGGATAATGTTCATTTAAATGATGTGGGACGGAAGACTGAGGATATCTACATGTAGTCTGCAAGTCACCGACTAGACAATGGCTACTAAGGTAATCACATTAGCAATACACAACTACATTACAATGATTACTGGAAGGGTCTGGAGAAACAATAGCTAAGCAAACATGAGGTAATACACCAAAGAACAATACGTCTGGCTGAATGTTAAGAAACTTTAACCCATGAGAGTCCATGTCGTCACATGCTCCATTATGGTTCTGCTTTTAACTTTATCTAGGAGGCCGCATGGCACATGAAACACATAATATAGTGTAGGACCCCCCTATTGAGATTTGCCGTGACGTTGGCAGGGGTGGCTCAAAGAATTGATAAATTATTTGCTAAAAATCTCAATTTATATTATAGTACAGTTGGAATAAATCTGTGAATTTGCACTTTTTATATGACATATGCCATTTTCAGATCATGCTGGCTCCCCTCTCTCTCTGTTATGCGGTATATCCGGTTGTTCCTCTTTTTAAACCCTCGATGTATATGATGTGAGAAGATGATTAAGAACGCTCCTGTGTTCGAAATGCGTCTTTCTTGAGCATTGATTTTATGGAATTTTAAAGAAATTTTGCAATAAAGATGAAGTTTTATTTTATACTGACATGGATGCTGGATTTTTTCCTTCATGTGCACGCTGCAGTTTTGTTGTCACAACAAAACTGCACCTTTGAGACATCTAGAACTGCACCTTGTTGCAGTGAGCCTGGAAATTTAAAAAAAAAAATGCTGTGTTTTTTGGAGAATTTTTGGTGCGTTTTTGGTGTGTTTTTGTCAAATCTGATTTTGATGCTTTTTTTTATGAAAAATAGTGATGGCGGACCAGACTGTAAAGGTTCAAACGATGTGGGACGGAAGACTGAGGATATCTACATGTAGTCTGCAAGTCACCGACTAGACAATGGCTACTAAGATAATCACATTAACAATACACAACTACATTACAATGATTACTGGAAGGGTCTGGAGAAACAATAGCTAAGCAAACATGAGGTAATACACCAAAGAACACTACGTCTGGCTGAATGTTAAGAAACTTTAACCCATGAGAGTTCTTGTCATCACATTCCTCCCACTTTTTAATATTAGCCAGACATGATAGACTTCCGATCATCCTTCTCCACCTGTCGGGAAAGCCCATCCGCGTTTCCATGGTTCTTGCCTTGTTTATGGGAGATGGAAAAATTATAGGATTGTAACGCCAGACTCTACCTGAGCAAGCGTCCGTTGTCCCCGGCAGTGTGATTTAGCCAACTCAATGGATTGTGGTCAGTGAGAACTGTAAACTCATTGCCATAGAGGTAGGGCTGCAATTTTTTCAGGGCCCAGACTATGGCCAGGCATTCTTTTTCTCTGGTGGCGTAAGCCCTCTCTCGGTCCAACAGTTTCCGGGAGAGGTAAGCTATCGAATGTTCCTCACCGTTGTCTCCCACTTGGCTAAGTACAGCTCCTAGTCCTGTGTCCGATGCGTCTGTTTGGACGATGAACCTGCGACGGAAGTCAGGAGCACTCAGGATTGGGCTCTGGGCCAGCCGGTCTTTCAATTGGAGCAACGCAGTTTCACATTCTGGGGTCCAGATAAGTTTACGGGCATATCTTTTGTTTGTGAGGTCAGTGAGTGGTTTTGCTATGGTACTGTAATTGGGGATAAACTTTCGATAATAGTTTGCGGTTCCTAGGAACGCGCGGACCTGTTTTTGATTGACCGGGCGTGGCCACTGGATAATGGCTTCTACTTTTGCAGGTTCGGGACGAATGCACCCACTTCCCACCCGATGTCCCAGGTATAGCACTTCAGCCATCCCCATTTGGCATTTGTCAGGTCGGATGGTGAGCTGGGCTTTGGCTACCCTCTGCAGCACCTGGGACACGTGCTGAACATGCTCTTCCCAAGTGTCGCTGAAGATAGCGATGTCATCCAAATAGGCCTGGGCATACCCCTGACATCCCTCTAGTAAATGGTCTACCATCCTCTGGAAGGTGGCCGGGGCATTTTTCATCCCAAAAAGCATGCTGGTAAGCTCAAATAGGCCAAAAGGGGTTATGAAGGCCGATTTCTCTTGAGCCTCTTTAGTGAGTGGGATCTGCCAGTATCCCTTGCTCAAATCGAGGGTAGATATAAACCGAGACCCCCCTAACCTATCTAGTAGTTCATCCACCCGGGGCATGGGGTAAGCATCTGTAATCGTGACCTCATTGAGCCGTCTATAGTCCACACAGAAACGAGTACTCTTGTCCTTTTTTGGCACCAACACAACACTGGCAGCCTATGAGCTATGGGAGGGAACTATGACTCCTTTATTTAACATGTCATCCACCTCGGCCTTCATCATTGCCAACCCAGGAGGGGTCACCCGGTAGCCAGGTTGTCTTAGTGGGGTGGCTGCCCCTGTGTTGACATGATGCTGGACCAGGGGGGTTCTACCAGGCTGACTTGTGAACAGGGATTCATACGTTCCGAGTATATCTGATATCTGTCGCTTCTGTGATGGACAAAGCTGCTCCCCCAATGATACATCTTTTACCCCCATTTCCCTTTTGGAGTCCACTAATAGGTCTGGGATCTGGTCCAACTCTGGATCATCTACCTCTGGACAACAAACTGCTAAATTGGTGACCTCTCGTTCCTCATAAGCTTTTAGCCTGTTGATGTGGTAGGTACGCTCACGAACACCTGCTCGATCCAGGGCCACGGTGTAGTCAGTATTGCCACATTTCTTGGTAATGGTGAATGGACCCGCCCACATGGCTTGAAGCTTGTTTTTCCGTACCGGTACTAGTACTAGGACCTTCTGTCCACATGCAAATTCTCGGAGTCGGGCAGTGCGGTCATAACATCGTTTTTGCCTTTCCTGAGCCACTTCTAAATTCCCGTGGGCTAACGCCATGAGGTGCCGCATCCTTTCCCTAAACTTTTGAAAATAGTCCAGTATGGGAACCTCTTCTGTGGGGAAGGTGCCCTCCCAACTCTCTCGCACCAGTTCTAGGAGCCCTCGTACTTTTCGTCCGTACAGCAATTCGAAGGGGGAGAACCCAGTGGAGTCCTGCGGCACCTCCTGGTAAGCAAAAAGGAGCTGCTGCAGGTTCTTCTCCCAGTCCCTCCCCTCGGACTCCACATAACGGCTAATGAGCTGTTTAAGCATTTTGTTGAAGCGCTCACACAATCCATTTGTTTCAGGATGGTAGGGGGTTGTTCGCATGTAGCGGACTCCATGTTTCTCCCACAGGGTCTGAATCAGTTCACTTTAGAACTGTGCCCCCTGGTCAGTCAATACATCCTGTGGAAACCCTACCCGGCTAAAGATGTCCAGTAGAGCTTGAGCCACGTGCTCTGCATCTATGGAGGTTAAGGCAACGGCTTCTGGGTAATGGGTGGCAAAGTCTACCAGGGTGAGGATGAAACTTTTTCCACTGCGGCTGGGGATGGCTAAGGGGCCTACTATATCAATGGCAACTCTCTGGAACGGTTCTCCTATCAAGGGCATGGGTTGAAGTGGGGCACGACATGGGACTCCCCCCATTCGCTGACACACTGGGCAAGAGGCTCTGTATTTTTGCACTTCTTGAGTGACCTTTGACCAGATAAAACTACGCAACAGGCGGGCCTGAGTCTTTTTGGTCCCCATGTGCCCAGCCGCAGGAACATCATGAGCTAAACGCAATACTTGGGGTCGGTATTGCTGGGGTACCACAAGCTGATGTACACGGGTCCAGGGATTTTCTGGGCAGGATGCGGGCTTCTCCCGATATAAGAGACCTTTTTCCCATCTATACGCCTCCCCCTGATTTCCTCCCCCAGGTTGGGCGGCCGCACTATGGATAAGCTCTAGGGTGGGGTCTGTCAGTTGGGCTTCCCTGAATTCCTTATGATCTATCTCCCCCCAGTCAATGGCTACAGTTGGGTCTGATGTACTCACATTTGTTGGCTCTGATGAGGAGGCTGAAGATTGAGGAGGAGGGTTCTCCTCTGATGGGTTGGAAGAAAGACCTGCACCAGGATGGTGTTTGGCTTGGCTGCGAGTGATGGCGGTGACAAACTGGCTGGATAGTCCTTGTCCTAGGTCATTTCCCAAAATAAAAGGGGTGGGGAGGCCATCCATGAGCCCCACTTCAACCTCCCCTTGGTCAGTTCCCCAGTCCAACTGCACTCGTGCCAGAGGGATGTTCGAGCGCTGGCCCCCAGCAAGGGTGATGGTCACTTGGCGGCCAGGTAAATGATGTTCTGTGGGAACAATATCTGGGCTTACCAGGGTGATGGAAGATCCAGTGTCTCGAAGTCCCTGAGCCTGTATATCACCAACCTTGACCGTCTGGATGTGGGGATGGAGGTTGGCCGGTGTTCGGTGTCCGGTCTGCCGTAGGGTGTGGACTGGATAAACCACTTCCTCAGCTATTGGTGTTTCTCGGGAGTAGCATTCCTCAGGTCTCGATGGTTCATCTCGGCGTATGTTAACTGGTTGGACTGGCAGACGGGCTCCAGGCATGGGGCCCTGGCTTTGAAGACACTCTTTGGCCATGTGTCTAAGGTGCCCACACGTATAACAGCGCCGTGGGTTAGACAAGTCACCAGCCCTGTTGGTAAACCTTTGTCTTGTTGGGGCTTCTGTGGTGTAATGAGTTAGTCCAGCACAGGAGTCTGGGTTTGCTTGTATCCATGGTTGAGGGACCTCCTCAGATCGGTGGGCCTATTGGGCCTCCAGCTGGGTCGGTTGGCTGTAAATTCATCAGCCAATCGTGCTGCTTGCTCTGGGGATTCGGGCTTCCTGTCAGCTACCCATTCTCGGATTTCCAGGTCCATCTTCTCCTGCAGCTGTTCGAGCACCATCACATCCCAGAGGGCAGCAGCGGAGGGGGCAGCCCGACCATCGAGCCAGCGGTTACAGTGTCGTCGGAGTTGACTGCCAAATTCGACATACGAGACACCCTGGCGAGACATAGTCCGGAACTTAGTGCGATGTATCTCTGGTGTTATGGTAAAAAGGGCCAACAAAGTGTCCTTAATAATTCCGTAGTCCAAGCAGTCCTGAGGCCCAAGTGATCAGACAGCCTCCTGGGCCCAGACAGGCAAGCATGTCCACATGTATTTGGACCACTCAGCTGTGGGCACCTGGTGCATACGCATAAGCACCTCAAAGTTTTGCAAGTGTCCATCTATCTCGGTGCTGGAATCATTAAACACTGGCACGTCCCAGGAACGAAGATGACTTCCTTGGTGGTGGTCTATCCTGGAGGTAGGTGCTGGTGGTAAGGAAATTGGAACTCCATAAACATATTCCAGAACACAAGCCCTCTCTTCTCTTGAGGATTTAGGCCCCAATGCAGCCAATAACGCTGTGGCTTGGGCGATTTTGGACTAAGTTGATTCCCCATTGTCACTAGATCCATGATGTGGCACATAGTTTAAATCCTCTGGGTCAATATCGGCGAGATCCTCTCCATCCTCTGCATCATTCTGGGCATCCCAATGGACTAATTTCTGCATCAAGTCCGACTGAGTGTCAGCGTTCCTGTAGTCAAATTTTCGCATCTGGCACAGATCCTGTAGCATCCATTTACTGCTGCGGTCGTAACTCCTCTCCGGTCCTTGTCCCATGGCAGAGCTGGTGGGGTTGGACATGGCAGCGTCCGAAACCTGAATGCCTCCCCTATGGCCT
Organism: Anomaloglossus baeobatrachus; assembly: GCF_048569485.1. Taxonomy (NCBI): domain Eukaryota; kingdom Metazoa; phylum Chordata; class Amphibia; order Anura; family Aromobatidae; genus Anomaloglossus; species Anomaloglossus baeobatrachus. The sequence goes on from NC_134358.1 coordinate 382,741,656, forward strand.
GCTGGGTATGCTTATGTGCCTCCCTGGTTGTTGAGCCCTGGACGGTGTCCGTGAACACCAGTCCTCTGCAGCTCCCCTGGATAACCCAGGCTGAGTAGTATCCCACTGCTGCCACCAATTGTGGAGACACGGGGCTCAGTGGGTGCTCTCGTCCTCTGGCCCAGCCGCCTTTAGAAAGACAGCGTGGCTCAGGGCTCATCCCAACTGAACGCACGACCTCCTTAACCGTGGGCAGAACACTACTCAGACAACACAGGGTGAAGGAACCACAATAATTAGACTTTATTGGATCCCCAAAATATTAACGGCGCATAACACATAACCAGCAAAACACACAAATGTAACAGGCAACAGAGTCTCACCCTTCCTTTGGCTCACCAGGGATTTAGAATGTCTATGCCTCAGATGTTCCAAGGCTAGTTACTCCAATCCAGCAGCACGCCGCTTTCGGCGGGCACCCATCGTGACTGGAATAACACCAGATTTAGGAAGCTGGCTGAGGTCTGCAAAGTCTGTAGGCAGGTGACCGATTTGTCCCAACCTGGGTTTCCTCCTTAAGTAGTCTCTGGTATGAGGATATAATCCTGGCAGCCGGAGTTGAAATCCCTAGATTGTCGAAATGGTCTCCAATCGGAACCGGAGTCCCTAGATTGAAGCCACAAGGTATCCTGATCCCCTAGCCAGCTCCTAAGAGCTTAGACTGGATCATGCACATCCATCAACAACAACCTGGTGACTTAAAGAAATCCCTTTTATAGCCACAGCCTTCCACTTGGATACATTGCGTCCTCATCGGATTGGTTGGACAATATTGCTTCTCCCATTGGATGAATTTCAAGCTGCATGGATAATGTTCATTTAAATGATGTGGGACGGAAGACTGAGGATATCTACATGTAGTCTGCAAGTCACCGACTAGACAATGGCTACTAAGGTAATCACATTAGCAATACACAACTACATTACAATGATTACTGGAAGGGTCTGGAGAAACAATAGCTAAGCAAACATGAGGTAATACACCAAAGAACAATACGTCTGGCTGAATGTTAAGAAACTTTAACCCATGAGAGTCCATGTCGTCACATGCTCCATTATGGTTCTGCTTTTAACTTTATCTAGTAGGCCGCATGGCACATGAAACACATCATATAGTGTAGGACCCCCCTATTGAGATTTGCCGTGACGTTGGCAGGGGTGGCTCAAAGAATTGATAAATTATTTGCTAAAAATCTCAATTTATATTATAGTACAGTTGGAATAAATCTGTGAATTTGCACTTTTTATATGACATATGCCATTTTCAGATCGTGCTGGCTCCCCTCTCTCTCTGTTATGCGGTATATCCGGTTGTTCCTCTTTTTAAACCCTCGATGTATATGATGTGAGAAGATGATTAAGAACGCTCCTGTGTTCGAAACGCGTCTTTCTTGAGCATTGATTTTATGGAATTTTAAAGAAATTTTGCAATAAAGATGAAGTTTTATTTTATACTGACATGGATGCTGGATTTTTTCCTTTATGTGCACGCTGCAGTTTTGTTGTCACAACAAAACTGCACCTTTGAGACATCTAGAACTGCACCTTGTTGCAGTGAGCCTGGAAATTTAAAAAAAAAAATGCTGTGTTTTTTGGAGAATTTTTGGTGCGTTTTTGGTGTGTTTTTGTCAAATCTGATTTTGATGCTTTTTTTATGAAAAATAGTGATGGCGGACCAGACTCTAAAGGTTCTAAGGCACCCAAGTGCGGAGCCCCGTGCCGAAATTCCAGGCATTTATCTTTATCGATCACTCGGGAAATAAAAAAAAAGAGAGCATGCAATGCTTACCGAGTCTCCGGTGCGGCTGTAACTGCTCCTGTAGCCACTCATACTTCTTCCAGGGCTGGTCATTTGGCTCATGCATCTTCACTGCTTCCCCCGCCCACCGGCAACTGTGATTGGTTGCAGTCAGACAGCGCCCTCAGCCTGTGTGACAGCCTGTCTGACGCTTCCAATCACATACCCAGTCTCCAGGTCTATATCGTACAGTAAACATAAATTAAAAAATTGGCATAGGGTCCACCCATAATATGATACTTAGCACAGATAAAGCCATACTTAGCACAGATAAAGCCTACTTTTACAGGCTGCAGCCCCCAGCTGTGCCCTTATCTTGGCTGTGTATCAAACTAAGAGGAACCACATGCAACACTTTTTTAAAATTAATTAAAGGGTTAGCCGGCTTATTTTGACTTTTTTTATTATTACCCTATTGGGCTACATTGGGGCAGGAAAGTAGATAGTGAGCACTTACCTGCTCCGCTGTCAGCCCCTCTCCCCAGGCTCAGAGTGGTCATGTGATCGCTCCTGCCGCGATTTTGCTGCTTCCGGACATTTCATGTCAACATGGGCAGCAGAAGTACCCGTGCAGTCTGTGTCCTGCTCTCTGTCAGCCCCGCGGCTGCTCACACTGCAGTGTATCAGCAGCTTTTCACAGTGCGTGCAGCCGCGGGGATGATGAGCGCTGCTGTCAGGAGGTTAGATGAGATCATTATCTGCTGTGACGATCTCCTCCTCTGCCGACGTCAGCGATGTCACTGCCTTCTATGCCCGCCACGTTCTCACGTCACGTCTCGCGGGCGGCCCGAGACTGTCACTAGCGGTGACGTCATGGGCTCTCTCGATACTGCTGAGAACGTGGCGGGCATAGAAGGCAGTGACATCAAGAGAGCAGGAGATTGTCACAGCAGGTAATAATCTCATCTAACCTCCTGAAGTCAGTGCTAGTCATCCCCTGCAGTGACCTGGGCTATTGATGTTAGCTCAGGTCACTGCACTGGTCTTCCAGACAATGGGGAACACTCTTTTCTTCATTGACTGGGACATTGACTATGGTATGGATGTCGTGGGACCCCCTTATTGGATTACGCCGGACCCTGATTTTATTGTTCTTTTCAATAAATTGGTGAAAGAGGGAATGTGTTGGGGAGTGTTTTTTCAAATAAAACTTTTTTTTGTCTATTTTTTTTCATTACTGACTGGGTTGGTGATGTCAGGCATCTGATAGATGCCGTGACATCACTAACCCCAGGGCCTGATGCCAGGTGACATTACACATCTGGCATCAACCCCGTATATTACCCCGTTTGCCACCGCACCAGGGCAATGGGATGAGTTGGGGCGAAGTGTCAGGATTGGCACATCTAATGGATGCACCACTTCTGGGGTGGCTGTGGCCTGCTATTTTTAGGCTGGGGAGTGTCCAATAACAGTGGACCTCCCTAGTCTGAGAATACCAGACCACAGCTGTCCGCTTTACCTTGGCTGGTGATCCAATTTGGGGGGGATCCCACGTTTTTGTTTTAAATTATTTATATAATTTCAAATAACAGCGTGGGGTGCCCTCAGTTTTGGATTACCAGCCAAGGTGAAGCTGCCAGCTGTGGTTTGTAGGCTGCAGCTGTCTGCTTTATCCTAGCTGGCTACAAAAGATGGGGGGGGACCCCACGTCGTTTTTTTTTTTAATTTATTTTTTGGCTAAATACAAGGCTAAGCACCCTTTAGTGCCACATGAAAGTCACTAAAGGGTGCCAGCTTAGAATATGCAGGGGGGTAGGACATTATATAGGTCTTTCTCATCTATTATCTATCTATCTATCTATCTATCCCATTCATTCATCCATCTATCTCTCTGTCTCTATATCTATCTATCCCTCTGTTCATTCATTCGTCCATTCATTCATTCATCCATCCCTCTATCTCTCTATCTCTATATCTATCTATCCATCTATATATCTACTTATCTATTTATCTTTCTTGCTGCTTCCGTTTTTTGCGGTCCGCAAAAAAACGGAAGGCACATGGATGACACGGATGCATCCGTGAAAAAAACGGACCCTCTTTTGCGGACCGCAAAAATGGAACGGTCATGTGAATGTAGCTTACATGTGTTCCCTATGGGGGTAGGGGTCGGTACAGAACGATGGTGGGGGGGTTGGTACAGAGCGCCGTTTGTGTGTGTGTGTGTGTTTGTGTGTGTGTGGGGGTTGCAGAGCCCGATGTGTGTGGGGGGCGCAGAGCCTGATGTGTGTGAGTTGGGCGCAGAGCCCGATGTGGGGCTGTTATTTCCAATGCTAGAGTGATAACAGGTCAGGTGCTGGGGCAGAATACTGACAGGGAATGTGTGTGCAGTGGGCGGGCAGGGGGCGAGGCTGGACAGTGAGGGCAGGAAGGGGGTGAGCCTGGATACTGAGGCTGGGCGGTGCCAGCTCTGACTGGGAGGTGTGGCACAGGAAATGGTCAGTTTGCTGGAGCTGAATGTAAACAAGGAGCTGCAGAGAATAAAGGGATAATTCAAGAGGAACAAAAGTTAGAAAACAAAAAATAACAATGTTGGGGTGTTTTATATGACAAACAGCACAGATAAACTCAAAAATGTTTGGTAAGCTAATATTGGACAACTCCTTTAAATAAATAATTTAAAAAAACAGCTTGTGATCCTCCCAATTTTGATAACCAGCCCTGATAAAGCCCGACAGATGGGAGCTGATATTCTCAAGCTGGGAAGAACCATGGTTATTGGGATCCCCCAGCTTAAAAACAGCAGCCTGCAGACGCCCAGAATTGTTGCATGTATTAGATGCATCAATTCCAGCACTGTACCAAGCTCTTCCCGATTACCCTGGTGCAGTTACAATTAGGGTAATAAGGAGTTAATGGCAGCCCTCAGCTGCCACTAAGCTCTAGATTAGTAATGGGATGCATCTATGCAACCCCAACCATTACTAATCTGTAAGTGAAAAAAAATAAACCCAAACACCGAAAAAAACTCCTTTTTTTGGAGTAAAAGACAAAGAAATCACCATGTTTCAGCACTTTATTTACCCTCAAAACACTCTTGCAGGTCCAACATAATCCAGAAGAGGTCCCACGACAATTACAGCTCTGCTACATTTGAATTCACATTGAGCAGCCTTAGAACATGACCACTCACTGTGAAGTTCAGTCAGTGATGAGTGATCCACGTTATGAGCGGCAACATCACTCAGGTTAGCCGTGGCCACAGCTGGAGGTTCCCACGGTCCTACACCTGTGACTGCAAGTAACCTGACTACAGAGGGCATCAATGAACTAAGGTGAGGTCACTGAAGTCACCTGAGGTCAAGTTACCTGCCGTCACAGGTGGGGGACCGTGGGAACTTTAAGCTGTGGCTAACCTGATTGACGTCACCGCTCATCGCGCGGCTCACTCAGTCTGTGCCTGAAGTTCACAGCAAGGGGTCATGTTCTATGGCTGCTTGGTGTGAATTCAGATGTAGCAGAGCTGTAATCATCTCATGTAGACTATGTCGGACCTGCAGGTTTTTTTTAGGGGTTAATAAAGTGGTGAAAGAGGGTTTTTTTGTCTTTTATTCCAAATAAAGGATTTGTTTGGTGATAGTGTTTATTTCTTTTCACTTTCAGATTAGTAATGGGGGTCTCATAGATGCTTCCCATTACTAATCTAGGGCTTAGTGGCTGCTTAGAGCTGCCATTAACTCCTTTTTTACCTCGATAACCACCACCCCAGGGCAATTGGGAAGAGCCAGGTAAAGTGCTGGGATTGTCACATTCAATGGATGCAGCAATCCTGGGTGGCTGCAGGCTATTTTTAGTCTAGGGGGCTCCCAATAGCCATGGGTCTCCCGAGCCTGAGAATACCAGCCCAAAGCTGTCTGGCTTTATCTTGGCTGGATATCAAAATTGGGGGACCGCACACCAGTTTTTAATTATTTATTTACTAGGGGGGGAAAACACCAGTTTTTTAAATTATTTATTGAAACAAAAAAAAAAAGCATTTTGATACACAGCCAAGATAAGCACATGGCTGGGAGCTGCAGCCTGTAGCTGTATGCTATATCTATGCTTGGTAGCATAAGATAGGGGTGTGACGACCCTGGACTATTCAGGTCATCACAGGGTACTGCACAGACTGCCCTTCCCGTGCAGTATTCAAATCCCTCATGGTCCTGGGTCCCCATCTTGCAGTGCTGCCTCCAACAGCAAATCAAATCCTAGATACACCTTGCACCACACCCACCAGGCACACCAGTGGACGGTTTAAGCAGAAGAGGGTCGCCCACCTAGGGGTCAGGTAGGGGAAATGAGGAGTGTAGAAGAGAAGTGAAAAAGGAGAAGTGTAGTAGTGGCTCTAAGGGGAAGCTGACTAGGTTGCAGACGGTGGTCTGGACCTAGAGGAGTCGTACCCCCGGTCACAGGGGATTTAGGCTACAAAAAAAAAAAAATAATAAAATTGTATATATATATACAGTTAGGTCCAGAAATATTTGGACAGTGACACAATTTTCGCGAGTTGGGCTCTGCATGCCACCACATTGGATTTGAAATGAAACCTCTACAACAGAATTCAAGTGCAGATTGTAACGTTTAATTTGAAGGTTTGAACAAAAATATCTGATAGAAATTGTAGGAATTGTACACATTTCTTTACAAACACTTCACATTTTAGGAGGTCAAAAGTAATTGGACAAATAAACCAAACCCAAACAAAATATTTTTATTTTCAATATTTTGTTGCGAATCCTTTGGAGGCAATCACTGCCTTAAGTCTGGAACCCATGGACATCACCAAACGCTGGGTTTCCTCCTTCTTAATGCTTTGCCAGGCCTTTACAGCTGCAGCCTTCAGGTCTTGCTTGTTTGTGGGTCTTTCCGTCTTAAGTCTGGATTTGAGCAAGTGAAATGCATGCTCAATTGAGTTAGGATCTGGTGATTGACTTGCCCATTGCAGAATGTTCCACTTTTTTGCACTCATGAACTCCTGGGTAGCTTTGGCTGTATGCTTGGGGTCATTGTCCATCTGTACTATGAAGCGCCGTCCGATCAACTTTGCGGCATTTGGCTGAATCTGGGCTGAAAATACATCCCGGTACACTTCAGAATTCATCCGGCTCCTCTTGTCTGCTGTTATGTCATCAATAAACACAAGTGACCCAGTGCCATTGAAAGCCATGCATGCCCATGCCATCACGTTGCCTCCACCATGTTTTACAGAGGATGTGGTGTGCCTTGGATCATGTGCCGTTCCCTTTCTTCTCCAAACTTTTTTCTTCCCATCATTCTGGTACAGGTTGATCTTTGTCTCATCTGTCCATAGAATACTTTTCCAGAACTGAGCTGGCTTCATGAGGTGTTTTTCAGCAAATTTAACTCTGGCCTGTCTATTTTTGGAATTGATGAATGGTTTGCATCTAGATGTGAACCCTTTGTATTTACTTTCATGGAGTCTTCTCTTTACTGTTGACTTAGAGACAGATACACCTACTTCACTGAGAGTGTTCTGGACTTCAGTTGATGTTGTGAACGGGTTCTTCTTCACCAAAGAAAGTATGTGGCGATCATCCACCACTGTTGTCATCCGTGGACGCCCAGGCCTTTTTGAGTTCCCAAGCTCACCAGTCAATTCCTTTTTTCTCAGAATGTACCCGACTGTTGATTTTGCTACTCCAAGCATGTCTGCTATCTCTCTGATGGATTTTTTCTTTTTTTTCAGCCTCAGGATGTTCTGCTTCACCTCAATTGAGAGTTCCTTAGACCGCATGTTGTCTGGTCACAGCAACAGCTTCCAAATGCAAAACCACACACCTGTAATCAACCCCAGACCTTTTAACTACTTCATTGATTACAGGTTAACGAGGGAGACGCCTTCAGAGTTAATTGCAGCCCTTAGAGTCCCTTGTCCAATTACTTTTGGTCCCTTGAAAAAGAGGAGGCTATGCATTACAGAGCTATGATTCCTAAACCCTTTCTCCGATTTGGATGTGAAAACTCTCATATTGTAGCTGGGAGTGTGCACTTTCAGCCCATATTATATATATAATTGTATTTCTGAACATGTTTTTGTAAGCAGCTAAAATAACAAAACTTGTGTCACTGTCCAAATATTTCTGGACCTAACTGTATATATATATATATATATATATATATTAAAGACCAAAAGTTTGGACACACCTTCTAATCTCTAGAACAACTGTTAAGAGAAGACTTTGTGCAGCAGGCCTTCATGGTAAAATAGCTGCTAGGAAACCACTGCTAGGGACAGGCAACAAGCAGAAGAGACTTGTTTGGCTAAGGAACACAAGGAATGGACATTAGACCAGTGGAAATCTGTGCTTTTGTCTGATGAGTCCAAATTTGAGATCTTTGGATCCAACCACCGTGTCTTTGTAGACAAAGTGAACGGATGGACTCTACATGTCTGGTTCCCACCGTGAAACATGGAGGAGGAGGTGTGATGGTGTGGGGGTGCATTGCTGGGGACACTGTTGGGAATTTATTCAAAATTGAAGGCATACAGAACCAGCATGGCTACCACAGCATCTTGCAGCAGCATGCTATTCCATCCGGTTTGCGTTTAGTTGGACCATCATTTATTTTTCAACAGCACAATGACCCCAAACACACCTCCAGGCTGTGTAAGGGCTATTTGACTAAGAAGGAGAGTGATGGGGTGCTACGCCAGATGACCTGGTCTCCACAGTCACCGGACCTGAACCCAATCGAGATGGTTTGGGGTGAGCTGGACCGCAGAGTGAAGGCAAAAGGGCCAACAAGTGCTAAGCATCTCTGGGAACTCCTTCAAGACTGTTGGAAAACCATTTCTGGTGACTATCTCTTGAAGCTCACCAAGAGAATGCCAAGAGTGTGCAAAGTAGTAATGAAAGCAAAAGGTGGCTACTTTGAAGAACCTAGAATATAAGACATATTTTCAGTTGTTTCACACTTTAGGTATTTCATTCCACATGTTTCAATTCATAGTTTTGATGCCTTCAATGTGAATATACAATTTTCAGAGTCCTGAAAATAAAGAAAACTCTTTGAATGAGAAGGTGTGCCCAAACTTTTGGTCTGTGTTGTAGGTGCCTGGGACCTGTAAAAGAAGACGGTCAGCAGCCTGGTCCTATCACTGGTCCAGGTCTGAAGGCACGGTGGGGTACATGGACCCTACGTCGGGGAGAAGCTTCAGGCAACCCGGCAATTAACCTGTGGAGAATAAAGCCTTTATGAAGCTGCAAAGCTTCCGACCCAACCACCCGACCAGGCCACGACAGCTACCCCAGCATCAGCCTGACCAAACTCGGCCGCATCACCAGGCCCGTACCTTGATACGGAGCACCCGGACTCTGTACCCCTGGCTACGGAGCAGTCGGTCCTTTCTTTCATCATGGCGGAGGCGGAACCTGAGGCGCTAACAGCTCCGCCATCGCGCAGCATCCGGGCGGCTGCTGGGGCCGCAGGAGTCCATCTCCGAGAACTACCAGTGAGGCAAGCGAGGCCGAATGCTGATGCCCCTTACTGGGAAAGAGAAAAGCAACTACAGAAAATACACCTGGAAGGGACAACAAGAGATCAGCGACGACGGGAGATAGCTGCCCGTACCCAAAGAGAAAAGGACCACCTGAGAATAGCTACCTTCCGAGCCAGAGGGCCGTGGTACCGTGGTCTTGTGGAGCACTTTGACTCCGACCAAGGATGGGGTTTATCCGGCAAGCGGGCCTCACGGCTGGGGTGTTTGTGTCCCGGCGAGATGTGGCACAGCACCTCCCCAGGGGGCATCCTGGGCGGAACCTGGAGGCGGGAGACATCATCTCATTTACCCGGCATTGTGGAGAGCGGGGCTGGTATGCCCTGGATGTAACCAAACACGAGATGATTGATGAGAAGATACTGCCGGCGTCCGTGGTGCGTGGTCACAAGGAATCGTTGTCATGGGACCCGGCTATCTAAAGTTGAAAATGTTAGAAATCTGTGTTTTCTTATTTTCCATAGTTTATTTTTCTTGAACAATGATAAGTGGTGTTTACATGCAAAATGATGATTACCAGTTTTAATCAACAGAGTACTTTACCTGATTAAGAAAGTTATTATTATTATTATTTATTTATAGAGCTCCATTAATTCCATGGTGCTGTACATGAGAAGGGGTTACATACAAAATACATATACAAGTTACAGTAGACAGACAAGTACAGAGGGAAGAGGGCCCTGCCCTTGCGGGCTTACATTCTATAGGATTTTGGGGAGGAGACAGTAGGTGGGGTGTAGATTGGGCACGGTGGTTGGGCGGCAGCTCCGAACGGAGGTGAAGCAGTGAGGTCATTGTAGATTATAGGCATTTCTGAACAGATGAGTTTTCAGATTCCATTTGAAGCTTGCAAGGGTAGCAGATAGTCTGACGTGTTGAGGCAGTGAGTTCCAGGAGACTGGGGATGCTCGGGAGAAGTCTTGGAGTCGGTTGTGTGAGGAGGAAATGAGAGAGGAGAGAAGAAGATCTTGGGAGGACCGGAGCTGACGTGTTGGAGTGTAGTGAGAGATTAGTTCAGAGATATACGGAGAAGACAGATTATGCACAGCTTTGTAGGTCAGTGTTAGTAGTTTGAATTGGGTACGGTGGAAGATTGTGAGCCAGTGGAGGGACTTGCAGAGAGGAGAAGCGGGGTGGTATTGAGGAGAGATGTGGATCAGTTGGGCAGCAGAGTTAAGGATAGACTGGAGAGGGGTGAGGGTGTTAGCAGGGAGGCCACAGAGGAGGATGTTACAGTAATCGAGGCGGGAGACTATGAGGGCATGCGCTAGCATTTTTGTTGATTGCGAATTGTGGTGAAGGATTAGATGTGTGGTATGAAGGACAAGGCAGAGTCAAAGGTCACTCCGAGGCAGCGAACTTTGGGTACTGGCGAGAGCATGGTGTTATTTATTGTAATAGATAGATCAGGTGGAGAGTGTAGGTGAGATGGAGGAAAGATGATTAGTTCAGTTTTGGCCACATTGAGCTTTAGGAAGTGAGAGGAGAAAAAAGAGGATATAACAGATAGACACTTGGGGATTCTGGACAGCAGAGATGTGACATCTGTGCCAGAGAGGTAGATCTGAGGGTCATCGGCATATAGGTGGTACTGGAAGCCATGGGACTTTATGAGTTGTCCCAGGCCAAATGTGTAGATAGAAAAAAGTAAGGGTCCCAGAACAGATCCTTGAGGGATGCCAACAGAGAGATGGCGGGATGAAGAGGTTGTGATATGATGTTTGCACCTGGTGCATGGACTCCGTTTTCCTTTTATATATTTTTTAACAATTGAGTATAAAAAAATACTTAATTCAGCCATTTCATAGACTCAGGTATGTAGGTTAGTAGATGTAAACTAACACACATATTTGTGAATGCTTTTGTTCCTTACCAATATGTATATATGTATATTGCATATTCAGTGATTTTTCTTTAACACAGTATATATCAGCACATGCAATTTTAAAGATGGCTGCCATTTCCTGTCTACACCCGAGGTGATATGCAAAAGAAATTCCTGGAGCCTGGACTGACCAATCCAAAGAGGATATGCAGATTTCTATATATCTTGAAGCCCCGACCTACGATACTTGATTGGACTGTATTTTGTCCACGCCCTTCACTTCTGAAGAGCTGTGAAAAGTTTTAAACAATAAAGACCAGTTGCCTCAGGGTCTGTCATGGAGAAGGTCCATAACCGATATAGTGTCTGTTATCGTTCATTCTCGCGTGCACACATGACAATTTAATTTGAAACAGCGGTCAGATCCAAAAGTGACCGGTTGAGTCACATCCCCAACAAGTGCATGTGAAGCTGGCATAGTGATAATGTTCGCTACGCCAGCTATCACCATGATATCGCAGCTGCGACGGGGGCGGGGACTATCACGCATGGCTTCGCAGCATCGGCTTGCGATGTCGTAGTGTGCAAAGGACCCCTTACTCTCATCACAGCGGACTTATCAACCATCTCTTGCATAACTCTTTCATTTTTTCCAATCAGCTTCATGACAAGTTCTCTGGGCACTTGTGTGACCTCTAACATAAACTCCAACAACCTTTGAGCTATCTTGATTACTTCTGCAATTTTCCCATAGATTCAGAATGTTCCACTGTCTACTTCCAACTCAACAGTTGTAACACCTGGAACCTTCTTGGCTTGCTGAATGTTACTCTTATTGCAAGCCCAATTAACGGTTTCTGCACAACCACCACTTTCGGAAACACTGCGGTCATGAAGATACTGTAGGATGGTGCATGTCACTCAGGATAGCCACCCGCTTCTTTGTAGCTTCATTTACAGAGCACACCACCAACCGATTAGTCTCTGTGGCAAAGTACACTTTACAGGCTCCTACAGCCTTCTTAAACCTTTCATGCACCATCTCATTGGCACAGGCTTCTCTTAAGTCTTCTGGCACATCTTTCATTCACTTAAAGACTGGACGGGTTTCTTTACCTTCAAGGATATTAGACCATTCCCTGTGTCTCTTGCATCCATCTTTTTTCCTCACCAAAGGCTCCACCTCTTGAGTTACACACTCCTCAGGTTCAGCCTCAGAGCCTTTGCGTTTATTACTCTTAGCTGAGTCAATCTTCATGTCTTCCATCTTGGCCTTACCAGCTGGGTCAGTCAAGTTCTCAGCTCCTGATATGACATAACTGGTCACCTTTTCACAATATATATATATACATAGGGAGACCAGTGGGCCATAATACATGTAGCAGGTATCAGTTTGGGTATTATTATTTGTTGGGGAACATATGGGAACATGAATATATAGATACATATTTTGCATAAAAGGGCACACATGCAAATATAAATCTATCTGTCTTTCTATCTAGCTATGTTGGAACACTTCCCTCTACAAGAACCTACTCTTAAGAGTAAGCATGCTTGGCCCACAGTGTATGCAGCATGAAGTCTCTTCGAAGACAGCATATTTCTCAACTTTCCTGAAGTTTATTTATTTATATATGCTTGCTCATTTTAAAAACTATGCATGAAAACACTTTCAGGGGTTGTTCAGGTTACCTAGACAGCTTGATGATTAGGAAATAGCACATGAAAGAACTCAAAAATAGTAATGGGAAAATAAAAACTGTAAGAACACTAGGGAAGAATTCCAAATTATATGACCTTACGCCCGAGAACAACTCTGTGGAAAATAGTCTTCTTATAAGTTTGTAAAATAATTTCTCCTTAGAGACTGAATACTCTAGAGTACATAGCTAAAGTAAACTAGGGAAACAAAACAAACAAAATGTACAGCTGACCTCTGTAACTAAAAGTGAGAGCTCTATTGCTGTCTCACTGAGAACTAATTAGCATCAATTAGGTAATTAAACAATTGTCACAGCTGTGTCACAGTTGACAGACAATCCTATGGTGACCAGCTGCAGAAGGTCGCTGCCTTTAGCTGCACAAATTGCTTGCTATTATTTAATTATTTCTTCTCTTGTGTGTATTGAGTTCTATGTATCTTTAAGGTTAACGCATTACATTTTAGGACCCTGCGGATATCTCAGCAGTTCAGCTGCAAATCCTTATCTTCACTCCCTGTGTCCATATATACCTGCATTTCCCCTTGATTTGTTGCTGGTGATAGTTTTACTCCTACGTTGTCCATATTACAAGCAGTCGGCTTGAAAACACCTGTGGAAACACGTTGTTGTATGTTGCTGTACTTCTCCCAAAGTCATCCTGAAGATAAGTTGTCCATTTGCACTTCTCTGTTTGTTTTCCCCTTCTTTAGGACTCATTTTAGGGTCAGCCAGGGCCTCGGTATGCTGGATATCAGGTAAGTCAGGGGCCAGCAGAAGGTTTTATCTTGGGTCACCATTTTTCTCTTCCCTAGATACAGGGTGTCCCTCTTTCCTCCTCACCCTTTTTGCTGTTTGCTTGGCATTTCCCCATACCTAGGATAACAACAATGGTAAAGATTAATTGATAAATTATAAGGAGGCCAATGTGGGCTACTGTTCGAGGCCCAAAACTTCAGGAATCCATAGCCAAATCACCTTGACCCTAATGTTTGGTGGCACAGATCTTTGGGCAGTGATATTTTTTGGAGCACCGCTGCCTGCAATACAGAATGACAGAGCTGCTAAAGGGAAGCTCACGTCATCTCCTGTGTGAGGTTCCAGTGCAATCACGCCAGCAGTCAGCACAAGCGCAATGACATCCTTACACCAGCATGTACACAGTGACCACAAGACGTGGAGGTCCTGAGATCAAAGCAGAGTGTCGAGGAATGGGAGAAAGGTCAGTATGTATCTTTTTTTTATATGTTTATGGGATTTGTGGCTATGTATAGGGGCTATGTGGGGGTTCACACTATATATAGGGATTTGTGGGAGCTCACACTGTATATAGGGAGCTATGTGGAGACTTATACCAATACATAGGGTACTATGGGTGCTCATACTGTAAATAGAGAGCTACGTGGGGGCTCATGCTTTATATAGGGCGCTAAGTGAGGGCTCATCTAGTATATAGTAGTATATAGAGGGCTATGTGGGAGCTCATACTATATATAAGGGTTAAGTAGGGGTTAATTTTGTATATAGGGGCTTTGTGGGGGCTCATACTGTAAATAGGAGGCTGAGTCTTGACTCATATAGTATAGTGAATGCATATAGGGAGTGTAGGGAGTATAGGGAGTGTAAGCATACTTAATTCTGCTCAATATTAAGTGATACAACTGATATTAATATAACATATATATTTAATATGTTAATATTAAGACTGAGAAAAATTAATTAATTATGGCCCCTCAAGAAAATTAATTTTCCACCCCTGCTCTATTATGTATAGCGCTATGTTATGTGTGCCGCCCCCACGTCAGTAGCAGCCGGGCTGCTCGGATCCGGATCCGCAGTGTGGCTCGAGGTATTCCCCGGACCCGGGGGTCGAACGGACACTTCAAATAAAAGGGGACGTATATATACGGGGATTGCTGTAATCACTTGGTGACGTCACCCACGGTGTGTGGTGAGATCATGTAGCACCACTGCTGCTGTTGGGTAGCACCCGGGGGCGATGGGCTGGCAGCTAAATATTAACCCTTCTGTGGGTAGGGATGGATGCCCCAGGGCACAGTGTCTCTGTGCTGAGGATGGTGATTGCAGGGGCCGGCGTGCCCGGTCAGACCGGGGGATGTCAGTGTACTCACAGTCAAATGAATCACACAAGTCCAATGGTAAAGCAAGGTGCTGGTGGCTGGCCGCCGCGGCCGGGTGTATTCTGGTCCCTCACCCGGGGTGATGGTCTGTGTCACTTTCCTCTGCACTATTCTTAGTTTTCCTTCGACTTCTCGGTATAGAACACGGGAGTCTGCTCCCAGAACTACGGGTGGGAGCCTTGCCCGCAGACGCTGACCCGTGGGATCTAAAGGGGCCCTGGCGGATGCCCTATCCCCCGCATTGGGCTGCCGGTCTGCTTTTGGGACTTTGGGTGGGACAAGACCTGTTATCCTGTCCTCAACTGGTTAATTAACAAAGTCGGTGGTGCCGATCTCTGCTTCTTGGTCCAGGTACCCCCTCTGTGCACGGTTTCCGGGTCGGTTCTCCGGTGTCAGTGTGGCACCCTGGACTAGCCAGGTCGTCACAGGCAACACACACACACACCCCCACCCCCTAGACAGTTAAATTAGCCAGACACAAAACCCTTGTTGCCTCCCTCCAGGGTCTGATGTCCACACAAGGTGGGGCGGAGCCAGGCGGTTGGCCCCACTCACCGAGGAGTTCACAGGCCTGGAGGCGGGAAAAGGCAGTCAAATTTGTTCAGGAGGTGAAAGTGAGAGGTCACAAATTGCGAGTGTCTGGGTCAGAGCCCAGGCACTGACAGCAAGGTTGGCAGATGGTGGTGGCCGTCTGCGGGAGTTGGTGGAGCTCCGCAGAGCCGTAAGGACTGGGGCTGGGCGGTGGCCCACCTGTACCGGACCTCAATTTATATCCCTTGACTGATAGGCAACGGGTAGTGGTAGTGCTAGGGCAGCTAACCGGCGCGGCTGAGCAGGAGACGGAGACCTGGACCGATGCGGACCGGGCCTCGGTGACTACCATTTTTGAGAAACTCCTGATCGCCTTTGAGACCCGCACGGAAGCGGAATTGCGGATGCAGTTTTATCAGTGCCGACAACGGCCTGCGGACAATAAAAGAGACTATGCCCTGCGCCTGCAAATAGCCCTCCGTACACTGAAGCGGATGGACACTATTAATGATGCGGACAGCAATAGGATGCTAGTGGAATGATTCCTGCAAGGGCTGGGGTCCACGGAAGACCGCAAGCAGCTGCGGCTGTGGGCCCTAGAACACCCCAATCTGGACTTTGCAGTGCTGAAAGAGCGGGCCATCAAGGCCCTGCAGGCCCCAACGCCAGACGCTCCTGAGGCGGCCCCATGGCTGGCTGAAACCGCTCCCATCACGGTGGCACCTCCTCTCCCAGCTCTACCGGCCCCTGCAGCGCCCGTCGGGATGATGGAGGAGCTAGCTGCCCAGGTCCGCCGCATGGACGGAGACCTAGCCAAGATCCTCGCCGCACTCCAGCTGCTGTCGAGAGTCAAGCCCCCAGGGAGGATCCAGCCCAGAGGACGTCCCCTAAATGCAGCGGAGAAGGACCAATTACTTACGGTATGGGCCTCCTATTTGTTACAGGTGCAGCAAGCCTGGCCACTACTCTAGGTGGTGCCCGTTAAACGAGCAACCCCTGGGCCCAAGGGCCAATCCTCAGGAGTAGACACAAACGCCCCCCCCGATTGGCGAGACCGGTACGTCGGAGCTCGCCCCATCATCCCTCTGGCAGTGGATGGCATCTCGCTCATGGTCCTCTTGGACACAGGATCACAGGTAACCACTATACCATATACACTGTACCAGCAGTATTGGGGTACTGACGAACTTGCCCCCTCTGATGATGGCCTGACCCTTGTCGCAGCTAATGGACTCCCGCTAACCCAAGTGGGATACAAACAAGTGACTCTGACCATGGGACGTGCGGAGTTAAAGAACCAAGGGATGATTGTGGTGATGAATGAACCCAGTGACCATAACCCAAAAGTAATCCTAGGGACCAATGTGTTGGAGCATTGAATGAGTGAGGTGCTGAGTCTGTTGCAGCAGTTGGCCGCCACAGCAGGAGGAGGCCGACAGAGGGCTGTGCAGCATTAGATCCGGGCCCTTCTGTATCGGCAGCAAGTGAACTCAACCGGTGGAGAGATTGGTGGAGTAAGGGTGATGGATGTTGCCCTCTTGGTAGTGCCACCCTGAAGTGAGATGATGATTTGGTGCAGGGCAGCAGTAGGCCCCCAGGGGCGCGACTACCCGGCGATGGTGGAACCCACGCCTTCTGAGCACTGGCCCACGGTGATGGCAGCCAGAGGGGTGGTTGACATTAAAAAAGGGAGAGTGGCTGTAAGAGTGTTGAATTATGGACAGGAGGAAGTCAGGCTCCCCCGTTACGCTACCCTTGCCAAGTTGCTCACCCTAGACCCTCACACAATTCACGAAGCCGTCCCTCCTACCTCAGCATCCCCTGCCAGTAACCATACACCCCCTGAACAGTTAGTGGAGGGGTGCCAGGAACTACACGTAGGCTCTGACGCCACACTCACGCATCACAAAGAGGGGGTATAATGGGTGGTGCAGGAGTATGAGCAGGTTTTCAGCAAATACCCGTTAGATTTCGGGAGGATTAAGGGAGTTCAACACCATTCCGCCAGCGCACTATCAATGCGCCAAAGACATGTTGAAGAACATGAAGGAGGCAGGGGTCATTCGGGATAGTCGTAGTCCCTGGGCAGCCCCACTGGTGCTGGTAAAGAAGAAGGATGGCACCATGAGAATGTGTGTGGATTACTGGAAGATCAACCAGATCACGCATAAAGATGCCTATCCCCTCCCCCGTATTGAAGAGTCGCTGGCTGCGCTGAGAACTGCTAACTTCTTCTCTACCCTTGACCTTACTACCTTACTAGCGGGTACTGGAAGGTAGAGGTTGCACCCGGGGACCGTGAGAAGACTGTATTTGCCACCCCCATGTGGCTCTGCGAGTTTAACAGCATGCCGTTCAGGCTGTGCAATGCCCCTGAAACCTTCCAACGCCTCATCGATTTTTGCCTGGGACATCTCAATTTCGAAACAATCCTACTATACCTGGAGGATGTGATCATGTATTCTCAGACGTACGAGGCCCACCTGGAACATCTGGCTGAAGTGTTCGCGTCCCTAGCCAAATATGAGATGAAACTGAAGCCCTCTAAGTGCCACCTACTGAAACCCAGGGTGCAGTACCTCGGACATGTGGTGGGCGCGGAAGGCGTCGACCCAGATCCCGAAAAGATCACTGCCATTCAGTACTGCCTGAGGCCGACCATGGTGAGAGAAGTGAGACAGTTCCTGGGCCTGGTGGGCTACTATCGCCACTTCATTAAGGGATACACGAAATTGGCTGCCCCCATGCAAGACCTCCTCGTGGGACAGACCAAGGGTGGCAGGTCCCCTGAAACTCCGTTTGTGTAAGAGAAGAAACATGAGGAGTCCTTTCACCAGCTGAAGACGGCCTTGAGGGAGAGGAGATCCTGCCATACCCCGACTACAGCCTCCTGTTCGTCCTCTACACCGACGCCAGCAATGTGGGCTTGGGAGCAGTCCTGTCCCAGGTCCAGGGCGGCCGAGAGAAGGTGATCGCCTATGCCAGCAGAAAACTCCGGCCCACGGAAAGGAATCCCGAGAATTACAGCTCCTTCAAGCTTGAGTTCCTAGCCCTGGTGTGGGCCATTACCGAGCGGTTACGCCATTACCTCGCAGCAGCCAAGTTCACCGCCTATACGGACAATAATCCATTAACCCATCTGGACACGACCAAGCTGGGCGCGTTGGAGCAGCGGTGGGTGGCCAGGTTGTCTAACTATGACTTCACGATCAAGTACCGTGCCGGCCGCAAGTACACCAACGCGGACGCGCTATCCCGGATGCCCCACCTGCCGGATGAGGGGTCAGAAGACGATGATCTCGAAGAAGTTGAGCTGCCCGCGTTCCATCGGCCACCGGTCGAAAAGCTATATGTCAAACAACAACAGGCGAACCTGGACCTGCTACCCAGTCAGGGATGGCAAGAAGCCCAAGACCAAGCGCCTGACGTCCAATTGATCAAGACCATAATTGAACAAGGCTCTGCTGGAATGGACCCTGCTGCTCCTCCCGAGGCCCAACGGCTGTGGAAAGAACGAGCCCGGCTGCATCTGTGCCAGGGGAAACTGTATCGGGAACTGATCAACCCGAAGACTCATGAGAAGGTTCGTCAGCTTGTGATTCCCCAGGCTAGTGTGCCCACAGTTCTATGGGCTTACCATGACGGTGCCGGGCACTTTGGGTGGAAGAAGCTGGAGATGCTGTTAAGAGAGCGGTTCTATTGGAGTGGGATGCGGGAGTCTGTAGAGGCCTGGTGCCGAGAGTGTGGTCCCTGTGCACTGAGAAGGAGGGACGAAGCCAGCCAGAAAGCCCCTCTACGACCGATCATTACCCATCAACCGCTGGAGTTGGTCGCTCTGGACCATGTCAAACTCACCCCTAGCCGAAGTGGGTACACCTACGCACTGACCATCGTAGACCACTATTCAAGGTTCATGGTGGCTGTCCCAGTCAAAGATCTGACCGGCCGCACCGCAGCCAGAGTATTCCAGGCCTACTTTTGCCTACCGCACGGGTACCCGGAGAGGGTGCTTACCGATCGGGCTCGGCTTTTGAAGCGGAGGTGTTTCAAGAATTCTGCCAGTTATACGGCTGCAAGAAGATTCGGACCACGCCATACCATGCCCAGACTACTGGCATGTGTGAGAAGATGAACCACCTGGTCCTGGGTCTCCTTAAGACGCTACCGTTAGAAGAGCGGAACCTGTGGCCAGAAAAACTGCCTGACCTGTAGACATGTACAATAACATTCCCTGTAGCTCAACCAAATGCACACCAGCGTATTTGATGAGAGCCCGACCGGGCCGGTTGCCGGTGGACCTGGAAATGGACTTTGATGGACCAAGAGTACATGGAAAGGAAACTGTGTCGGAGCCGGGAACAGCAAGAACAGTACTTCAACAGGCGGGCTCCAGCTGGTCCCTTTAAATCTGGGGATGTCGTGCTAAAATGGAAAAGAAAAACCCATAAGCTTGATGACCAGTGGGAGAAAACCCCCGTATGTCATACAGCCCACTGAATGGGAGAATGAGAAGGCCTACCAGATCAGTCGTGACCAGGGGAAGACTTCGGCCACAGTTTCCAGGGACCACCTGAAGAGGTGTCCACCTCCATTGAGGGTGGCAGCTGAAGTCCCGGCCCCCAGACCAACCGGGGAGAAAGAAAAAGAGGTGATCCACACAGTGATGGGTGATTTCCCAGCGGACTGGCCTACGCAGAACGGCGCGGTGATTATTCCAGTAATAATGTTCCCACAACACGTGGAAGAATAATGGAGACGGAAACGCCCGCCAATGAGCCACTCGAACAGGCGTCCAGGGACGCACCTCTACCCCCTCCCCTTGGGTCTCCACTTGCCATACCTGCCATAAGGGAAGAGGAACTGACTGTCTCCTCTGTCCCCTTGCCCTCCACTGATAACATTGGGCCCAGAAGGTCCACACGCCCCAACCTAGGTCGACCCCTACTTAGGTACAGGGAAACTACCATCTAGGGGTGTCGTATGTGAATTGTGTAAATATGTGAGTGGATGAAAACTAATCAAACCGAAAAATCATCTGATTACCGTCCAAAAAGAGAACCGTCCCCATTGGGACTGGAGTTGTCCTTGTTCCGTTAACACCCCCCATACCCACATGAGAAACTGCTCATGGACATGGCCGAGAACTGGCAGGCCACCCACGAACTGGTGGGTTTGTAAATAGTGTTGTAAGATGGATACCGTTGCCGCCTCCAGAGAGGCAGATTGGAGGAAGGGCCCGCAGCAGAGCAGGCTGGGGCCCGTCCACCACCTGGACCAGTGGCCATCCTCCGGGGGTCAGGGGTCCCCCTGGACGTGGGGTCCCCTGAAGTGACAGCGGGGTGCGAGATACTGTAACCATTCCCTCTCGGGAAGCCTGAACCTGGACTGGGGTCAAGGGGTGCTGTCCACTTCTTAGTGGCAGCATCAGAGCTTGGTTGCTTGGGTGGGAGAGCGGAAGACATCCGTCCGTCCATCTGTGATTAAAAATGTTTTATATGTGCAACGTTAAAGTGACCTGAAAAGAAATGCTTATGTTTTTAAATGTTTACCGTTACATGTTATTTATGTTTTTACAGTTGAAAAATAATACTGCTGATGGACGGGCAGCCCGCGGACGGTCTGCATTTCACCAAGGGGGAATGTGGCGCCCTGGACTAGCCAGGTTGTCAAAGGCAACACATACACACCCCCACCCCCTAGACAGTTACATTAGCCAGACACAAAACCCTTGTTGTCTCCCTCCAGGGTCTGATGTCCACACCAGGTGGGGCGAAGCCAGGTGGTAGGCCCCACCCACCGAGGAGTTCACAGGCCTGGAGGCGGGAAAAGGCAGTCAGATTTGTTCAGGAGGTGAAAGTGAGAGGTCACAAACTGCGAGTGTCTGGGTCGGAGCCCAGGCACTGACAGCAAGGTTGGCAGACGGTGGTGGCCATCTGCAGGAGTTGGTGGAGCTCTGCAGAGCCGTAAGGACCGGGGCTGGGCTGGGAACGGAGTGAAGCTAAGCACACCCAGGCAGGGCCATCGGACCCCGACCTGGCTTGGAGCCGCCGTCAATAGTCAAATCCGAATGTGACAGGAACCCCCGGGGTTCCCTAACAACCAAGTCCCGATTGAAGGCAACCACTCACACCGTGAGGACATACAGCCACCTCCACCGGCTAGAAGTCCAAGGGCCAGCGCCTGCGGGCAAAACGGGCTCCTCCGGTATCTATACACCGGGGAGCAGACTACCGTTGGGAAGCCATTGGAGTCAACGCAGTACACAAAGGTGCAGGGAGAGACAGCCACCATCACCTGTCCGGGGAGAGACACTGCAGTCGGCTGCGGGACCCGTCCATCCAGCCGTTTGTTTCACCGGAGATTGTGTGCCTCTTTTGCTGAGTGAGTACACCCGTGCCATCCGGCACCGCGCCGCGCTGTCCCTGCAACCCAGCACCTCATCGACCCTGCCTCCCCGTCACACCACCGGGCCCCGGGACCACCAACCCCTACCCACGGAGGGGGGGAAAACAACATCCCAGCTGCTCCCTACCATCGCTCCCAGGATCCCCGTTACCAGCAGCGGTGGTGCCCATCTTCACCACAACCCGTGGGTGGCGCCACGGACTAAATCCCCAAACAAACCACCCCCCTTTTCACTCACGGGCGAGGAGCGCTGCTCAAGTCCCCGGATCCAGCCCACCGCTCGATCCACCGAGCAGCAGCAGCAGAGCCGGACCTGAGCGTTAGCGAGCGCAGCGCCCCGCCGCCCGCGACATCAGTACCGGCGGGCTCCTACCCTGTCCCTGTCCACCTCGGTTCTCCAGCAGCCGTCTTCCCATCTCCTGACAGACACGGACCACCGTCTGCCACCTAGCCAGTACGACGGGGCTCCAATCCTGACGCCTCTCCTCTCAACTCAAACTTGAACTCTAACACTAACTCTCTTCCTGCCCCGGGTTCTCTAGACCCCTAGGTGGGCGTTCTCCTTCCACGTGCCCCCGCCCACTGGTGTGCCTTTCCTACCCTGGGGGGGGGTGACTAGGGTTTTGTCGGCTCGGTGTAACCCTGTGAGGGAAGGTGTTATGTGGGGGCCAATTTTGTGTGTGACCACCTGGCGGCGCCAGGGCATCACATTATGTAAAGTGCTGTACATAAAGGTAAAAAAATTGTCTCTGTCTCTCTCGTTTTGCATCTGCAGATGTGCACCAGATCACTTGTGAGCTAATCACTTGACCTATCACATGATCTATCAAAGAGGATCCTGTGACATATAGGGTGCGTAGGAGTCCCCATGCATTTTGAGCTGCCAGGAACCCTGAGTACTCTTAATCTACCCCAAGCAGATTCGGCATCCAGACACAAAAAACTGTTACAATTTCTGTGCAACTCATAGTTGTACAAAAATTTAGAACCTTTTGGCATTTTTACACAAGGCATGGACAGCTGGGAAGAGATGTAGCATAACTGAAGAATTCATTATAATTTATTCCCCAAAAATGATGCAAGGGTGGCACGGTGGCTCAGTGGTTAGCACTGCAGTCTTGCAGCGCTGGGGTCCTGGCCTGGTTCAAATCCCACCAAGGACACCATCTGCAAGGAGTTTGTATGTTCTCCCTGTGTTTGCGTGGGTTTCCTCCGGGTTCTCCAGTTTCCTCCCACACTCCAAAAACATACTCATAGGGAACCTAGATTGTGAGCCCCAATGGGGGCAGTGTTGCCATTGTATGTAAAGTGCTGTGGAATTAACAGCGCTATATAAATGAATAAATATTATTATTACTATTTTCTATATATATAATTGCCTTATTCTGTCTGTCTGTCTGTCATGCTCCAAAATTGTGTCACGGTGACATTGTGTCACCGTGACATGTCCTTACGGTGACACAAAGCTGATTGGCCGCTGGGTTCGCCATGGCCCCGCCCCCCCACACGGATTGGCCTCTCGCCCCGGCTGCGCCCCCACACGGATTGGCCAGCCGCTCGCCCAGGCTCTGCCCCCCCCCACAGATTGGCCTCTCGCCCCGGCACCCTGCAGGCATTGGCAACTCGCCCACGCCACGCCCCGCCCCCCTCACGCAATAGACGTTAGCTCTCGCCCCCCCCCCCGCATTGCCCGAACTGACACGGTCACGGAGCCACGAATCCCAGGTGAGTACTGTACTCCCCCCCCTTTCCCCCCTCACCAACGGGAGCCCACATCAGCGTACGCCGCCGCCGTATGCTGGTGTTGGCTCCCGTGCGAGCGGGGGACGTGTTGCGCTGGTAACCATGCTTGCATAGTTACCAGTAAATCAAGGTCCTGCAGCGGCGCGACTTCCACACGCACAAACATAACAGCACACACACACGCATACACACACATCAGATCGCACTCACTCTCACAAACACCTCACACACACCTCACACACACCTCACACACACATCGCATCCATACACTCACAGCATCTGGAGATATCGCTTGCTTCTCGGCCTCGATACTGTGCTGTTGTGATCTTCCAGGACCTGACGGAGGATCACATGGCCAGAGGCATGTGGTATGTCCGGATGTTGTGAGTATCAGCGCGTATGTGCGATATCGTCAGTGTCTGTGAGTGGATGCGATCGGGTGTGTGTGAGTGGATGCGATCGGGTGTGTGTGAGTGGATGCGATCGGGTGTGTGTGAGTGGATGCGATCGGGTGTGTGTGAGTGGATGCGATCGGGTGTGTGTGAGTGGATGCGATCGGGTGTGTGTGAGTGGACGCGAGGGGCTGAGGCTGGGGACAGAGAGGGGCTGAGGCTGGGGGCAGAGAGGGGCTGAGGCTGGGGACAGAGGGGGGCTGAGGCTGGGGACAGAGGGGCTGAGGATGGGGACAGAGAGGGGCTGAGGCTGGGGACAGAGAGGGGCTGAGGCTGGGGACAGAGAGGGGCTGGGGACAGAGAGGGGCTGAGGCTGGGGACAGAGAGGGGCTGAGGCTGGGGACAGAGAGGGGCTGATGCTAGGGACAGAGAGGCTGATGCTGCGGGTAGAGAGGCTGATGCTGGTGCAGCATGGGGGATGGAGCACAATGGGGGGTGCGCAGCATGGGGGATGGAGCACGTTTGGGAGTGCGCAGCATGGGGGATGGAGCACGTTTGGGAGTGCGCAGCATGGCGGATGGAGCACGATGGGGAGTGCGCAGCATGGCGGATGGAGCACGTTTGGGAGTGCGCAGCATGGCGGATGGAGCACGTTTGGGAGTGCGCAGCATGGCGGATGGAGCACGTTTGGGAGTGCGCAGCATGGCGGATGGAGCACGTTTGGGAGTGCGCAGCATGGCGGATGGAGCACGTTTGGGAGTGCGCAGCATGGCGGATGGAGCACGTTTGGGAGTGCGCAGCATGGTGGATGGAGCACGTTTGGGAGTGCGCAGCATGGCGGATGGAGCACGTTTGGGAGTGCGCAGCATGGCGGATGGAGCACGTTTGGGAGTGCGCAGCATGACGGATGGAGCACGTTTGGGAGTGCGCAGCATGGCGGATGGAGCACGTTTGGGAGTGCGCAGCATGGCGGATGGAGCACGTTTGGGAGTGCGCAGCATGGCGGATGGAGCACGTTTGGGAGTGCGCAGCATGGCGGATGGAGCACGTTTGGGAGTGCGCAGCATGGCGGATGGAGCACGTTTGGGAGTGCGCAGCATGGCGGATGGAGCACGTTTGGGAGTGCGCAGCATGGCGGATGGTGCACGTTTGGGAGTGCGCAGCATGGCGGATGGTGCACGTTTGGGAGTGCGCAGCATGGCGGATGGTGCACGTTTGGGAGTGCGCAGCATGGCGGATGGAGCACGATGGGAAGTGCGCAGCATGGGAGATGGAGCACGATGGGGAGTGCGCTGCATGGGGGATGGAGCACAATGGGAAGTGCACACCTCCCCCCCAACACACACGCGCGCACTGCACTGCACAACACACCACACACACACACACACACACACACACACACACTGGGAACCACAAACAACTGCCCTACACAGACACCTACACACACAGACAACGCTGCAAACACACAACACCCAACACACAAACACCACGGCACACACAAATATACGCACATACCGCACAACACACACATTGCACAAAACATACCTCCCCCCAAAACACACCACACACACACAAACCGCGCAACACACAACGCTACAGACACACAGCGCTCCACAAACAACGCAACACACATACAACACCGCTCTCACCCCCGTCACACCCAGACAACACCCAGAACATGTACAGTGCCTACACAAACACTTGGTAACTACACACAACATATATATATATATATATAACAAAAATCATACATGAACTACACAATACGTAAATTCTAGAATACCCGATGCGTAGAATCGGGCCACCTTCTAGTTATTAAATAATGAATGAAATGTATTGGAGTCATTAAGTTATGTGCATTGCAGCTGGCAGCTGAAAGATGCTTCAAAATTGTTAAGAAACCCAGGCCTCTTATTTTAATTAGTGATAAGTGAACCCGAACGGTAAAGTTGAGTGTTCATAATAGACATCTAGTGACCGTGTCTCGAGCTCTAATGCGGACTCATCAAGGTAGTCCATGTTCAAGTTTGGAGTTCGAAAGCCGAACAGTTTTTTTTTTTAATTATTATTAAGGGCTGGGGAGGGCAGGGAAATCAGTGAAATGTTAGAAAACAATGCCCAAATGAATGGCAACAGTAAAAGACAGCTTTTAAAGGAATCTGTCCCAAGATTAGAGTTGACCGCGGTTCGTGGTTCGAGGTTCTGCAGTTCGCGGCTCGAGTGATTTTGGGGGCTGTTCTAGATCGAACTAGAACTCGAGCTTTTTGCTAAAGCTCGATAGTTCTAGATACGTTCGAAAACGGTTCTAGCAGCAAAAAAACAAGCTAATTACTAGCTGGCTTTCCGCTGTAATAGTGTAAGTCACTCTGTGACATACACTATTATGAAATTTCAGCGTATAGTGTGCGGGAACACCACATTCAGATCACTGCTGTTTGGATAATGGCGATCGCCATTTTTTTTTTTTCCTTGTCTTCCTTCCCTAAGCGCGCGTGTGTAGTGGGGCGGGCCAGCATGTCAGCCAATCCCAGACACACACACACAGCTAAGTGGACTTTTAGCCAGAGAAGCAACGGCATGTGTGATAGGATGTCCATGTCACATGTCCCTGCATTATAAAAACGGACATTTTTCTCCAGCACGCCATTATCTGCCTTCTGCGTCTTGGTGTCAGTCACCGCTGGCGTAGCTCCTGTCTCCGATACTGCTGTGTACGCTCTATACACAGCGCTATACAGAATAGGGATAGAAGTTTCTTTCAGCCCTTGTAAGGGCTAATACCGGCAGGGTCAGAGCCATAGGTGACAGTCAGGTCCGTGAAAACAGATTTTAACAGCTACACAAGATGACAGCGTCTGTGTAGCTAAGGTCAGGGATTTCCTCGCTGCATTTCCCCATTAGGAGGGATAGAAAGGGAGGCTTCCTTTCCTCTACCCAGACCCACAACCCTGCCACTGTACCCTCCTGCACTTTGCACACTCAAACTCATTGTTACTAAGACATTATACTAGCAAACACTTAGTAAACTTAGTGGCATCCTAAAAGTGGATGTTGGACTTCATTATTGTCCTACTGGTGCAAAGCTATTTGCAGCACTACTGCATTGCACACTTAAACTCATTGTTACTAAGCCATTATACTAGCAAACACTGAGGAAACTTAGTAGCATCCTAAAAGTGGCTGTTGGACTTCATTATTGTCCCACTGGTGCAAAGCTATTTGCAGCACCACTGCATTGCACACTCAAACTCATTGTTACTAAGCCATTATACTAGCAAACACTGAGGAAACTTAGTGGCATCCTAAAAGTGGTTGTTGGACTTCAGAATTGTCCCATTGGTGCAAAGCTATTTGCAGTACCACTGCATTGCACACTCAAACTCATTGTTACTAAACCATTATACTAGCAAACACTGAGGAAACTTAGTGGCATCCTAAAAGTGGCTGTTGGACTTCCATTAGTGTCCCACTGGTGCAAATCTATGTGCAGCACCTCTGCATTGCACACTCAAACTCATTGTTACTAAGCCATTATACTAGCAAACACTGAGGAAACTTAGTGGCATCCTAAAAGTGGCTGTTGGACTTCATTATTGTCCCACTGGTGCAAAGCTATTTGCAGCACCACTGCATTGCACACTCAAACTCATTGTTACTAAGCCATTATACTAGCAAACACTGAGGAAACTTAGTGGCATCCTAAAAGTGGCTGTTGGACTTCATTATTGTCCCACTTGTGCAAAGCTATTTGCAGCATCACTGCATTGCACACTTAAACTCATTGTTACTAAGCCATTACACTAGCAAACACTGAGGAAACTTAGTGGCATCCTAAAAGTGGCTGCTGGACTTCATTATTGTCCCACTGGTGCAAATCTATGTGCAGCACCTCTGCATTGCACACTCAAACTCATTGTTACTAAGCCATTATACTAGCAAACACTGAGGAAACTTAGTGGCATCCTAAAAGTGGCTGTTGGACTTCCATTAGTGTCCCACTGGTGCAAATCTATGTGCAGCACCTCTGCATTGCACACTCAAACTCATTGTTACTAAGCCATTATACTAACAAACACTGAGCAAACTTAGTGGCATCCTAAAAGTGGCTGTTGGACTTCATTATTGTCCCACTGGTGCAAAGCTATTTGCAGCACCACTGCATTGCACACTCAAACTCATTGTTACTAAGCCATTATACTAGCAAACACTGAGGAAACTTAGTGGCATCCTAAAAGTGGCTGCTGGACTTCATTTTTGTCCCACTTGTGCAAAGCTATTTGCAGCATCACTGCATTGCACACTTAAACTCATTGTTACTAAGCCATTATACTAGCAAACACTGAGGAAACTTAGTGGCATCCTAAAAGTTACTGCTGGACTTCATTATTGTCCCACTGGTGCAAATCTATGTGCAGCACCTCTGCATTGCACACTCAAACTCATTGTTACTAAGCCATTATACTAGCAAACACTGAGGAAACTTAGTGGCATCCTAAAAGTGGCTGTTGGACTTCCATTAGTGTCCCACTGGTGCAAATCTATGTGCAGCACCTCTGCATTGCACACTCAAACTCATTGTTACTAAGCCATTATACTAGCAAACACTGAGCAAACTTAGTGGCATCCTAAAAGTGGCTGTTGGACTTCATTATTGTCCCACTGGTGCAAAGCTATTTGCAGCACTACTGCATTGCACACTCAAACTCATTGTTACTAAGCCATTATACTAGCAAACACTGAGGAAACCTAGTGGCATCCTAAAAGTGTCTGTTGGACTTCATTATTGTCCTACTGGTGCAAAGCTATTTGCAGCACCACTGCATTGCACCCTCAAACTCATTGTTACTAAGCCATTATACTAGCAAACACTGAGGAAACCTAGTGGCATCCTAAAAGTGGCTGTTGGACTTCATTATTGTCCCACTGGTGCAAAGCTATTTGCAGCACCACTGCATTGCACACTAAAACTCATTGTTACTAAGCCATTATACTAGCAAACACTGAGGAAACTTAGTGGCATCCTAAAAGTGGCTGTTGGACTTCATTATTGTCCCACTGGTGCAAAGCTATTTGCAGCACCACTGCATTGCAGACTCAAACTCATTGTTACTAAGCCATTATACTAGCAAACACTGAGGAAACTTAGTGGCATCCTAAAAGTGGCTGTTGGACTTCATTATTGTCCCACTGGTGCATAGCTATTTGCAGCACCACTGCATTGCACACTCAAACTCATTGTTACTAAGCCATTATACTAGCAAACACTGAGGAAACTTAGTGGCATCCTAAAAGTGGCTGTTGGACTTCATTATTGTCCCACTGGTGCAAAGCTATTTGCAGCACCACTGCATTGCACCCTCAAACTCATTGTTACTAAGCCTGTATACTAGCAAACACTGAGGAAACCTAGTGGCATCCTAAAAGTGGCTGTTGGACTTCATTATTGTCCTACTGGTGCAAAGCTATTTGCAGCACCACTGCATTGCACCCTCAAACTCATTGTTACTAAGCCATTATACTAGCAAACACTGAGGAAACTTAGTGGCATCCTAAAAGTGGCTGTTGGACTTCATTATTGTCCCACTGGTGCAAAGCTATTTGCAGCACCACTGCATTGCACACTCAAACTCATTGTTACTAAGCCATTATACTAGCAAACACTGAGGAAACTTAGTGGCATCCTAAAAGTGGCTGTTGGACTTCATTATTGTCCCACTGGAGCAAAGCTATTTGCAGCACCACTGCATTGCACACTCAAACTCATTGTTACTAAGCCATTATACTAGCAAACACTGAGGAAACTTAGTGGCATCCTAAAAGTGGCTGTTGGACTTCATTATTGTCCCACTGGTGCAAAGCTATTTGCAGCACCACTGCATTGCACACTCAAACTCATTGTTACTAAGCCATTATACTAGCAAACACTGAGGAAACTTAGTGGCATCCTAAAAGTGGCTGTTGGACTTCATTATTGTCCCACTGGTGCAAAGCTATTTGCAGCACCACTGCATTGCACACTTAAACTCATTGTTACTAAGCCATTATACTAGCAAACTATGCTGCCAGTTTAAGGGCCGTAGTTGCATTGTCAGGGATAATTATTGTTGTTTATTCTGCTGTTAATAAAGCTAGACCACCGCTGAAATCTACACCACCTCTCAATTTTTACTACCATATTTTAAGTGCACAATCTTGTCGCAATCAAAATGAGTGGCAAAATGACAGATGCTGGTGGAAAGAGGAAGAGGCGTGTTGGAAACTGAAAAAAAGGGTTTGTCCGTGGGGAAGGTAGCAAAGCTCCATTAACATCTGCTGAAGATAGACCATCTTCCAGCAAAAGTAAGATGTCTACTACTTACTGTGGACAATCCGATGTGCTCCCTTTTTTACGGACACAAACAACTGGAACAAAGGTAGATGATGGCCAAAAAAGGAAAATGCTTGAATGGATCTCAAGTGGTCCAACAAGTGCCCTCTCCGCCACCTCAACTACCACATCCAAAAAACACCAGTCCTCTGAGTTGTCAGCCCAATCACACTTGCATTCTCCCAGCTCTGAAGTCTCCATCCGCCCTGCACAGTATGGTGGAACTGAGATGGCTGAGTCTGCAGAGCTGTTCAGTCACGCTATAGCCCGGGAATCAGAAGTCTGCTCCCAAGCTACAGTGAGTACAGACCAGGAAATGGTCTGCAGTGATGCCCAGAACCTTTGTGACTCTGATTCAGGCCGTGAGGACCAAGTTTCTGAGCATAATGGTGACCCTTTTTCACAAACTGTAACAACTGTTGTTATAGACAATGAGGAACATACTGATGACGATGAGACGCAGATACCAGATTGGGATGACAACTTAAAAATTCGGTCAGGGCAAGAAGAGGCTTGGTCTGAGGGTGAGAGGAGTGCAAACACAACAATTGATGAGGAAGTTCTAGATCCCACCTACTGTCAACCCATAGTCAGGCACTCGAGGAGGTCAACAGAGGCGGTGGAGGAGGATGCAACCGACGACGAAGTTACCTTGCGCCTTCCTGGACAGAGACGGTAGCACTGGTAGCACATCTACAACTGCATCCTCAGCCACCACTGTGCCTCTGAGCACTAGTCGGGGTGGATCAGCAGGTCGCATGCCCTCTAAGCCTTGCCTAGCCTGGTCCTTTTTTGACATAGCAAAAGATCGCCCAAATTATGTGATCTGTAAAATTTGTCGTGATTCTGTTAGTAGAGGGCAAAACCTCAGCAGTTTGACAACTTCTTCCATGAATCGTCACATGAATAAATATCACATGTCCCAGTGGGAAGCTCACCGTGCTGCAATGCGGCCTAGCGGAGAGAACCATCCACCGCCTGCCCTTTCCAGCGCATCCGTGTGCTCTTCATCTTCTAGGACTGTGAGGACAGCTGTCACACCTGGTTTTCCACGCACAACTTCCACCACTGTAACCGCAACAGGCAGTTTGCTTGGTAGGTCGTCAGTTGGTTTGGAAGGGGAAACAAGTACGTGTGTACAGCTCTCTCAGACATTGATAGCACCAACTTTAGATGAAGGCAACATCATGTCTACGCCTGCACTTTCCTCACAAACCTGTATTTTTCCAGGGACACCCTACTCAACACCGTCTGCACACAGCAGCCAGATCTCTGTCCCTCAGATGTGGACAAATAAAAGGCCATTTCCTGCGACCCATGACAAAGCTAAGAGGTTGACTTTATCCCTCTGTAAGCTCTTGGCTACGGAAATGCTGCCTTTCCACCTTGTGAACACACAGGATTTTAGAGACCTTATGTCTGTCACTGTGCCCCAGTACCAGATGCCCAGTCGCCACTACTTCTCTAAGAAAGGTGTGCCTGCGCTACACCAGCATGTCGCACACAACATCACCACTTCCTTGAGAAACTCTGTGTGTGAACGGGTGCATTTTACCACCGATACTTGGACCAGTAAGCATGGACAGGGACATTACATGTCGCTGACTGGGCACTGGGTAACTATGGTGATAGATGGTGAAGGGTCTGCTGCACAAGTCTTGCCGTCCCCACGACTTGTGTGTCAATCCTCTGTCTGTCCAAGTTCCGCCACTGCTTCTGCCTCCTCCACCTCATCTGGGTCCTCCACCTCCACCCCAAGCGTGCCTGGTCAGGCCACCAGCGTTCTCACTGCGCAGAAGGAATCACGCACCCCTCATTACTAAGCTGGCAGCAGAGCGCAACGGCATCAGGCGGTCTTTAGCTTGAAATATCTTGGAAATAAGAGTCACACAGCGGCTGAGTTGTGGGCAGCTCTGGAGACTGAGTTTAATAAATGGTTGTCTTCACTCAACCTGCAGCCTGGTAAGGCCGTGTGCGACAATGCTGCAAACCTGGGTGCGGCCCTTCGCCTGGGCAAGGTGACACACGTGCCTTGTAAGGCTCACGTGTTGAACCTTGTTGTCCAGCAATTTTTAACACACTATCCCGGCCTAGATGGCCTTCTGAACAGGGCACGAAAACTGTCTGCTCACTTCCGCCGTTCAACCACCGCTGCTGAGCGACTTGCATCGCTTCAGAAGTCTTTCGGCCTGCCGGTTCATCGCCTGAAATGCGATGTGCCGACACGCTGGAATTCGATTCTCCACATGTTACAGCGACTGTGGCAGCACCGCCGAGCCCTGGTGCAATACGTCATGACATAAAGCCTGGGCCAACGAGATGCAGAGGTGGGGCAGATCACCCTGATGGAGTGGTGTCAAATCAAGGACCTATGCACCCTTCTGCACAGTTTCGACATGGTGACGAATATGTTTAGCGCTGACAATGCCATTATCAGCATGACAATTCCAGTCATTTACATGCTGGAGCACACGCTAAACACTATTCGGAGTCAGGGGGAAGGACAACAGGAAGGGGAGGAACTACAGGAGGATTCATATGCGCAAGACACAACAACATCACCAAGGTCCAGACGTTTATCATCACCAACGCGGCAGGCATGGGACCATGGGGGACAGGGATCAACAAGGGCGCATGGTAGCAGGCCAAATGTTGAGGAAGGTGCAGGAGAACATGAAGAAATGGAGAATGAACTGTCCATGGACATGGAAGATTCAGCAGATGAGGGAGACCTTGGCCAAATTTCAATTGAAAGAGGTTGGGGGGAGATGTCAGAGGAAGAAAGAACGGTTAGCACCTCTATGCCACAAACACAGCGTGGACTTGGTCCGCATGGCTGCGCAAGACATATGAGTGCCTTCTTGCTGCACTACCTCCATCATGACCCTCGTATTGTCAAAATTAGAAGTGATGAAGGCTACTGTCTTGCCACAGTATTAGATCCCCGGTACAAGTCCAAATTTTGTGACATAATTCCTTCCATGGAAAGGGACGCACGTATGCAGGAGTATCAGCAGAAGCTGTTACTCGATCTTTGCTCGGCTTTTCCACCAAACAACTGTGCAGGTGCAGGGAGTGAATCTCCCAGTTGTAACTCGACAAACATGGGACGGTCTCATCATCTTCAACAGTCTACCCGTACCAGTAGCACCGTAACTGGTGCTGGTAACAGCAATTTTATCTTTTCATAATTTTTTTAGACCCTCCTTTGCAAGGCCACCAGAGACAACAAGTCTGACACATAGTCAACGGCTGGAGAGGATGATACAGGAGTATCTCCAAATGAACATCGATGCAATGACTTTGCAAATGGAGCCTTGCTCATTTTGGGCTTCAAATCTTGAAAAATGGTCAGAGCTCTCCACTTACGCCTTGGAGATTTTGTCGTGTCCAGCTGCCAGCGTTGTCTCTGAACGTGTCTTCAGTGCTGCTGGGTGTGTGCTGACAGATAAGCGCACGCGTCTGTCCAGTGACAATGTGGAAAGACTAACGTTCATCAAAATGAACAAGTCATGGATCCACAAGGAATTTACTATCCTTGTGTCATCCTGGGGAGAGTAAATGCTTGTGGATTTGGAATGTGCTTGATGCAAATCAAAACATCCTGTTTGCAACTAGGGCACAAGTGCTGCCACTGAAGGGGTGAGTGTCTGTGTGGCCCAATTTTTGGAAAAAAGGGAGACTCCGCTTGGAGTAACCCTTGCTTGCTGTGTTTTTTAAATGGAGCCAAGATGAACAAGTCATGGTTCAGCAAAGACTTTGCTACCTACCCCGGTGCCATCCTGGGAACGGTTAAGAATGGCGTATTTTTGAATGTGCTTGATGCAAATCTAGCTGTGAAGTGTACAACTAGGGCACAAGTGCTGCCACTGAATGGGTGGGTGTGTGTGGGGCCCAATTTTTGGAAAAAAGGGAGACTCCGCTTGGAGTAACCCTTGCTTACGTTGTTTTTAAAAGAAGCCAAGATGAACAAGTCATGGTTCAGCAAAGACTTTGCTACCTACCCCGGTGTCATCCTGGGGACGGTTAAGTATGGCGTATTTTTGAATGTGCTTGATGCAAGTCTAGCTGTGAAGTGTACAACTAGGGCACAAGTGCTGCCACTGAATGGGTGGGTGTGTGTGGGGCCCAATTTTTTGAAAAAAAGGGAGACTCCGCTTGGAGTAACCGTTGCTTGCTGTGTTTTTTAAAAGGAGCCAAGATGAACAAGTCATGGTTCAGCAAAGACTTTGCTACCTACCCCAGTGTCATCCTGGGAACGGTAAAGTATGGCGTATTTTTGAATGTGCTTGATGCAAATCTAGCTGTGAAGTGTACAACTGGGGCACAAGTGCTGCCACTGAAGGGGTGGGTGTGTGTGTGGCCCAATTTTTGTAAAAAAGGGAGAACTCCGCTTGGAGTCACCTTGCGGTGTTTTACATGATTTTAGAAGGGCGTGCCATGCCTATATCTGTGTCTCCTCCTCTTTTTCCTTGTCCTGCTCTTTTGTTTTCGCATGAGTATATGTCCTTGTCACTTTCCCATGTGTTTGCGTTGTGTTGTGAGTTGTTTGTCACCTTTTGGACACCTTTGGGGGTGTTTTCTAGGTGTTTTTATGTGTTTGTGATTGCATGCCATTGTTTCCTATGCTGTTCGTGTGGTTCGTCGAACGTTCGCCGAACCGAACTCGAACGGGACCTCCGTTCGACGAACCAAACTCGAGCCGAACCACGGCCGGTTCGCTCATCTCTACCCAAGATTGTTGCCACCTAATCTGAGAGCACCTTAATATAGATTGAGACCTTTGTACCAGTCATATATCACTTACTGGGCTACTTAGTGTAGTTTTCATAAAATTACACTTTAATCAGCAAGAGATTATTATTAGAGGAGTACTTGGTGTGTTGCCAGGTAGTAAAGCACATTCATGAGCTCTGTATAACCCTGACCCCACTACTGCTTGGAAGCTGTGCATACTGTATATGGGCAGAAATCTGTCAATCAGTGGGGTAGTCAGAGTTATAGAGCTTCAAATTCAATTAACTTGCTAAATCTACAATAAAGAAAATAGTGGACTTATCAAAATGATAACACGCAGACAGGTAAGTGATAAATCGCTAGAATCAGGGTCTCTGTGACAGATTCGATTTAACAGTTGCTCGGTACTTACTACAACTGTCATCAGAGTGGCGGCTCAGTGCTACTCTCAGTGTTTTCCAGCGGCTCTGATATGAGCTGTAGTAACCAGCAAATGTTAATAGCTGTTTTTTATTACAGTATTCTCATTCATTTGAGAGCTGTTTCCCAACAATTCACCAATTTCAATTCCATTTTGAATGTTCATTCGTTCATTAAAATGTCCATATAATATCCGCAATCAACTATCTTCCATAAAATATACACAGTGGTGTACGAATCAATTGATGCATGTCAGGTAATGATCAACAATCAGATCATGACTAAGGCTCAGTGTTAGCTGAAACGTGTTGATCGTTTCCGGCATTGGCCAGCACGCATCCAATCAACAAGCTTCCCGTGCCATGTGACCCAACCAGTAGAACCGCCAAATCTTGGGTGGTTACCCCATTGTACCCTAGTGTATGGTCAGGACACAGCTGGAGTGAGGGACAAAGTTGGCTACTGGCATTTCTGTGATTGGCAAGCACGCAGCCAATCAACTAGCTTGAAAGCTATGGGCACTTCTTGTGCCATTACAGTCATGCCAAGTTTTAGCATGGCTGTGACTGGCCAAAGCACCATGTGACCTGGCCTGTATATCCACCAAATCACCGGTGGCACCCACATTCCACTCTAACTAGTGTAGGGACAGGACGCAGCTGGAGTGAGGGACAGGGTTAGTAGTCATAATACAGGCCATATAATTCTCGGTCCATTTGTGTAAAAAAAAGCAATGGCACTTCTGCTTGTGGTGGTTGCATTCTGCAGGGTGTGGATGTTGCCATGTTGTAGCTGCTGTTGGTGGTGAAGTTGCTGCTGGGAGAGAGCATGGTCAGTCTGTACCTGCTATGCACCCAATTTAAACACCTTCAGGTGACAGGGTGTTCTAGGTTATTTTGGAGCCCTGAATACCATCGTACAAATAATCATGGCAGAACAAGTCAAGGAGGTTGTAGTTTGATAGTTTTGAGTTCCTCAGTTCCTTTGCCGTGTCTTCCTCCCAGTCTGCTAAAAGAGCAGTGTTGGCATCTGCAGACATGGACATATGGCTTTCACCTTACCCTCTTGCAAATTAGCCAAGCAGTTTGAGCCCCAAGTTATGCAGAAGTTACTTCTGCTCTTTGATGGCTCCACTGGCTGGATGTTTGTGGCCCATCCATCTGGCCCTGCAACAGAAGTGGAAGAGATTGAGTGCACTAATGCCCAACCACTTATTCAGTTTGAGGATGAGAACGTGGGAGCGATGACATGGGAGTGCACATGACCAGTGAAGAGCAGCAGCACATCACTGATGATAATGAAAGACAGGTGTTAACTGCAGCAGCTTTCGACAGTGTGCAGACCGGCAAGAAGGGCAAAGCTAAGGAGTGGGTGGAAGATGATGCAGGAGATGTTGAGGTTCTAGACAACACATAAATTCAAGGCCATCTGAGTGACATGCCCAGAGGTAAAGAGGTGGCGGTCATGCTGACCAAGCTGCACAGCAAAAGAGGGAGCAGATTTCAAAAGCACAGGTCACAGCTTGAGGCTCACACAGAGGGTACTGTGAGAACCACCAGAAGGGACCTCCGGGGAACTCAATGCTATACTGTTGGGCTGCAAGTCATGGCAGAAGCACAGTCCAGCACTGAGTTCCCCGGAGGTCACAGGTGGCGACTCACACAGAGAGTACTGTGAGAACCACCAGAAGTGACCTCAAGTGAACTCAGTGCCAGACAGTTGGACTGCGTAACATGAGCGCAGCTCAGTACAACAGTCCAGTAGCTGTAAGGCCCTGAAACCTTAAAGGAGCCATTAAGGTTCCTGGAGTTCCCAGCTGGTGGGACACCTGCAGGTTGTGAACTGTGGTAAGACTTCACAGCCTCCAGATGTCCCAGCAACTGCGAATTCCAGAAACCTTAAAGGTACCCTTAGAGGCTCCCTTAAAGTTACTGGGTTGAGAGCTGCCGCAAGACCCGGTGGCTGTGAGCTCTGGTATTAGAAAGGATTACTAGAGCTCACAGCTGCAATATAACTTTAAGTTAGCCTTTAACACTAGAAGTCCCAGAGAGGGGTCATTTAACATTTCTACCATTGGAACCCTATGGACCTCGACATTTCTGGGACTTCTAGTGTTAAGGGAGACTTTTAGGTTCCTGGAAGTTCCAGCTTTTCGTACACCTTGAGGCTGTGAACTCTGGTTCTTTAAGCTCCTTTGAGGTTTCCAGGCCTTACATCTACTGGACTGTCGGACACCGCTGCCACCAAGTCACATAGTTCGACACTTAGTTCAACGTAGTTCACTTCTGGTGGTTCTCATGGTAATCTCTGTGTCAGCCACCAACTGTAACCTCAGGTGAGCCCAGTGACAGGCCATTGGACTGCGCTGACGCTGTGACATGCAGTCTGACAGTCCAGCATCGAGTTCACCTGAGGTCACTTCGAGTGATTCTTATGGTACCCTCTGTGTGAACCGCCAGCTGTGACCTCAGATGAACTCAGTGCCAGACTGTCGGACTGTGCTGCCGCCATGACGCACAGTGAGGCAGTCTGGCACTTAGTTCACCTAAGGTAACTTTTGGTAGCTCCCACGCTGCTATCAGTGTGTTCCGGAGGCAATGGTAAACAGTCACGTGTTCTAATATCACAGCTCACCATAGCCTCCAGATGTAGCAGTACCAGAATCGTCGTGGGATGTTGTGTGGATTGCGTTGGACCTGCGGAGGTTAAAGCTAGTGTGTTTTTTTTTTTATTTAAAATAAATGATTTTTGTGTGTTAGTGTTTTCATACACACCTTTCCATTACCAACCCACTGCTTTGTGGCAGTTGTGAATTTTGAGAAATCGCAACTGACATCAACCCCATATATTTCATCGATTGCCAACACACCAAGGTAAAGCTCCACAATTGTTGAATGTAATGGATGGGCAAATTTTGGGTCAGCTGTGAGCTGCTTTGTCAAGCTGTGAAGGCACAATAACCTTAGACTTTCCCAGCCTGAGAATACCAGTCCCCAGCTGTCTACTTTACCTGACTGTTTGTCATAAATAGGCGAGGGACTGCATGTAATTATTTTCAGTGCGCCTATCAATCAAAGTAATGCAAAAATGCCTACAGCATTATTGTGATAGAAAGGCAAGCCCCTCATGTTTAGTGGCTTAAAAATCAGGTGGTGATAAACGTATGGAGGGGACTTGAAACTCACAAGGCGAATACCAAAATAATCAATGAGTTATGAATATCCTGAATACCTTAATATTTGTGAAAGTAAAGAATACTGCATAATATTTTTATTCATCACTAGTCATTACCCTATCCTCATTTGTTTACAGGGCAATTGTTCTGCTCTTACCCCATTTTGAAGTCCTGTAGCCCTTATAAGTAGTCTTAAATCCATAGTTATTTTTTTTACAAAAGGCATGAACTCCCTGTTCATTTTTGATGACCAGTCAAGGTAAAGCAGACAGCTGGAGGCTTGTATTTTTATGCTGTGAAGGGGTCAAAATCCATGGCAGACTAATAGTAGCCCCCAGCTGTGTGCTTTACCTTAGCTGGTTAGCCAAAATAAGGGGAACATCACATCTTAAATCATAAGTAAATAAATCAAAAGGATAATCGGTTAAACCAAAAATTATTTAAAAAAAACCCTTAAAAAAATAACCATTGTTGGCCTACAGCCTCCATGTTTCTTCATGTGTCAATATTATTTTTTTTTATTTTATTTTTTTCTATGGGATTTTAAGTAATTTCCCTATCGTCATTTGTTTTTACGGTAATTTTCTTGCTCTTACCCCTATTTTGCAGCCCCCTAGCCCTTACTAGTAAAATCATTAAGCTATTTCTAAAAAAGGGGGGGTGCTATTAGTAGTCAGGGAAGAGCCATGAATATTGGCCCCTTACCAGCTAGATATCAGCTGATGCTTTAACTTTGGCGGGTTAGCAAAATAAGGTGGGCCCTGTGTTATTTTTTAAAATGATTTATTTATTTCTTTTTACACTACAATACAGCAGACTGACTGCAACCAATGACAGACGTGGGCACAGAAACTGGGTGGGGGGCAGTGAATATTCATTTTGTTTAAACAGTAAGGGGTGTGTACAACAGTTTGACTGCAGCCAATCACAGACACTGGCACAGAGGGTGGGCAACGAAAGCAGTGGATATTCATTATGTTTAAACAGTGTGGTTGACGAGTACAGCAGTCTGACGGCCATCTTATCTTCAGGTATGTATAATAGTCCAGCTATTAACCCCATTTGCAGCTCTCTAGCCCTTACTAGGACCATAGTACAGCATTTAAGTTCAGATCCCCTTTGACTTATATGGGATTCAGGTCCGGGTTCAAATCTGAGTATAGTCCAGGTACGCAGACAGAACTTTGGACTATAGTACAGCTGAACCCAGCAAAGATGAACATCCACGGGTCATCCCTACTCTTAATGAATTTCACGTATCCCACTCCAGTGCAAATTTTATCAAGACTTGAGTATAAAATGCCAGTCTTGATGAAATGGGGCCAATGTTTTATATATAGAGAATAATAATAACAACAATAACAACAAAATATTTTTCACAAGACATCACTTGTTGCTCAGTGCTGTTCTATCAAAGGGAGAGGTAAGCATTAGTTTTGAATGTGCACTAAAATGCTTGTGCTTGGTACTTGAATCGAGCTGGTCAGAAGCTCGGACGGGCTCAACTTGAGTATGAAGTATAACAGAAGTCAAGAGGAAACGAGCATTTTTTCAGAAGACCATAAAATGAGGCCTTGGGAGAAGGAAAATCACTGAAACGAATGGAAACAGTGCTCAAATGGAATGGGAACAGCATGGGGAAGATGAATCTATGACGTCCGGGATACTGCTGGGTACAATGTTGTCAGAGTATTACTCAATTTGTATGGACTGACAATAAATCATACAAAACCAAACATTTACTTTACAGGAAAACAATGTTAGGAAACATTGTTTAATGTATAATGACTTGATGTAAGGAAAAATTAAAAAAAAATTAAAAAATCCCTGCCTCCTCTACTCCTTAATAGTTGTGCAATCTCTCACAATATTTCCCAGTCAACTATTACTACAGAAGACGAGATAGTACAAGACGAAGCAAACCAAACAAACCGGTAGTTACCAGTAAATGTAATTTAAACATTTTACACCTTATCTAGGCATGTGGTGTGTGTATGACATGGTCAGACAAATCCTGTTTAAGTTATGAAGTTAGGACTATGAAACTCACAAAGCCTATGTAGACATGCAAGAACTGCCAAAAATTAGAAGGAAGAGGGACTCCCTTATACCCTGTATTAGACATAAAGGAGAGCCCCATATACATTCTGTTATAATTCTCAGGTAGTGTGACTCCTAGACTCATAAAGCCTATGCACTAAGTGCAAGAACTGCCAAAAGTTAGAAGCAGGGACTGCAATACATCTTGGAAGACACGTAGAGGGCCTTACATAACATAGAATGGTAAAGTCAGTGCACTTTCAAGAGCTGAAAAGCATTTTTCCATTGAGGGTACACATGTACAGTACAGACCAAAAGTTTGGACACACCTTCTCATTCAAAGAGTTTTGTTTATTTTCAGGACTCTGAAAATTGTAGATTTACATTGAAAGCATCAAAACTATGAATTAAAACATGTGGAATGAAATACTTAAAAAAGTGGGAAACATCTGAAAATATGTCTTATATTCTAGGTTCTTCAAAGTAGCCACCTTTTGCTTTCATTACTACTTTGCACACTCTTGGCATTCTCTTGATGAGCTTCAAGAGGTAGTCACCGGAAATGGTTTTCCAACAGTCTTGAAGGAGTTCCCAGAGATGCTTAGCACTTGTTGGCCCTTTTGCTTCACTCTGCGGTCCAGCTCACCCCAAACCATCTTGATTGGGTTCAGGTCTGGTGACTGTAGAGACCAGGTCATCTGGCGTAGCACCCCATCACTCTCCTTCTTAGTCAAATAGCCCTTACACAGCCTGGAGGTGTGTTTGGGGTCATTGTCCTGTTGAAAAATAAATGATGGTCTAACTAAACGCAAACCGGATGGAATAGCACGCCGCTGCAAAATGCTGTGCTAGGCATGTTGGTTCTATATGCCTTCAATTCTGAATAAATCCCCAACAGTGTCACCAGCAAAGCACCCCCACACCATCACACCTCCTCCTCCATGCTTCACAGTGGGAACCAGCCATGTAGAGTCCATCCGTACACCTTTTTTACAAAGACACGGTGGTTGGATCCAAAGATCTCAAATTTGGACTCATCAGACCAAAGCACAGATTTCCACTGGTCTAATGTCCATTCCTTGTGTTCTTTAGCCCAAACAAGTCTCTTCTGCTTGTTGCCTGTCCTTAGCAGTGGTTTGCTAGCAGCTATTTTACCATGAAGGCCTGCTGCACAAAGTCTCCTCTTAACAGTTGTTCTAGAGATGAGAAGGTGTGTCCAAACTTTTGGTCTGTACTGTATATACGTAAGAGAATTGTAGAAGTAAGCTTGATACACATCCTGAAAAATATTTGAAAGTGAGCATCACGCTGGGAAAATTAAGACTGAGGGTTGCATGATAACTGTCTACAAATTATGAGTCCAGACCGTCTGTTTACCCTCTTAAAATTTTAACAGGGACCACATGATGACCCTTTAAAATTGTGTGCTACCGTTGCATGTTTACCCTCTTAAAATCTGGAGTAAGGACTGCCTGATGACTCTCTAAACATTTGGAGCAAGGACTGCCTGTAACCTTTTTTGGGTGGGAAGGGGTGCATATCAATACACCAGAAAAGAGTAACATTTCAATTGGCTTTACGTTCCGCTGCTGTCATGCGGTGGGGTTGAAAAATCTGGGCCAATCCAAGCCTTGTTCATGTTGATAAGAGTCAACCTGTTACCATTTGCAGTTGACCAGCAGATGCACCAATTTTTATGCCCCTGGAGGCACTAAAAACCTGCTCTGACAAAACGTTAGTGGCAGGGCAGGCCAATACCTTCAGGTACCAATAAAAGCTCCCAAATAGTACAACAAGAAAAAACTAGCCTTCACATGGCTATTTTCTCAGAAATATAAAAAAGCTATAACATTCACAATGTATATTCAAAAAATGCCCTCAGGCAGTTGGCAGCGCTTAACCAAAGAAAACCCTTTTTAAATCTTGCAGCTTGGTTCTAATGGTAGAGGAACCCCTTCACTCTACCAAACTTTAATAAACTAAGTAAAGGATTTTAAGTGAAAATCCACAATAAACCAGCGCTAGATGGGTTTTTATAATTTTATTAATATAGATGCTCACCACAAGTAAAACATTTTTTTGCTATCCTTGTTCCAAGACAGAGTATTTAGTAGTATACAATACACTGATTATTACTAAATCCAAGGACCACATAAAACAAAAACCACATAAAATAAATGAAAAATGATAATAATGAAAATAAGAATAAAATTCTTTTGTATAACCAATTAACTCCGAGGTGATACAATATTCACATTGATTTAGTTTTAGCAGTCTAATATAATGCCCCGGCCGGTGGCATATATTTTGTTTGGTTAATATTTTAGACTGATATAATGAAAGATATACTATACCACCCCTGGTTAACTTGCAAGCTTAATTTGTACAATACAAGCTTGCGGCGTTATATTCGCCCCCAGGACCTGGGGGAATAAAAACTCAAACCAATTTGACCGCAAAACGCCCCTGGTCCACAGTGTGAGATCAGCAGGGTTTTTTTAGCAGGATTAAATCTGCGGTAAGTGGACCGGATTTCTCCGCCGATTAGGCTGGAACCGCTGTGTACAGGGTTAACCTGTTAGACTTCCAGAGCGGACACTTTGAGGTCAGTGGCCGCGATTAGTGCTGGCTCTGGGGGAGATGTATAGTTACCGACGTCCCTCTTTAAGGACCCTTTATAACACTTCACAATGCCACAAACAGCCGGCTGTTATAAAGGCTCCTTAAAGAGGGACGGAGAAATCCGGTCCACTTACCGCAGATTTAATCCTGCTAAAAAAACCCTGCTGATCTCACACTGTGGACCAGGGGTGTTTTGCGGTCAAATTGGTTTGAGTTTTTATTCCCCCAGGTCCTGGGGGCGAATATAACGCCGCAAGCTTGTATTGTACAAATTAAGCTTGCAAGTTAACCAGGGGTGGTATAGTATATCTTTCATTATATCAGTCTAAAATATTAACCAAACAAAATATATGCCACCGGCCGGGGCATTATATTAGACTGCTAAAACTAAATCAATGTGAATATTGTATCACCTCGGAGTTAATTGGTTATACAAAAGAATTTTATTCTTATTTTCATTATTATCATTTTTCATTTATTTTATGTGGTTTTTGTTTTATGTGGTCCTTGGATTTAGTAATAATCAGTGTATTGTATACTACTAAATACTCTGTCTTGGAACAAGGATAGCAAAAAAATTTTTTACTTGTGGTGAGCATCTATATTAATAAAA
Organism: Anomaloglossus baeobatrachus; assembly: GCF_048569485.1. Lineage (NCBI taxonomy): Eukaryota > Metazoa > Chordata > Amphibia > Anura > Aromobatidae > Anomaloglossus > Anomaloglossus baeobatrachus. The sequence goes on from NC_134358.1 coordinate 382,785,711, forward strand.
TTATAAAAACCCATCTAGCGCTGGTTTATTGTGGATTTTCACTTAAAATCCTTTACTTAGAACATTCACAATGTGGTGATTAAAAAAAAAAATTATTACGTAAAATGCGTTTTTTAGTGTGATAGTAGAGAAACATAAAAAGCCCTATATAAATCTGGTATCACTGTAATCATACAACCTGAGGAATAAAGTCATCCTATCACTTAAACCGCTAGGTGAAAAGCTTAAAAATTAGTAGCAAAGTCAGTTCTTCAACTGCTGTTGATTTGCTTATTCTGCCTCAAACAGATTGGTGTAAGGCGTGGCTCACATTTATCCTGCACTTTATGCTGAACTCTTATGTCAGGTATTACGTGTAAATCTCTCAAAAGCATGATTCAGTGAAAACCAGCTGAAAATATACTGTAATGAGGAAGAGGTAGTCACTTTAACCTCACATTTGGCCTGTTGTCCATCTTTTTACACGTCTTTTTAGGCATGTACAAAAGTGCAGTCAACAACAGTTTTGTTCTGACTTGAAAAGACGGACACTGCTGAACAGATGCCAAACGGTGTCTGGGGTAACTCTGCTGCCTCATTAGTGAATGGATCCATCGTGGGTTTCACCTTAAAGGTAATGTATCGTGTTTTTTATTTTTGTATTAAAAAAAGTGATTATGAAATCAAGTATTTTTAATACAAAATGAAAATCGCAGCTTATTTAGTTTTTATTTAATTCTAATTCTACTGGAGGCACTGGGGGCCATGCTGGATTTGCTGTGTGTGTAACGACAGTTACTCACTTCTTTATGGCAGCCCCTGTGCATAGAGAACAGTGGTCGGGATCCGACCCCATCATTTACATTACAGTGGATGTCTGCTGTGACCTGGACACGCCCCCTGGGCTGTCCAGATCACAGCAGAGGGAGGATATCAGCGCCATCATTGTGGAGCTCACAGCCATGCTGTTTGCTCCACTATACTCCTGTCAACCGCCGGGATGTGTGAGTACGGGCCGCCTCCCCTCCCCCCATTACCGTCTCCGATGACACCCCCTCCCTCCGCTCTCCCAGCCCCCGCTCTGCCCCTGCTACTGCTACCGCCGCCCCTCCCCCCACCATTACCATCTCCGATGACACCCCTCCCTCCGCTCTCCCAGCCCCCGCTCTGCCCCTGCTACTGCTACCGCCGCCCCTCCCCCCACCATTACCATCTCCGATGACACCCCTCCCTCCGCTCTCTCCAGCCACTGGTCTGCCCCCGCTACTGCTACCGCCGCCCCTCCCCCCACCGTTACCATCTCCGGTGACACCCCCCTCCCTCCGCTCTCCCCAGCCACCGCTCTGCCCGCCACCGCCGCTGCTGTGTGTGTGTGTGTGTGTGCCACTGCATGTGAGTACCGCCGCTGCTACCTCTGATGCTGTCTGCACGGCTGTGTATCTAATCCTCTCCTGTGTGATACTGTCTGCACGGCTGTGTATCTAATCCTATCATGTGTGATACTGTCTGCACGGCTGTGTATCTAATCCTCTCCTGTGTGATACTGTCTGCTGAGCCATGTATCTAATCCTCTCGTGTGATACTGTCTACACGGCTGTGTATCTAATCCTCTCCTGTGTTATACTGTCTGCTGAACCATGTATCTAATCCTATCCTGTGTGATACTGTCTGCACAGCTGTGTATCTAATCCTCTCCTGTGTGATACTGTCTGCTGAGCCGTGTATCTAATCCTATCATGTGATACTGTCTGCACGGCTGTAGGTAAGTAATGAAAATCCAGCAACTGCGTCCAGTAAAATAAAAAACTTCGACTTTTATTTCAACAAGGTTAAAAGCGATAAAACCAATTCACATGAATGGAAAGGAAGACGCGTTTCGGACAGTGTATGTCCTTAGTCATCTAACATCATGAGTGAACACACAAATGTTTTATAGCCAAAAAGAAACATGTGACAACCAATCACCTGGACAGCTGATTACATTGGCTGAACATGCACCAAGCACAACACATATGTGGAATAAAGACTGATTGATCACTATGCAATATAAACAGAAAACTGGAAGGTCTGGGAAAAAAAAAAAAAAAAAACTATAGCGAACCACAAATGATCAATTTTGATAAATGTTATTCAGTTCGTTTCTCAAATTTAAACCAAAGGGCATCCTAGTGTCTAAGTCAAAGATCCATTTTGCCTCTTTTAAATGCAATATAGACACAGGATTTCCTCCTCTCTTAGGTAAAAAAATCTGTTCAATAGCATTGACTCTGAAGGAGTCCACATTGCCACTGTGCACATTGATAAAGTGCTGAGAGGCACCTGATGGGCTTCTGCTACTAATGTTTTTTATATCATAGAGATGTTCAGAAATCCTGCGTCTTAATGTGCGATTTGTACTACCTACATATTGTACATCACAGGAGGTGCAGGTAATCAAATAAATTACCCCACTGGATCCACAATTGATAAAAGTTTTAATATTAAATTCCTTTTTTGATGTACAAGAAAAAAATTTTTTTGTATTGTACATATGTTTGCACAAACCGCATAATTTGTGTCCACACTTGTAGGACCCAGTAGTGGAAAGCCACGTTCTTGCATTGTTTTTATTCTGGGAAATTTTGTTCAGGTGGTCACTGGGAGACAAAATCGTATCATGTGATACTGTCTGCACGGCTGTGTATCTAATCCTCTCCTGTGAGATACTTTCTGCTGAGCTGTGTATCTAATCATATCCTGTGTGATACTGTCTGCACGGCTGTGTATCTAATCCTCTCCTGTGTGATACTGTCTGCTGAGCTGTGTATCTAATCCTCTCCTGTGTGATACTGTCTGCTGAGCTGTGTATCTAATCCTATCCTGTGTGATACTGTCTGCATGGCTGTGTATCTAATCCTATCCTGTGTGATACTGTCTGCACGGCTGTGTAGCTAAGCCTATGCTGTGTGATACTGTCTGCACGGCTGTTTATCTAATCCTATCCTGTGTGATACTGTCTGCACGGCTGTGTATCTAATCCTAACCTGTATGATACTGTCTGCACGGCTGTGTATCTAATCCTATTGTATGATACTGTCTGCTGAGCCGTGTATCTAATCCTATCGTGTGATACTGTCTGCACGGCTGTGTATCTAATCCTATCCTGTGTGATACTGTCTGCCTGGCTGTGTATCTAATCCTCTCTGTGTGATACTGTCTGCTGAGCCGTGTATCTAATCCTATCCTGTGTGATACTGTCTGCACGGCTGTGTATCTAATCCTTTCCTGTGTGATACTGTTTGCATGGCTGTGTATCTAATCCTATCGTGTGATACTCCCTGCATAGCTGTGTATCTAATCCTATCCTGAGTGATACTGTCTGCACGGCTGTGTATCTAATCCTCTCCTGTGTGATACTGTCTGCTGAGCCATGTATCTAATCCTATCCTGTGTGATACTGTCTGCATGGCTGTGTATCTAATCCTCTCCTGTGTGATACTGTCTGCACAGCTGTGTATCTAATCCTATCCTGGGTGATACTGTCTGCTGAGTCGTGTATCTAATCCTATCTTGTGATACTGTCTACACGGCTGTGTATCTAATGCTCTCCTGTGTCATACTGTCTTCTGAGCCATGTATCTAATCCTATCCTGTGTGATACCATCTGCACGGCTGTGTATCTAATCCTATCCTGTGTGATACTGTCTGCTGAGCCATGTATCTAATCGTATCATGTGATACTGTCTGCACGGCTGTGTATCTAATCCTCTCCTGTGTGATACTTTCTGCATAGCTGTGTATCTAATCCTATCATGTGTAATACTGTCTGCATGGCTGTGTATCTAATGCTCTCCTGTGATACTGTCTGCTGAGCCATGTATCTAATCCTCTCCTGTGTGACACTGTCTGCTGAGCCATGTATCTAATCCTATCCTGTGTGATACTTTCTGCACGGCTTTGTATCTAATCCTATCCTGTGTGATACTGTCTGCATGGCTGTGTATCTAATCCTATCCTGTGTGATACTGTCTGCACGGCTGTGTATCTAATCCTATCCTGTGTGATACTGTATGCACAGCTGTGTATCTAATCCTATCCTGTGTGATACTGTCTGCACGGCTGTGTATCTAATCCTATCCTGTGTGATACTGTCTGCACGGCTGTGTATCTAATCCTATCCTGTGTGATACTGTTTGCATGGCTGTGTATCTAATCCTATCCTGTGTGATTCTGTCTGCATGGCTGTGTATCTAATCTTCTCCTGTGTGATACTGTCTGCTGAGCCATGTATCTAATCCTATCATGTGATACTGTCTGCACAGCTGTGTATCTAATCCTCTCCTGTGTGATACTGTCTGCATGGCTGTGTATCTAATCTTCTCCTGTGTGATACTGTCTGCTGAGCCATGTATCTAATCCTATCATGTGGTACTGTCTGCACAGCTGTGTATCTAATCCTATCATGTGTGATACTGTCTGCATGGCTGTGTATCCAATCTTCTCCTGTGTAATGCTGTCTGCTGAGCCGTGTATCTAATCCTCTCCTGTGTGATACTGTCTGCACGGCTGTGTATCTAATCCTATCCTGTGATACTGTCTGCTGAGCCGTGTATCTAATCCTCTCCTGTGTGACACTGTCTGCTGAGCTGTGTATCTAATCCTATCCTGTGTGATACTGTCTGCACGGCTTTGTATCTAATCCTATCCTGTGTGATACTGTCTGCACGGCTGTGTATCTAATCCTATCCTGTGTGATATGTGTCGCCCTGGGCAAGCCAGGGGACACAGGTCACAAACACCACCACACCCCACATTCCAGGTAGGCACATCACAGCTAACCACAAATCCTTGTTGCCTTCCTCCAGAGGTTGATGATGCACACCAGGGGGTGGGCCAGGCAGTTGGCTCCGCCCACCAAGGAGCTCACAGCTCTGGAGGCAGGAAGTAACCAGGCAGAAGAGCTCAGGGAGAGCTTGAGTAAGGAGTCTAGTCAGGGAGGAGGAAGTGGAAGGAGTGGAGGAGTAGTCTAGACAGGCAAAAGTCAACAGGAAAGTGAAAGTGGAGAAGGAGGAAAAGCAAGTAAAGTGACAGAAGAGAAAGACAGCCTGAAGGGTCCAGCTTTGTGAGGGCCAGAACAGCAAGGTCAGCAACGGCGGTGACTGTCTGGAGGGGGACCGTTTGGAAGTTCCTGGAAGGACCCCGTTGGCTGTGTGCCCGGTGGTCTGGAGCAGTGTTCCGAAGGACAGTCAGCACCAGGGCAGGGGCCTCTCGGACCCCGGCAAGGCTAGGAGTCGCCAGATTTGCCAAATCCGTCAGTGACGGGGACGCAGATCCCCCAACAACCAAGTCCCGATTGAAGGCAACAGCCCAACCCGTATTGGAGAGACACCGCCACCGCCACGGCACCAGTTTCTCAGGGCCAGCGCCTGCGGGCAAAGTGTAGAGCTCCTCCGGCCCAGATTGCAGCCGGGGAGCGGGTAACCGGAGGGAATCCACCGCTACCATCAGTCAACACAGGTGCAAGGAAGAGGGACATCACCGTCACCTACCGGGAGTGCAGGTGCAGCCGTCTGTGGGACCGTCCTACCAGCCGTTGGTTTACCGTACAAACTGTGTCCGTGTGTCAGGCTGAGTGAGTACCATAGTGCCGCAAGGCACAGCGCTGCCCCCGCGTCCCTGCGCCCTCCAGGCCCTACACTTTACATCTCATCACCGGGCCCCGGGATCACCAACCCCTACCCACGGAGGGGCAACACAACACCTGGCTGCTCCGCATCACCATCCCCGGGACCCCCACACTGAGCAGCAGTGGTGCAATCACCACAACCGTGGGTGGCATTACGAACTATAACAATCCCCACACCCAACAACCCCCTTTCACTCACGGGCGAGGAGTGTCGCTCGAGAAACCCCGGGATCCGGCCCACAGCTCGAGCCACCAGGAGCAGCTGCCGGACCCGAGCAGAAGGGGTGAGCGCGGTGTGCTGACACCCTCCTCCCCGCCCGCGACAACTTGGCGTCACGAACAGGATCTTACCGCTCTGCCGTCAGGTAGAGGTGCGCCTTGTTACCGCCGGAGGCATCCGGCAGAAAAATTTCAGAAGCCGCCATCTTTGGCGCGAAAAGTTCCCGCTCGAGCGTCTTCTCGAGCAGTAGAGGCGCGAAGGCCAAAACCCCGCCCCGAGAGAGGAGGGGCCGGAAAGAGCTAAGGGGGACGCGATGGCGGCTGAACGCATGTAGCTGCGGCTATAAAAGCAGGGACGCCAGGACCTTGCAAAAATACCGTTCCTGGAAGCAAACAGTGAAGACACCATGTGGATGCCGTCCCGCGACACCGTACCCCCCGCGCCTGGAACCGCGGCGTGGGTGGAGATCCGGACCGCGCAGCTCTCCCAACGGCTGCAGGTGAAGATGCAGCTCCTCATGGAGGAGTGGGAGGCCGACATGGCAGACGTTGTAGCCACCGTGCGGAGACGCGAGGAGGAGGCGGAGAAAGGGAGGGTGAGTGACCCACGTCCCGATGCCCTTGCAGGGCCGGTCATCACGGCTGTGGGGCCCGGTCCAAGCCCTCCCCCCCCGTTGCCTCCCTCGCCACCCGTCCCGGAGGCCGTGACCCCGCCACTAGGCCCGCTACCACCGCAACCGGTAGCGATACCCAGCCCGTCCGCCCCAGCGGACCGACCTGTAGCCGGAGCCCGTAACAAACCGGAGGCATTACCATGGAAGGCCCCGAAGATTGTGCCAGAGACAGTCCCCGAGCAGCTTCCCGAGCCGGAGCCGATGACCCGCTCCGAGCCGAAGGCCCAACTGCGGAAAGCCCCTGTGCCCATCCCCCGCACCTCGGCTGAGGTGGCGCCGGGTTGTTGCTGCAAGGCAGCGCCCAAGGCCATGACACCGCGGGATACGCTACCCACCTTCCTGACAGTGGGTAACGTGCTGGATGTCCCGCGGGGCTCAACCCGTGCGCCAGAGCAGGTAGCAGCGCCATACTGGGACAGGGAGCCGACAAAGCTGGGCCTGGAGATCGCGGAGAGGGAGAGAAGGAAAGCCGAGCTGGTGGCCCGAGCCATTCGGGAAAAAGAAAACCTGCGGCAAGCGACCTTCCGTGTCCGGGGCCCATTCTACGAGGGGCAGGTGAGGCGATTTGATATCCGCCGGGGCTACGGATTCATATATGAACCGGGCCTGGAGGCCGAGGTGTTTGTGGCCCGGCGGGACGTGAATGCCCATCTGCCCGAGGAGCATCCTGGCCGCAATCTTATACCGGGGGACATGGTGCGTTACACCCGGCACTGCGGAGAGAGGGGGTGGTTTGCCCTGGATGTAAAGTTGAAGGGCAGCCCGGAGAGCAAGGTGAGCTCTGCATCCCCTCCCTCGGATGAAGCAGCAAAAGGACCGGAGTAGGGCAGCGGATGCCCGCTGCAGCAGTCCCCGTTGGGACCATCACTGAAGTTGTTGTTTGAAAAAGTTCTGCAAATGATAAGGAAAATGAAAATGATACCGAGTACTTCACCAGATTTGCTTTGTGATTTGTAACCGGCTGGAGCCGGCACCGTTGTCCCCGTGGGGACCGTTTAAAATGCATGGGAACTATCCATGGACAAGCCCGTGAACTTGCAGGGCACCACAAACGTTAAGTGGCTTGTAAATATGTTGGGTACCGTTACCGTTTCCGCAATGCCGCCTCCGGAGAGGCAGGTTGGAGGGAGGGCCCTGAGCAGAGCAGGCCAGGGCCCAGCCACCAAAGGAACCGGTGGCCACCCTCTGGAGGGGAAGGATAGATCCCGCTCGGGTGACTTGTGCTGGACTGTGGGTCAAGGGGTGCTGCCTGGGTTTTAGGGGCAGCATCAGGGCCAGGTTGCTTGGGTGGGAGAGAGCGGAGACCGTGACCGTACACCGTTGCAACGTTTAAGTAAATGTGCCTCCCGTCTTGGGAAGAGTTATTAAAAATGTTATTTATGTTTTGCCTAACCCTGTTATCCCCTTTTTACAGAAAAATAAAACCGGTGTAGGACGGCAGCCCGCGGACGGTCTGCATTTTGCTAAGGGGGAATGTGTCGCCCTGGGCAAGCCAGGGGACACAGGTCACAAACACCACCACACCCCACACTCCAGGTAGGCACATCACAGCTAACCACAAATCCTTGTTGCCTTCCTCCAGAGGTTGATGATGCACACCAGGGGGTGGGCCAGGCGGTTGGCTCCGCCCACCAAGGAGCTCACAGCTCTGGAGGCAGGAAGTAACCAGGCAGAAGAGCTCAGAGAGAGCTTGAGTAAGGAGTCTAGTCAGGGAGGAGGAAGTGGAAGGAGTGGAGGAGTAGTCTAGACAGGCAAAAGTCAACAGGAAAGTGAAAGTGGAGAAGGAGGAAAAGCAAGTAAAGTGACAGAAGAGAAAGACAGCCTGAAGGGTCCAGCTTTGTGAGGGCCAGAACAGCAAGGTCAGCAACGGCGGTGACTGTCTGGAGGGGGGACCGTTTGGAAGTTCCTGGAAGGACCCCGTTGGCTGTGTGCCCGGTGGTCTGGAGCAGTGTTCCGAAGGACAGTCAGCACCAGGGCAGGGGCCTCTCGGACCCCGGCAAGGCTAGGAGTCGCCAGATTTGCCAAATCCGTCAGTGACGGGGACGCAGATCCCCCAACAACCAAGTCCCGATTGAAGGCAACAGCCCAACCCGTATTGGAGAGACACCGCCACCGCCACGGCACCAGTTTCTCAGGGCCAGCGCCTGCGGGCAAACTGTAGAGCTCCTCCGGCCCAGATTGCAGCCAGGGAGCGGGTAACCGGAGGGAATCCACCGCTACCATCAGTCAACACAGGTGCAAGGAGGAAGAGGGACATCACCGTCACCTACCGGGAGTGCAGGTGCAGCCGTCTGTGGGACCGTCCTACCAGCCGTTGGTTTACCGTACAAACTGTGTCCGTGTGTCAGGCTGAGTGAGTACCATAGTGCCGCAAGGCACAGCGCTGCCCCCGCGTCCCTGCACCCTCCAGGCCCTACACTTTACATCTCATCACCGGGCCCCGGGATCACCAACCCCTACCCACTTAGGGGCAACACAACACCTGGCTGCTCCGCATCACCATCCCCGGGACCCCCACACTGAGCAGCGGTGGTGTAATCACCACAACCGTGGGTGGCGTTACGAACTATAACAATCCCCACACCCAACAACCCCCTTTCACTCACGGGCGAGGAATGTCGCTCGAGAAACCCCGGGATCCGGCCCACAGCTCGAGCCACCAGGAGCAGCTGCCGGACCCGAGCAGAAGGGGTGAGCGCGGTGTGCTGACACCCTCCTCCCCGCCCGCGACAGATACTGTCTGCACGGCTGTGTATCTAATCCTATCCTGTGTGATACTGTTTGCATGGCTGTGTATGTAATCCTATCCTGTGTGATACTGTCTGCATGGCTGTGTATATAATCTTCTCCTGTTTTATACTGTCTGCTGAGCCATGTATCTAATCCTATCATGTGATACTTTCTGCACAGCTGTGTATCTAATCTTCTCCTGTGTAATACTGTCTGCTGAGCCGTGTATCTAATCCTCTCCTGTGTGATACTGTCTGCATGGCTGTGTATCTAATCCTATCCTGTGTGATACTGTATCCACAGCTGTGTATCTAATCATATCCTGTGTGATACTGTCTGCACGGCTGTGTATCTAATCCTCTCCTGTGTGATAATGTGTGCTGAGCCGTGTATCTAATCCTCTCCTTTGTGATACTGTCTGCACGGCTGTGTATCTAATCCTATCCTGTGTGATACTGTCTGCACGGCTGTGTATCTAATTCTGTCCTGGGTGATACTCCTGCTGTTCTTGGTGACACTTTAGACCAGGGTTCCCCAACTCCAGTCCTCGAGGGCTGCCAACAGTGCATGTTTTCAGGATTTCCTTAGCATTGCATGGGTGTTGGAATCATCAACTGTGCAGGTGATTAAATTATCACCTGTGCAATACTAAGGAAATCCTGAAAACCTGCACTGTTGGCGGCCCTTGAGGACTGAAATTGGGGACCCATGCTTTAGACATTTCTGGTCAACAAAATGGCTCTGCACTATGTCCCTACATGTCATTCTCTGTTATGTGTTTTAAACACTCAGATTGGGAGGGGGGAGGCGTGCCATCACACACAGGAGAGCAGACTCCGCCCACTTTAGTGCAGCTGTAATCTGAGTTTTTTCTACAGTTGGATTTCTGTAGGATTTCAGAAGCTGCTCCCCCTAGTGTTTAACAGTGGAAACAGTGGTAAATATCAAACTTTTTAATTTTTTTTTTATATTTTGCTCAATTAAAAAAAAAAAATAATATTTAAACAAAGCATTAAAATATTATTACTTTACATTTTTTCAGTTATTGATTTTTTTTTCTGACGATACATTCCCTTTAATCATATATTTAATAGATGTAGATAGAAACACTAAGGTAAGTACTCAGCATAGAGCACAGGATAAATGTGAATGGATCAAAAAATGTTCTGTACCCCAAATTGCCACTAATAGTGTTCAACTCAACTCACAAAAACAAAGTCTCTACTTAGGTCCGTCATCTGTTGAAAAAATTACAGGGGGCTTCCACATTATTGGTAGCAAAAATGCTCTTGAAAATGCTATGGTCCCCCTCCGAAAGAAAATCCAGCAAAATCTGCACTCCAAAAACCAAATGCCTACCTTCTTTCTCAGTGCAACTTTAGCGTCCACATCTTGGGTTTTTCTGTAGTAAGGAGAGCCCACTTAATTTACAGGGTACATGTGTTCAGAAGCATGAGTTGCGCACAATCTATGGGCACTGCAATGTACAGGGCACTTCAAGATATTGGGCACCACAATGTCAAATTTGCAATTTCACTCAGGAACTTCCATTGCTGCTTGTTTGTGAAAAACACCCTTGGAGTCAAAATCATCACTTCATCTGTAGACAAATTACTAAAAGGGTCTAATTTCCAAAATGGGATAACTTGAAGGACATTCTGCTCTTCTGACACATAGGGGCTCTGTATATGGAGTCTGCAAACTATTGTTCAAAAATTTGTACTCCAAGAGTCAAATAGTACTCGTTCCCTCCTGAGTCTCACCACGTGGCTAAGTACAGCCACACATGGGATATTGATATATTCAGCAGAAATTGTGTGACAATTTTTTATACGATTTTACCCGTTTTCCTGTGTCCAAATGTAAAATCTGGGGCTAAAACAAAATTTTTGAGTTAAAAATTCTGTGACACATCTGTGATGTCAATATGACCACTGCACCCCTAGATGAATTCATTGAGAGGTGCAGTTTGTAAAATGTGGTTACTTAAGGGGGATTCTGGTGTTCTAACACCTCAGGGGCTCTGCCAATGTGACATGGCATCCACACTCTATAGCAGCAAAATCTGCAATCCAATATGGCGCTCCTTCTCTTTTGAGTTTTCAACTAAGCCTCAAAAGTATTTTTCAATCACATATAGTATGGGGTATTGATGTACTCAGGATAAATAGTTAAACAAATGGCATTTTCCATTTTCTCCTGTTAATCCTTTTAAAAGGGAAAACTTGAGGCCAAAGCAACATTTTAGTGGAAAAAATGGTAAGTTTTATTTAGTCAGCCCAATGTTATAGAATTTTGTGAATTGCCTGAGGGTTAGAAATGCTCACTAATCCACTAGATCAAGTAAGTAAGAGGTGTTGCTTCCCAAATGGTGTCATTTATGAAGTTTCTTCTGTTTTTTACATGTCAGGGGCTCTTCAAATATAGCATGGCTTCTGCAATATATTCCAGCTGTGCCATGCATAGAAACATTAGTTTTCCACCACATGTGAGGTATTAGCATAATTAGGAGAAATTGCAGAACAAATTGTATGGTCTACTTTCTTTTGTTACCTTTTGAAAAAAATCAAAATTTTGGGCTAAAACATTTTTGTGGAAAAAATGTGTTTTTTTGTTTTTTCTTTGTTTTATTTTTAACTTTTCTGGCTCATCGTTATAAAATTCTGTGAAGCACCTGAGGGTTCATGGTGCTCATCACACATCTAAATAAATTCCTTTAGAGGTCTAGTTTCTAAAATGGGGTAAATTGTTGGCATTTTCCACTGTTTAGGCACATTAGGGCTCTCCAAATGCAACATGGCGTCCCCTATGTATTTCAGCCAATTTTACGTACCAAAAGTCAAATGGCACTCCTTCTCTTCCAAGCCCTGCCATGCACCAAAGCAATCATTTTCCATCACATATGGAATTTCTCTGAACTGAGAAGAAATTGTAGAAGTAATTAACGCCTTTTTTTTCCCCCAAAACTGCATATGGCTTACTGAGGCAACAGTGGTGGTGCAGGGTCGGCGATACTGTGTGCTTGTGGGGTGTTATGGCGGCGAGGACAATTGATCTGCAGGCAGACAGGGGGCTGCTTTGAATCACCCACAGTTGATGAAATGTTCCAGAGTTATTACCTCATAAATTGACACTGGTCAGAATTAAAAAATTATCCTGGTCAGGATGGTGAAAACAGGTGGGTGGTAATGAAGGTAAACACTGCCTATATGCCTACTCTAATCTAAACTCTCCCCCTTAATTCAACTCTCTCTGAACTTCTCCCAGAGGGGAGTGTACTGAGTATAGTGTCCCTGAGTTTTATATAATACCCAATGACGCAATGTGGCAGGCCAATCATAGTAATACCAGTAGCCAAAATGACTATGGTATCCTTGCATGTTAATTGACTAACATCTGCAAAACATGTGTGTTAGGGAATTGTGAAGCCCCACAGGTGTAGTGTCGGTGCATTACCTTCAGGGACTCCACTCGGCTGGATCTGTCACAGGTAGGAGATCTTCTTCTTGTCGTGACGCCACTCTCAGTATTGCGGTCAGTGGGGGGGGACCGCCACTGCAGGTTAAGGGGCGCCTGGGGCTGACGGTGAGTGCAGTTAGTTGGAATAGCCCCCTGAGAGTGAGGCAAGCCCCAGGGCCCTGTGTAGATGTGTAGAACTACAAGGCGCAGAATGACTCAACACAGGCAGGATGTCTTTCAGGGTTTTTACTCACAGTTGATGGCAGGGTGAGTGACCTGGGCGTAGCTGGGATGAACCAAGTGGGAACCAGGTGTCCTTCAGGCTGACTTGTGAGGGTGACTACTAACTCGCCTTCCTTAGCCCTTGGTGGTTTGGGGTAACCCCGACTTTGAGTCCCTATGGGGGTCACCCAGGGAAGATGCTGCAGCCTCTCTCCCCTTCGGTTGCCGTTTGCTTGTCGCCTGGACCAGGCCACTCCAGCTGCTTGCCTCCTGTGACCTATGGGCCCTAACTGTGGCTACGTGGCTGCGGCTTTTGTAGTGTTGTGGCGTGGGCTTTGAGAGCCCCACACCGGCAGGTTTAGCAAAAGAAAGCTGGATCTATCTCCGCTTCGGGATCTGCCGCCCGTTTGGGCCTGGTACTCTCTAGCAGTCTCCTTACTTCCCACTCCGTGCTCTCTCTTTAGCTGAAGATGGATTTCGGGTAGCCCTCCTAGTTGACCGTTCTCCCCGTCAGTAGCCACTGCGCGGGCGCTGTCAGACTGCACAGCCCCAGGGATCTGCTCCTCACTCGAGCTCCCTGGACTCTACACTGCACCGGCTCACATCTGGGACCTTCACTGCTGCTCCTGTCTGAGCTTCACTTTCCTGCTCCTCACTCCTCCACACTCTGCTGCAGACTCCAGACTGTTTACTCCTCCTTCTGTTCTTGCCTTTTTGTGCCTGCCTACGCCACCTAGCAACCAGACTCTCTTACCACACCCCTTGAGAGGAGATGGAGGCTTTTGGCCCCCTCCACTATTCCAGTGAAGGTGAAGGCTTTTCCCCCTCCTGGGATCCCCAGGGGTCCTCTCATGGGTACATGTGTGAGACCTGATCACTATGCGCCTGTGTTCCACACCCCGGTCAGCCTTCTGGATTACCTGTATTGTACTGTCCCCAGCATGGGTGCAGTACTCAGTGGTGCCTGACCAGGTCAGGGGCGCCACATTCCCCCTTAGTTATCACCAGCACGTCCTCGGGCTGCAAGACAACATTTTAAAAATGCATAAAACATTAAAACATGTAAAACATTTTAAAAGCACCAGGTACCATACATCACCACCCTGCACCCACAAGTCCGTTAACCCACCCAAACCCTTTCAGGAGGCAGGTCACCGGTCCTTTTGGTAACCAGATCTGGGCCATCTACTTCCCCAGACCTTTCCTCCAATCTGCCTCTCCCGTTGGCCGCGCCTTCAGCCACTTCTGGCAGGATGTAGAGGCGGCTTTCATGGGCTGGTGGTTTCAGGGTATACCTGGCTTGGTGGATCCGCGCCTTCAGCCTCTTCTGGCAGGATGTAGAGGCGGCCTCCACAGTTGGTGCTGACCAGGTACCCTCTTTGTGGTGGAGAGCCAGGCCCCATAAACAGGCATGCTCTCTGGTCGCAGGCGAGCCAAGGCCCTATATACGGACGGGCTCCTCCTGGTTGCAGACGAGCCAAGCCCCTAAACAGGCTGACTCTGGTGGTGGTGGTGCCCTCTGGTGTAACTATTTACACTGCGAGAGTTTGTGGCTATAGCCAGTTCATAGCCTTAAGGTTTATGGTTTTCTCACACAAGTTTATGTGGGCACATACTTGAACTTTTAAAACGTTGCAAAACAAACTTTCCAACTGGTCAAAACTTGCTGTACTTTACTTGAACTTATGCAGACTCCTCTTCACCAGGGCTTGGGCCTGTAGGGCTGCGGCACCTGTTGGTTTCTTGACCTTTTTCCTCATCTGTAGTGGTCTCATCATTAGGTCTTTGGTCTTTTCTTTCTTTATTACTGTCTTTCCTTTCTTCTTTGGGACATGGTACTACATCTAGCGCGTACCAGCCTCTTTCGCCTTGATGCAGGGTAAACTGTACGGAGTCTCCCATTTTTAAGTTTCTGCCAGGGTGTCCTCTGGGCAGATGAGCTCTCACATCTCTTCTATTGACGAAGATACCTTCTTTGATACCAGGTGCAACAATGAATCCGTATCCTGACTTTAGGCTGAAGTCCTCCACTACTCCTCTGCAAAGGGGTCCTCGGACCTGTGCTTTGGCTCTTCTCAGGAACCTTTTTTCTTGTAGGTCTCTGGCCGTGATGTCATCTCTCTGCTCTGGGGATGGCGGTGCAGGGGAAAACTGAGTTCTGCTGCGGCGCTGTGTCTTGCGGGCTGGATTCTGCGAAGTGCAGCTTACAAGCTCCCAGGTAGGGCGGTTGGGCAGGTCTTCTTCGTCAGCAGGAGGTGTCAGGTCTTCCTCGTCCCAGCGGGAATATGGCAGCATCTCCGGCTCTGGGACTAGCACTGCTGCTGGCTCCGGGGGCAACTCCTCAGCTTCTTGCCCTCCTCTCCTCTGCATCCCCTCCCTCGGATGAAGCAGCAAAAGGACCGGAGTAGGGCAGCGGATGCCCGCTGCAGCAGTCCCCGTTGGGACCATCACTGAAGTTGTTGTTTGAAAAAGTTCTGCAAATGATAAGGAAAATGAAAATGATACCGAGTACTTCACCAGATTTGCTTTGTGATTTGTAACCGGCTGGAGCCGGCACCGTTGTCCCCGTGGGGACCGTTTAAAATGCATGGGAACTATCCATGGACAAGCCCGTGAACTTGCAGGGCACCACAAACGTTAAGTGGCTTGTAAATATGTTGGGTACCGTTACCGTTTCCGCAATGCCGCCTCCGGAGAGGCAGGTTGGAGGGAGGGCCCTGAGCAGAGCAGGCCAGGGCCCAGCCACCAAAGGAACCGGTGGCCACCCTCTGGAGGGGAAGGATAGATCCCGCTCGGGTGACTTGTGCTGGACTGTGGGTCAAGGGGTGCTGCCTGGGTTTTAGGGGCAGCATCAGGGCCAGGTTGCTTGGGTGGGAGAGAGCGGAGACCGTGACCGTACACCGTTGCAACGTTTAAGTAAATGTGCCTCCCGTCTTGGGAAGAGTTATTAAAAATGTTATTTATGTTTTGCCTAACCCTGTTATCCCCTTTTTACAGAAAAATAAAACCGGTGTAGGACGGCAGCCCGCGGACGGTCTGCATTTTGCTAAGGGGGAATGTGTCGCCCTGGGCAAGCCAGGGGACACAGGTCACAAACACCACCACACCCCACACTCCAGGTAGGCACATCACAGCTAACCACAAATCCTTGTTGCCTTCCTCCAGAGGTTGATGATGCACACCAGGGGGTGGGCCAGGCGGTTGGCTCCGCCCACCAAGGAGCTCACAGCTCTGGAGGCAGGAAGTAACCAGGCAGAAGAGCTCAGAGAGAGCTTGAGTAAGGAGTCTAGTCAGGGAGGAGGAAGTGGAAGGAGTGGAGGAGTAGTCTAGACAGGCAAAAGTCAACAGGAAAGTGAAAGTGGAGAAGGAGGAAAAGCAAGTAAAGTGACAGAAGAGAAAGACAGCCTGAAGGGTCCAGCTTTGTGAGGGCCAGAACAGCAAGGTCAGCAACGGCGGTGACTGTCTGGAGGGGGGACCGTTTGGAAGTTCCTGGAAGGACCCCGTTGGCTGTGTGCCCGGTGGTCTGGAGCAGTGTTCCGAAGGACAGTCAGCACCAGGGCAGGGGCCTCTCGGACCCCGGCAAGGCTAGGAGTCGCCAGATTTGCCAAATCCGTCAGTGACGGGGACGCAGATCCCCCAACAACCAAGTCCCGATTGAAGGCAACAGCCCAACCCGTATTGGAGAGACACCGCCACCGCCACGGCACCAGTTTCTCAGGGCCAGCGCCTGCGGGCAAACTGTAGAGCTCCTCCGGCCCAGATTGCAGCCAGGGAGCGGGTAACCGGAGGGAATCCACCGCTACCATCAGTCAACACAGGTGCAAGGAGGAAGAGGGACATCACCGTCACCTACCGGGAGTGCAGGTGCAGCCGTCTGTGGGACCGTCCTACCAGCCGTTGGTTTACCGTACAAACTGTGTCCGTGTGTCAGGCTGAGTGAGTACCATAGTGCCGCAAGGCACAGCGCTGCCCCCGCGTCCCTGCACCCTCCAGGCCCTACACTTTACATCTCATCACCGGGCCCCGGGATCACCAACCCCTACCCACTTAGGGGCAACACAACACCTGGCTGCTCCGCATCACCATCCCCGGGACCCCCACACTGAGCAGCGGTGGTGTAATCACCACAACCGTGGGTGGCGTTACGAACTATAACAATCCCCACACCCAACAACCCCCTTTCACTCACGGGCGAGGAATGTCGCTCGAGAAACCCCGGGATCCGGCCCACAGCTCGAGCCACCAGGAGCAGCTGCCGGACCCGAGCAGAAGGGGTGAGCGCGGTGTGCTGACACCCTCCTCCCCGCCCGCGACAGATACTGTCTGCACGGCTGTGTATCTAATCCTATCCTGTGTGATACTGTTTGCATGGCTGTGTATGTAATCCTATCCTGTGTGATACTGTCTGCATGGCTGTGTATATAATCTTCTCCTGTTTTATACTGTCTGCTGAGCCATGTATCTAATCCTATCATGTGATACTTTCTGCACAGCTGTGTATCTAATCTTCTCCTGTGTAATACTGTCTGCTGAGCCGTGTATCTAATCCTCTCCTGTGTGATACTGTCTGCATGGCTGTGTATCTAATCCTATCCTGTGTGATACTGTATCCACAGCTGTGTATCTAATCATATCCTGTGTGATACTGTCTGCACGGCTGTGTATCTAATCCTCTCCTGTGTGATAATGTGTGCTGAGCCGTGTATCTAATCCTCTCCTTTGTGATACTGTCTGCACGGCTGTGTATCTAATCCTATCCTGTGTGATACTGTCTGCACGGCTGTGTATCTAATTCTGTCCTGGGTGATACTCCTGCTGTTCTTGGTGACACTTTAGACCAGGGTTCCCCAACTCCAGTCCTCGAGGGCTGCCAACAGTGCATGTTTTCAGGATTTCCTTAGCATTGCATGGGTGTTGGAATCATCAACTGTGCAGGTGATTAAATTATCACCTGTGCAATACTAAGGAAATCCTGAAAACCTGCACTGTTGGCGGCCCTTGAGGACTGAAATTGGGGACCCATGCTTTAGACATTTCTGGTCAACAAAATGGCTCTGCACTATGTCCCTACATGTCATTCTCTGTTATGTGTTTTAAACACTCAGATTGGGAGGGGGGAGGCGTGCCATCACACACAGGAGAGCAGACTCCGCCCACTTTAGTGCAGCTGTAATCTGAGTTTTTTCTACAGTTGGATTTCTGTAGGATTTCAGAAGCTGCTCCCCCTAGTGTTTAACAGTGGAAACAGTGGTAAATATCAAACTTTTTAATTTTTTTTTTATATTTTGCTCAATTAAAAAAAAAAAATAATATTTAAACAAAGCATTAAAATATTATTACTTTACATTTTTTCAGTTATTGATTTTTTTTTCTGACGATACATTCCCTTTAATCATATATTTAATAGATGTAGATAGAAACACTAAGGTAAGTACTCAGCATAGAGCACAGGATAAATGTGAATGGATCAAAAAATGTTCTGTACCCCAAATTGCCACTAATAGTGTTCAACTCAACTCACAAAAACAAAGTCTCTACTTAGGTCCGTCATCTGTTGAAAAAATTACAGGGGGCTTCCACATTATTGGTAGCAAAAATGCTCTTGAAAATGCTATGGTCCCCCTCCGAAAGAAAATCCAGCAAAATCTGCACTCCAAAAACCAAATGCCTACCTTCTTTCTCAGTGCAACTTTAGCGTCCACATCTTGGGTTTTTCTGTAGTAAGGAGAGCCCACTTAATTTACAGGGTACATGTGTTCAGAAGCATGAGTTGCGCACAATCTATGGGCACTGCAATGTACAGGGCACTTCAAGATATTGGGCACCACAATGTCAAATTTGCAATTTCACTCAGGAACTTCCATTGCTGCTTGTTTGTGAAAAACACCCTTGGAGTCAAAATCATCACTTCATCTGTAGACAAATTACTAAAAGGGTCTAATTTCCAAAATGGGATAACTTGAAGGACATTCTGCTCTTCTGACACATAGGGGCTCTGTATATGGAGTCTGCAAACTATTGTTCAAAAATTTGTACTCCAAGAGTCAAATAGTACTCGTTCCCTCCTGAGTCTCACCACGTGGCTAAGTACAGCCACACATGGGATATTGATATATTCAGCAGAAATTGTGTGACAATTTTTTATACGATTTTACCCGTTTTCCTGTGTCCAAATGTAAAATCTGGGGCTAAAACAAAATTTTTGAGTTAAAAATTCTGTGACACATCTGTGATGTCAATATGACCACTGCACCCCTAGATGAATTCATTGAGAGGTGCAGTTTGTAAAATGTGGTTACTTAAGGGGGATTCTGGTGTTCTAACACCTCAGGGGCTCTGCCAATGTGACATGGCATCCACACTCTATAGCAGCAAAATCTGCAATCCAATATGGCGCTCCTTCTCTTTTGAGTTTTCAACTAAGCCTCAAAAGTATTTTTCAATCACATATAGTATGGGGTATTGATGTACTCAGGATAAATAGTTAAACAAATTGCATTTTCCATTTTCTCCTGTTAATCCTTTTAAAAGGGAAAACTTGAGGCCAAAGCAACATTTTAGTGGAAAAAATGGTAAGTTTTATTTAGTCAGCCCAATGTTATAGAATTTTGTGAATTGCCTGAGGGTTAGAAATGCTCACTAATCCACTAGATCAAGTAAGTAAGAGGTGTTGCTTCCCAAATGGTGTCATTTATGAAGTTTCTTCTGTTTTTTACATGTCAGGGGCTCTTCAAATATAGCATGGCTTCTGCAATATATTCCAGCTGTGCCATGCATAGAAACATTAGTTTTCCACCACATGTGAGGTATTAGCATAATTAGGAGAAATTGCAGAACAAATTGTATGGTCTACTTTCTTTTGTTACCTTTTGAAAAAAATCAAAATTTTGGGCTAAAACATTTTTGTGGAAAAAATGTGTTTTTTTGTTTTTTCTTTGTTTTATTTTTAACTTTTCTGGCTCATCGTTATAAAATTCTGTGAAGCACCTGAGGGTTCATGGTGCTCATCACACATCTAAATAAATTCCTTTAGAGGTCTAGTTTCTAAAATGGGGTAAATTGTTGGCATTTTCCACTGTTTAGGCACATTAGGGCTCTCCAAATGCAACATGGCGTCCCCTATGTATTTCAGCCAATTTTACGTACCAAAAGTCAAATGGCACTCCTTCTCTTCCAAGCCCTGCCATGCACCAAAGCAATCATTTTCCATCACATATGGAATTTCTCTGAACTGAGAAGAAATTGTAGAAGTAATTAACGCCTTTTTTTTCCCCCAAAACTGCATATGGCTTACTGAGGCAACAGTGGTGGTGCAGGGTCGGCGATACTGTGTGCTTGTGGGGTGTTATGGCGGCGAGGACAATTGATCTGCAGGCAGACAGGGGGCTGCTTTGAATCACCCGCAGTTGATGAAATGTTCCAGAGTTATTACCTCATAAATTGACACTGGTCAGAATTAAAAAATTATCCTGGTCAGGATGGTGAAAACAGGTGGGTGGTAATGAAGGTAAACACTGCCTATATGCCTACTCTAATCTAAACTCTCCCCCTTAATTCAACTCTCTCTGAACTTCTCCCAGAGGGGAGTGTACTGAGTATAGTGTCCCTGAGTTTTATATAATACCCAATGACGCAATGTGGCAGGCCAATCATAGTAATACCAGTAGCCAAAATGACTATGGTATCCTTGCATGTTAATTGACTAACATCTGCAAAACATGTGTGTTAGGGAATTGTGAAGCCCCACAGGTGTAGTGTCGGTGCATTACCTTCAGGGACTCCACTCGGCTGGATCTGTCACAGGTAGGAGATCTTCTTCTTGTCGTGACGCCACTCTCAGTATTGCGGTCAGTGGGGAGGGACCGCCACTGCAGGTTAAGGGGCGCCTGGGGCTGACGGTGAGTGCAGTTAGTTGGAATAGCCCCCTGAGAGTGAGGCAAGCCCCAGGGCCCTGTGTAGATGTGTAGAACTACAAGGCGCAGAATGACTCAACACAGGCAGGATGTCTTTCAGGGTTTTTACTCACAGTTGATGGCAGGGTGAGTGACCCGGGCGTAGCTGGGATGAACCAAGTGGGAACCAGGTGTCCTTCAGGCTGACTTGTGAGGGTGACTACTAACTCGCCTTCCTTAGCCCTTGGTGGTTTGGGGTAACCCCGACTTTGAGTCCCTATGGGGGTCACCCAGGGAAGATGCTGCAGCCTCTCTCCCCTTCGGTTGCCGTTTGCTTGTCGCCTGGACCAGGCCACTCCAGCTGCTTGCCTCCTGTGACCTATGGGCCCTAACTGTGGCTACGTGGCTGCGGCTTTTGTAGTGTTGTGGCGTGGGCTTTGAGAGCCCCACACCGGCAGGTTTAGCAAAAGAAAGCTGGATCTATCTCCGCTTCGGGATCTGCCGCCCGTTTGGGCCTGGTACTCTCTAGCAGTCTCCTTACTTCCCACTCCGTGCTCTCTCTTTAGCTGAAGATGGATTTCGGGTAGCCCTCCTAGTTGACCGTTCTCCCCGTCAGTAGCCACTGCGCGGGCGCTGTCAGACTGCACAGCCCCAGGGATCTGCTCCTCACTCGAGCTCCCTGGACTCTACACTGCACCGGCTCACATCTGGGACCTTCACTGCTGCTCCTGTCTGAGCTTCACTTTCCTGCTCCTCACTCCTCCACACTCTGCTGCAGACTCCAGACTGTTTACTCCTCCTTCTGTTCTTGCCTTTTTGTGCCTGCCTACGCCACCTAGCAACCAGACTCTCTTACCACACCCCTTGAGAGGAGATGGAGGCTTTTGGCCCCCTCCACTATTCCAGTGAAGGTGAAGGCTTTTCCCCCTCCTGGGATCCCCAGGGGTCCTCTCATGGGTACATGTGTGAGACCTGATCACTATGCGCCTGTGTTCCACACCCCGGTCAGCCTTCTGGATTACCTGTATTGTACTGTCCCCAGCATGGGTGCAGTACTCAGTGGTGCCTGACCAGGTCAGGGGCGCCACATTCCCCCTTAGTTATCACCAGCACGTCCTCGGGCTGCAAGACAACATTTTAAAAATGCATAAAACATTAAAACATGTAAAACATTTTAAAAGCACCAGGTACCATACATCACCACCCTCCACCCACAAGTCCGTTAACCCACCCAAACCCTTTCAGGAGGCAGGTCACCGGTCCTTTTGGTAACCAGATCTGGGCCATCTACTTCCCCAGACCTTTCCTCCAATCTGCCTCTCCCGTTGGCCGCGCCTTCAGCCACTTCTGGCAGGATGTAGAGGCGGCTTTCATGGGCTGGTGGTTTCAGGGTATACCTGGCTTGGTGGATCCGCGCCTTCAGCCTCTTCTGGCAGGATGTAGAGGCGGCCTCCACAGTTGGTGCTGACCAGGTACCCTCTTTGTGGTGGAGAGCCAGGCCCCATAAACAGGCATGCTCTCTGGTCGCAGGCGAGCCAAGGCCCTATATACGGACGGGCTCCTCCTGGTTGCAGACGAGCCAAGCCCCTAAACAGGCTGACTCTGGTGGTGGTGGTGCCCTCTGGTGTAACTATTTACACTGCGAGAGTTTGTGGCTATAGCCAGTTCATAGCCTTAAGGTTTATGGTTTTCTCACACAAGTTTATGTGGGCACATACTTGAACTTTTAAAACGTTGCAAAACAAACTTTCCAACTGGTCAAAACTTGCTGTACTTTACTTGAACTTATGCAGACTCCTCTTCACCAGGGCTTGGGCCTGTAGGGCTGCGGCACCTGTTGGTTTCTTGACCTTTTTCCTCATCTGTAGTGGTCTCATCATTAGGTCTTTGGTCTTTTCTTTCTTTATTACTGTCTTTCCTTTCTTCTTTGGGACATGGTACTACATCTAGCGCGTACCAGCCTCTTTCGCCTTGATGCAGGGTAAACTGTACGGAGTCTCCCATTTTTAAGTTTCTGCCAGGGTGTCCTCTGGGCAGATGAGCTCTCACATCTCTTCTATTGACGAAGATACCTTCTTTGATACCAGGTGCAACAATGAATCCGTATCCTGACTTTAGGCTGAAGTCCTCCACTACTCCTCTGCAAAGGGGTCCTCGGACCTGTGCTTTGGCTCTTCTCAGGAACCTTTTTTCTTGTAGGTCTCTGGCCGTGATGTCATCTCTCTGCTCTGGGGATGGCGGTGCAGGGGAAAACTGAGTTCTGCTGCGGCGCTGTGTCTTGCGGGCTGGATTCTGCGAAGTGCAGCTTACAAGCTCCCAGGTAGGGCGGTTGGGCAGGTCTTCTTCGTCAGCAGGAGGTGTCAGGTCTTCCTCGTCCCAGCGGGAATATGGCAGCATCTCCGGCTCTGGGACTAGCACTGCTGCTGGCTCCGGGGGCAACTCCTCAGCTTCTTGCCCTCCTCTCCCCCTTAGTTCTTCGCTGCACTCTGGTCGTGGCAGCGCCGGGGATGAGTGTTCCTCAGCTGGCCCAGGCGGTGGACTCTTCAGCGTGGTTGCTGCAGGGGTTGCCTTAGGGGTGTGCGGAGGGAGCATGTATTGGTCCACCATCTCCTGTGGAAACTTGGCCTCCATGTCAGCCTTCAGCTGCCAGTATGCGGAGTCTTCACCTATCAGGGATTTCCTAGTAGGGACTTCTTTAGGCTGGGGAGCGGTGTCTGCTCTGGCCTTGCAGGCCGGGGTAAGTGGTGATGCAATCTCTTGGCGGGCCGCGCCCTGTATGGCGGCGGCCTGGTCTTGGCGGGCCGCGCCCTGTATGGCGGCGGCCTGGTCTTGGCGGACTGGGCTCAGCAGGGTGGCAGCCTGGGTCAGCGTCACACCTGCGGCACGGATGAGTATCGCCGTGGCAGTCGGACCTTTGCGGGCCAGGCGGGGTGTCGCTGCGGCGGCCTGGATTTGGCGGGCCGCACCTAGCGTGGCTGCGGCCTCGCTCAGCGTCGCCGCGCCAGGCGCCTCTTCTGGGACCGCGGTCATAGCAGCAGGGGTCGGAGCACTTGCGCTGGCCGGGGCAACTCTGGACTCACCCATCGGTGGCACCATCGGGATCTGAGTCGTCGCCGCTCGATCTGGCAGGCGTCGCGCGGCTCCCTCCTCGTAGGTCCGAACCGCCGCAGCCATCTCCAGAAGCTCCATGCGTTCCTCTCTGAGCTGTCGCATAATCCTGGCCTCCAGCTGATCGCAGAAGATAGCAAGCTCCCGGCACCACCAGGCAGCAGAGCCTGGTTCTGGGTATCCACGTCTGGACTCCATTTCTTCTCTCTGCAGCAGCAGGCTTGTGGCTCTCTTTCCTTCCCGCTGTCTCTGGACGCTTCCGCTTTCTTCACAAGCGAGGTCAGAACTCTGCAGGGGATCTCTGGGTAGCCACACCTCTTCGTGGGCGGTAACTTCTCCCAGCGCGGGCTGCTGTTGTTTTTCAGCGCGCTTTTCATGGTGGCAATATGGCGGCGCTTCCAATTTTTCAAGCGGACCGCCCAGGCACAT
The DNA here is from genome assembly GCF_048569485.1 of Anomaloglossus baeobatrachus. Classification (NCBI taxonomy): domain Eukaryota; kingdom Metazoa; phylum Chordata; class Amphibia; order Anura; family Aromobatidae; genus Anomaloglossus; species Anomaloglossus baeobatrachus. Next base: position 382,810,088 of record NC_134358.1, read on the forward strand.
GGTCACCTGTCTGAACAGGTCTAGTCCTTATCCTGTTCGTGACGCCAGATGTGAAGCCCCACAGGTGTAGTGTCGGTGCATTACCTTCAGGGACTCCACTCGGCTGGATCTGTCACAGGTAGGAGATCTTCTTCTTGTCGTGACGCCACTCTCAGTATTGCGGTCAGTGGGGGGGGACCGCCACTGCAGGTTAAGGGGCGCCTGGGGCTGACGGTGAGTGCAGTTAGTTGGAATAGCCCCCTGAGAGTGAGGCAAGCCCCAGGGCCCTGTGTAGATGTGTAGAACTACAAGGCGCAGAATGACTCAACACAGGCAGGATGTCTTTCAGGGTTTTTACTCACAGTTGATGGCAGGGTGAGTGACCCGGGCGTAGCTGGGATGAACCAAGTGGGAACCAGGTGTCCTTCAGGCTGACTTGTGAGGGTGACTACTAACTCGCCTTCCTTAGCCCTTGGTGGTTTGGGGTAACCCCGACTTTGAGTCCCTATGGGGGTCACCCAGGGAAGATGCTGCAGCCTCTCTCCCCTTCGGTTGCCGTTTGCTTGTCGCCTGGACCAGGCCACTCCAGCTGCTTGCCTCCTGTGACCTATGGGCCCTAACTGTGGCTACGTGGCTGCGGCTTTTGTAGTGTTGTGGCGTGGGCTTTGAGAGCCCCACACCGGCAGGTTTAGCAAAAGAAAGCTGGATCTATCTCCGCTTCGGGATCTGCCGCCCGTTTGGGCCTGGTACTCTCTAGCAGTCTCCTTACTTCCCACTCCGTGCTCTCTCTTTAGCTGAAGATGGATTTCGGGTAGCCCTCCTAGTTGACCGTTCTCCCCCGTCAGTAGCCACTGCGCGGGCGCTGTCAGACTGCACAGCCCCAGGGATCTGCTCCTCACTCGAGCTCCCTGGACTCTACACTGCACCGGCTCACATCTGGGACCTTCACTGCTGCTCCTGTCTGAGCTTCACTTTCCTGCTCCTCACTCCTCCACACTCTGCTGCAGACTCCAGACTGTTTACTCCTCCTTCTGTTCTTGCCTTTTTGTGCCTGCCTACGCCACCTAGCAACCAGACTCTCTTACCACACCCCTTGAGAGGAGATGGAGGCTTTTGGCCCCCTCCACTATTCCAGTGAAGGTGAAGGCTTTTCCCCCTCCTGGGATCCCCAGGGGTCCTCTCATGGGTACATGTGTGAGACCTGATCACTATGCGCCTGTGTTCCACACCCCGGTCAGCCTTCTGGATTACCTGTATTGTACTGTCCCCAGCATGGGTGCAGTACTCAGTGGTGCCTGACCAGGTCAGGGGCGCCACAGAATCAAGCATGTCGCTCGAGCACCTGCAATTCTTGATTGAGTAAGGAGTGTACCCGAGCACCCCAATGTTCAATCGAGCATCGAGACATGGTGATCACGCTCGCGTATCACTACTAAGCATACAAATTGACAACTAGTGAAAACAAAGAAGAATAAAAGAAGAAATCATTCTGCCATGAACAGCTACATATGTATCTACAATCCACAATCTTTCTAAAACTGGCATTTTAGTTTAAATATACAAAATAAAATTGATCACTTCTTTTCTCATTATTGTCAAAAATTAAAAAATATAAAATAGTAAAATATAAAATAATTCAATAGAAACAAGGCCTGTCACCACTTCAAAAGTTCAGACAATAATAGAAATTACTGCACTCTCAAGAAGTTGAAATCAAAATTGTGCTTTTATTGTGAGACTTGCGACCGAACAATTGTTTTGGCCTTTTCTTAGGCCTTGCTTACTAGTCGCTCCTAGGATTTTTTGAAGAGAGAATATATTAAGTGGGGATTAGCGCCAAAGTAGTCAGCAATCTCAGCGTGTTTTATAGACAATAAATTAATATCTGGTGAGGGATTTGGAAAGTCTTTCCTTAATACTTTAAGGTCATTATAATACAGTTGAGACTCATGTGCTGTCTTCCCTTTGGAATTAGTTAGAGGAGCTGTTTGGTATAACCTCTGTCATGTAGTGCTGCCAGGTCCTGGGTTGTGGCAAATCAAATTTTTTTTTCTGGACCACTTCAAAAGTTGACAGTTTTGTTCTCAATTTATTCCTACTACTTCCGTGAGTGTTCAGTTCTTTGTTTGTTTAGTAATCTGCCATACAATTCCAGAGATATGAGATGTTATTTAGTACAAATTTTTTTGGTCTTCACTAGTCATGAGCAAGTGTGCCTCGCCACTGCCTGCTACTCGATTGAGCATCTGGGTGCTCAGGTTACTTGATCAAGTATTGCAACTGCTTGAGCGCCATTCTCGAGTACCCGCACATGTATTATGGCTGTTAGACAACCAATAAGCATGCAGGGATTGCCTGCCATATGTGGTGATGCTATAGTCACGTTGGGTACTGGAATTATGCATACCCAGGGGCGCGATGCTCAGCATACTCTCCTCTGGCAGCAGTTCAGGGAAGTTGATCTAGGAGGGAGCGCTTAGATTAAAGCAGGGTTTCTACACTTGAACCCATTAGTGCCTTTCATGTGGCACTTAGTGGATGGTTTTAGTCTTTTTTAACCTGATAAATAATTGAAAAAATAATGTGAGGTCTCCTATTTGTGATCAGGCTGGGAAGGTCCATAGATATTGACCCCCTTTCCAGCTTAAAACAAAAGCCATCAGACACCCTAGAATTGGCGCTTACCTTAGATGTATCAAATCTGCTGCTTTGCCCAACTCGTCCAGATTGCTCTGATGTTGTGGCAATATGGGAAATATGTTTTTAGGTTGTTCTCAGCTGTGTAATGTCAGCTGGCATCAAGTTCAGGGGTTAGTAATGGAGAAGTGTCTATCAGACACCCCCGTTACTAACCCAGTACTCAAAAAAAAAACCACAGGAAGAAATAGTTTACTTGAATAAACACTCACCCACCCTATCTCTTGTTCACCAATTTACTATTACACAGCTGACATCATTATACAACTGACATCAACCCTCCAAAATATTACCTCTATAACCACTGCACCAGGACAATCAAGAAGAGCCAGGCAAAGCACAAGATTTCAAACAAATCCAGATAAAGAAAAGCGGCAGCTCAACATGGGGTAAATGCAGTGTTTATTCAGTATACACAGAAATTATCAGGTGGGGGAGAGAGGGGAGTACAGGTACAGCAGGCAGATGACAGCCGTTTCACGCTGTAACCAGCGCTTGTTACAGAGTGAAATGGCTGTCTTCTGCCTGCTGTACCTGTACTCCCCTCTCTCCCCCACCTGATGATTTCTGTGTACACAGAATAAACATTGCATTTACCCCATGGTGAGCTGCCACTTTTCTTCCTTTATCTAGATTTGTTTGAACTCTGACCAAGCTGTGAGCTGAGCACCACCTGGGGCGGCACTGAAATCCTTTCAACAGCTGATCGCTGAAGTCTGTAAGTATGGCTCCACTGCAGTGCCCGACTCGTTACACATTTGTTGACAGCACCAGATTTGGTGCACATGTGATGCACTAATTCTGGAGCGCCTGCAAGCTGGTATTTTTAGGCTGGGAAGCATGAAATAATCATGGACCTTCACAGCCTGATAATAGCCCCCAGATGTTTGCTTTACCTTGGCTGTTATCAAAAATAGAGGGGAATCCACGTCATTTTTTTTTAAAAAAAAGTATTTATTTATTTAGCATCTAGCAGCAACCTGGGAGTCAGAGATGTATCCAGGCATCTTCATCATGCTGTTCCCTTTCCATTTAAGTATTGTTTTTTATCTATTTTAGCGATTTTCCTGCCCCCTTTCCTCCAGTTAGGGTCTTCCAGAAAAATGCTTCAGTTTTCCATTGACTTCCGATATAACTGGTGTCACGAAAAGGGGGGAGAAAGAGGAAGGAACACCCTCCCTTTCCACCCGACAGAGCACGTGACTCGCTCTCTAGTGCCCCTCTTATAGTCAGGCCAATTATGGAATTGTACGACAATAAGCAAGGAGGCCGCTATTCTACTATGCCAATGATTGAAGGGTTCCCGGTGACAGTAAGATATATATTCCCCCGACTCCTGCGAGTGGAATATATCTAAACCTCCCCAAATCTCACTGGTTGCCCCACAATGATCCTTGGCATAAATACGTTGCCACCAATCGATTACGATAACTACCGCCGATTCAGGATCGAGATAACAGAACAGCCCAAGATTAAATTATATATTTTTTATCGCCATAAGGGCACACTAGATACAACAATATATACAATATGAAATTTACAGAATATATATATATATATATATGTCAGAGCACATTTACAGATAAGATGTGGTCACAAACAGAGTCAGATCAAGCAGTTACCTTATGCGTCTGGCCACAGGGGGGCACCTTTCGACCAGGGTTCCATGGACTTTCTCACATGTGTATAGTACGCATGACCCCCAAGCCAAGAATGTCCACATTGTTTTTTATCAAACTGGCTACAATTCATGTCCCCTCCCACCTGGTGACCTCGCAGGGGTGTACTGCCCCACTCCTGTCCTAAGTCTAATATAATATCCAAAAGTGATTATTGGCCATAACTTTGCCTGGGAATGTCGTAGGCGGACGACAATGCTTTCATATTTTCAGTTATGATTTTATCTTCACAATGATAGGACACATGATTAGTCTGCTGATACCCCACTGGCCAATATCAAGTTTGGGATACCTACAGAGGTCCCACACCTATATAAAATATGTGCTAGAATTGTCTGAATGTCTGGATGCGATATTTCTGCTTGACATGTTTATAGGAAGCACGGCTCATGAGATATTAAACATTTATTCCTGGCTCCTCTCTGTCTCGGTTGTACAGGATGCCTCTAATTAGTTTGTCACTTCTCTGCAGCGTCACAGCGTCTTCCCCTTAATGTTCTCAGGCCTGACCAGCTCATCTAATTTCCATTTCATAGGAGTTTATCTTGTGTCACAACCACTGACTAACAGACAATTTCCTCAAGTTAATTAGCATACTGATTGCAGCCTCCTTATGGGGGCTTTTCCTAGGAGTGAGATATGGTCATACCTTTCGTACCTTGACAAGATGGCGGCTATAGGAGTATGGCTTAATAGCTCAGAATATATCCCTATTTCATCACAACTGGTTCTTGAGTTAAGCCCATCCCAGTGTCCAACCAAACCTACTTGATTCAAGTACCAAACACTCAAGCATTTTAGTGCTTGCTCATCCCTAGTCTTTACCAAGAAGATTGAAAACTAGAAAAGATAATCAAATCAATCCATGGAAAATCAAATTTAGGATGTTTCCTGAAATTGGCAGGTGCCTGCAATATTAAACAATGCGGTTTGATTCATACAGATCAGCCAATAAAAAAAAATGCCCAACTACATTTCACACTGTTGTGCAGAAGAGTCACAGAGTGGCCTAATGACAGCAGGAGTGGCCAGGCTGGCTTCCCCATATATCCCTAAAGTTATAACTTTAATGGATCTAGTGCAGCCAATTAGCAGTGAATACCACAGCCAGTAGAAAAGATGGGGCCAGCCAAGCAGCACTATATAATGCTTTTACAGTGGATAGGAGCATACCTCATTCCACATAGTGACAAAAACAGATTATAATTGGATTGTGCTGTACTACTGCGCTAGTATTACACAACATTGAATTGTAATCAATAGGATGAGAGTCATAGGGTACGTTGTAGCAGCAGTGCCAGTATAAGTGCTTAATGATATGATATATCTGGTATCTATTCTGTTGTATTGTTTTATATATATCTATATATATAATTGCCTTATTCTGTCTGTCTGTCTGTCTGTCTGTCTGTCATGCTCCGAAATTGTGTCCTTACGGTGACACAAAGCTGATTGGCCGCTGGGCTCGCCATGGCCCCGCCCCCCCACACGGATTGGCCTCTCGCCCCGGCTCTCTGCAGGCCCCGCCCCCCTCACGCAATGCACGCTCGCTCTGGCCCAACTGACACGGAGCTCCGATTCCCAAGTGAGTACACACACACACATCAGATCACACTCACTCTCACACTCACTCTCACACTCACTCTCACACACACCACAACATGCTGGGATATCGCTTGCTTCTACACCGGCTCCGTCAGGATACCGGCAGCGCCAGACATAACCTTGCGATGCTAGGATCTTGACGGAGGCCGTGAAAGCTGGTAACCATTATAAACATCGGGTAACTAAGGTCCCTTAGTTACCCGATGTGTATCATAGTTACCAGTGTACACCGGCTCACACTCACTCTCACACACACCTCACACACACATCACATCGCATCCACACATCAAGGTCCTGCAGCTGCGGAACATACACACACATAACAGCACACACACACACACATACACACACAAATCAGATCACACTCACACACACCTCACACATCACATCGCATCCAAATACTCACAACATCCTGGGATATCGCTTGCTTCTCGGCGGCGATACTGTGCTGTTGTGAGCTTCAAGGACCTGCCGGGGGATCACATGGCCAGAAGCATGTGATATCCCCGGATGTTGTGAGTATCAGCGCGTATGTGCAATATCGTCAGTGTGTGTGTCTTTGTGTGTGAGTGTATGCGATCGGGTGTGTGTGAGTGTATGCGATCGGGTGTGTGTGAGTGTATGCGATCGGGTGTGTGTGAGTGTATGCGATCGGGTGGGTGTGAGTGTATGCGATCGGGTGGGGGTGTGTGGGTGTGTGTGAGTGTATGCGATCGGGTGTGTGTGAGTGTATGCGATCGGGTGTGTGTGAGTGTATGCGATCGGGTGTGTGTGAGTGTATGCGATCGGGTGTGTGTGAGTGTATGCGATCGGGTGGGTGTGTGTGGGTGTGTGTGAGTGTATGCGATCGGATCTGTGAGTGTCGGCAGAGGAGCACGGCGTGCTGGAGGAGGCTGAGAGGAGAGAGGCTGAACCTGGGGAAGGCTGGGATGGGGAGGCTGATGCTGGAGACGGAGAGGCTGATGCTGGCGCAGCATGGCGGATGGAGCACCTTTGGGAGTGCGCAGCATGGCGGATGGAGCACGTTTGGGAGTGCGCAGCATGGCGGATGGAGCACGTTTGGGAGTGCGCAGCATGGCGGATGGAGCACGTTTGGGAGTGCGCAGCATGGCGGATGGAGCACGTTTGGGAGTGCGCAGCATGGTGGATGGAGCACGTTTGGAAATGCGCAGCATGGCGGATGGAGCACGTTTGGGAGTGCGCAGCATGGGGGATGCAGCACGATGGGGAGTGCGGAGTATGGCGGATGGAGCACGTTTGGGAGTGCGCAGCATGGAGGATGCAGCACGATGGGGAGTGCGGAGTATGGCGGATGGAGCACATTTGGGAGTGCTCAGCATGGCGGATGGACCACGTTTGGGAGTGCGCAGCATGGCGGATGGAGCACGTTTGGGAGTGCGCAGCATGGGAGATGGAGCACGATGGGGAGTGCGCAGCATGGCGGATGGAGCACGTTTGGGAGTGCGCAGCATGAGGGATGGAGCACGATGGGGAGTGCGCAGCATGGCGGATGGAGCACGTTTGGGAGTGCGCAGCATGGCGGATGGAGCACATTTGGGAGTGCGCAGCATGGCGAATGGAGCACGTTTGGGAGTGCGCAGGATGGGAGATGGAGCACGATGGGGGGTGCGCAGTATAGGGGATGGAGCACGTTTGGGAGTGCGCAGCATGGCGGATGGAGCACGTTTGGGAGTGCGCAGCATGGGGGATGGAGCACGTTTGGGAGTGCGCAGCATGGCGGATGGAGCACGTTTGGGAGTGCGCAGCATGGGAGATGGAGCACGATGGGGAGTGCGCAGCATGGCGGATGGAGCACGTTTGGGAGTGCGCAGCATGGGGGATGGAGCACGATGGGGAGTGCGCTGCATGGCGGATGGAGCACGTTTGGGAGTGTGCAGCATGGCGGATGGAGCACGTTTGGGAGTGCGCAGGATGGGAGATGGAGCACGATGGGGGGTGCGCAGCATACGGGATGGAGCACGATGGGGAGTGCGCTGCATGGGGGATGGAGCACGATGGGAAGTGCACACCTCCCCCCAACACACACACATACGTGCGCGCGCGCACTGCACAACACACCACACCACACACACACACTGGGAACCACAAACAACTGCCCTACACAAACACCCACACACACAGACAACGCTGCACACACAAATATACGCACATACCGCACAACACGCACATTGCACAAAACATACCTCCCCCCAAAACACACCACACACACACAAACTGCGCAACACACACACAACGCTACAGACACACAGCGCTCCACAAACAACGCAACACACAAACAACACCGCTCTCATCCCCCATCACACCCAGACAACATCCAGAACATGTACAGCGCCCTACACAAACACTTGGTAACTACACACAACAACATCTATATATATATATATATAAAACAAAAATCATACATGAACTACACAATACGTAAATTCTAGAATACCCGATGCGTAGAATCGGGCCACCTTCTAGTATATATATAATTGCCTTATTCTGTCTGTCTGTCTGTCTGTCTGTCATGCTCCAAAATTGTGTCCTTACGGTGACACAAAGCTGATTGGCCGCTGGGCTCGCCATGGCCCCGCCCCCCCCACACGGATTGGCCTCTCGCCCCGGCTCTCTGCAGGCCCCGCCCCCCTCACGCAATGCACGCTCGCTCTGGCCCAACTGACACGGAGCTCCGACTCCCAGGTGAGTACACACACACACATCAGATCACACTCACTCTCACACACACCTCACACATCACATCCACACACTCACAACATCCTGGGATATCGCTTGCTTCTACACCGGCTCCGTCAGGATCCCAGCAGCGCCAGACATAACCTTGCGATGCTGGGATCTTGACGGAGGCCGTGAACGCTGGTAACCATTATACACATCGAGTAACTAAGGTCCCTTGGTTACCCGATGTGTATCATAGTTACCAGTGTACACCGGCTCTGTCAGGATCCCAGCAGCGCCAGACATAACCTTGCGCTGCTGGGATCGTGATGGAGGCCGTGAACGCTGGTAACCATTAAACACATCGGGTAACTAAGGTCCCTTGGTTACCCGATGTGTATCATAGTTACCAGTGTACACCGGCTCCGTCAGGATCCCAGCAGCGCCAGACATAACCTTGCGATGCTGGGATCTTGACGGAGCCCGTGAACGCTGGTAACCATTATACACATCGGGTAACTAAGGTCCCTTAGTTACCCGATGTGTATCATAGTTACCAGTGTACACCGGCTCCCGGTACACATGTACAGGGAGCCGGCATTATACTCCTCTCCCCCCAGGACTACTCCTCCTATTACAGTCCTCCTATTATACTCCTCTCTGAGTATAATAGGAGAACTATTATAGCATGGGGGATGTAGCACGATGGGGAGTGCGCAGCATGGCGGATGGAGCACGATGGCGGGTGCACAGCACGATGGGGAGTGCGCAGCATGGGGGATGTAGCACGATGGGGGATGTAGCACGATGAGGGATGTAGCACGATGGGGGGTGCATAGCATGGGGGATGTAGCACGATGGGGAGTGCGCAGCATGGGGGATGTAGCACGATGGGGAGTGCGCAGCATGGGGGATGTAGCACGATGGGGGGTGCGCAGCATGGGGGATGGAGCATGATGGGGAGTGCGCAGCATGGAGGATGGAGCACGATGGGGAGTGCGCAGCATGGAGGATGGAGCACGATGGGGAGTGCGCAGCATGGGGGATGGAGCACGATGGGGGGTGTGCAGCATGGGGGATGGAGCACGATGGGGAATGCGCAGCATAGGGGATGGGGCATGATGGGGGGTGTGCAGCATGGGGGATGGAGCACGATGGGAGGTGCACACCTCCCCCCAACACACACACACACACACACACACACAGGGAACCACAAACACCGCCATACACAGACACCCACACACACAGACAACGCTGCACACACACAACACCCAACACACAAACACCGCGGCATACATAAATATACGCACATACCGCACAACACACACATTGCACAAAACATACCTCCCCCCAAAACACACCACACCCACACAAACCGCGCAACACACACACACACAACGCGACAGACACACAGCGCTCCACAAACAACGCAACACACATACAACACCGCTCTCACCCCCCGCCACACCCAGACAACACCCAGAACATGTACAGCGCCCTACACAAACACTTGGTAACTACACACAACAACATCTATATATATATATATATATATATATATAACAAAAATCATACATTAACTACACAATACGTAAATTCTAGAATACCCGATGCGTAGAATCGGGCCAGCTTCTAGTATATATAAATATATATATATATATATATATATATATATATATATATATATATATATATATATATTTTATATTTATTTATATCTCTCCCCTCTCACTCTTCCTCATTCCCTGCAGATTATATTAACAAATTGGGTACAGTGTGGGGGAACAACAAAATGATATATATGTTCCCATGTTCACAATTTTCTAAGGCAAATGGACATCTTGGGATTCACCGCAAATAAATTCACCACAAATCAACTTTTTGGGAAAAAAACCCTAACAAATTTGAATTTCAAAAAGCTCAATCATCTCTAAGAGCTAGGTAAGATCGCATCCCACAAGCACCTGCAACAAACGACTGTATTCGGGTGACGGGTCTAATATTGGACTATTACTACAACAAAATGTTTAAAGTAATATACTATTACAACAGTCACACTCTGGGGGAAACAGTTGTGTGTAACTGAATGAATAAGGGCATTTAACACTGCATTTTTGCTGCATTTTATTCTATGCATTTTTACCAAGAAATAAACCATTTTATACTACCATTAATGTGAATGAGATTTTGGAAATCATATGCACGTTTATGTTTTTCCTTGCAGATTTGATGCAGTTTTAAATTTGCAGCTTGTCAATTCTATCAATGTTTTTGTAACATTTTTCACCTACTCTAATAAATGAGAAAAAACGCATAAAAATGCATTAAAAAACCCTGTCAAGAGAATTTTGATATGCAGAAATATTTGCAGCAATTACTTAACCTGTTCACATACTCTTATGTTTTTGTTTTTTGTTTTTTTTTCATACTATACAAATTATGGCTTCCCATCTTACAGTTAAGGAAGCATACTTTGATACACACGGCTTGGTTTCAGGATTTTGGTTTAGTAGCAAATGTTCTCCTTGTTTGCAGTGTGTTAAGAATAAACAAAGATATTAAGATGCTGTTACTGTAGTATATCATAGATCGATAAGTTCATAGTCACTGAGTGACTATGCAGGTACAGCACCTCCTTATTAATAATTAGAGGTTGTTTTATGAACAAATTGTAAAATGTTGTTTGAAGATAGACATTCACTTGACATATCACATTTGTTAAAGACTGTATTAAATGTTTTAATTCTGGTACTAAACAATTGGATTCAAATTTGTATTAATACAAATGTAATAACAGCATTAATTACCATTATTCAGAGAGCGAGTTCTGACTATGTGTAGGGGAATACGACTCCAAACCTGCAGCTTTCATTCTTTACAGTACATTAAATATGTAATAAATGTAGTCTTTTCTTCCCCTTCATCATGTTTAACTCTCTTACTCTGTCTTTTAGTATGAAAGATCATTTCTGACGCACTAAATTAATTGTGGTAAATTAGTCATCCTTGGTTTCTGCAAGCAAAGAAGTGCCCCTACTGTGCTAGATTGGATGGAATCAAGTAATGAAAGAAAAGTCTCAGATAAAACTTAATAAGCAAGTCCATTGTAAAGTGTAATAATTAATATTATGCAACACTAACAAAACTTTAATTAAAACCACTTGATGTCAATGATTTGTACCTTAGCTGATACAATATACCAATGTATAGTGATGAGCGAGCATGCTTGTCACTACTCGGTACTCGCACGAGTATCGCTGTACTCGGGCTGCTCGGCGGGAACCGAGTAATCTCGCGATACTCGTGCTGTACTCGTGGTCTTCATCCCTGCATGTTGGCGCTCTTTTGAGAGCCAGCCCTCATGCAGGGATTGGCTGGCAGACCACTGCAATGCCACAGCACTGTTAGTTGTGGAATTGCAGTGATTGGCCGGCCTGCACAGCGTGACCGAGCCTTTATATCGGCCGGCGCGCTGTGCTCTGCTCACAGCTATTCAGACAGTCAGTGTAGGGAGAGTGTCGCTGATTCAGGGAAAGCTTTGCGGCCCTTTATAGCTTTTTCAGTTGCAGGGCTGCAAACAGTGTGACCAAAAGTCCTTCTCAGGACTATTCTAGTTGTATACAGGCAGGCAGGGTATAGCCAGGTCGGAGTACAGTAGCAGAGTCCTTCTCAGGACTATTGTTGCTATATACAGGCAGGGTATAGCCAGGTCTGAATACAGGCTAGTGACCAAAAGAGTCCTTGTCAGGACTATTGTACCAGTATACAGGCAGGCAGGCAGGCAGGGTAGTGGTGACCGTATACCAGCCTTCACCAGCCTTCTTCATATCTGGGGCTGGTGTACACAGTGTAAAACAGTCCAGATAGTGTCTGACTTGTCTGTAATTGTCGCTCCCCAAAAAAACCTGTTAGGTTATTATTGCGTCCGTGCTTGGTTTTTAAAACCGCACGTGTGTGCCTGTTGGTGGCACTTGTGTGCAATTTCCACACACTTTGATATAACGCACAAGTAGTGAATATACACGTCAGCAGTGCACAGCATTGCAAAATGCGCAAGGGCATTGGCAAGGAACAAGGAAGTGGACGTGATGGTGGTGCAGGCAGAGGCCGAGGTCGTGGGCAAGCTCTAATTTCGCCACAACAAAGGGCCACATCTAGTCGCTTGCACGTCCTGTCCCAAATTCTTGGGGACCGCAGCAGTACACCGCTCTTGAACCAAGACCAGTGTCAACAGGTTGTTAGTTGGATAGCGGATAATGCTTCCAGTCAGATTGGCACAACCACAAACACTCTGTCTTCCACACGGTCAAGTGTCAGTAGCCGTGATACTGCACCGCACATTTCTGAATCTGATCCTCCTTCCTACCACCAGGCTGAGTACACGTCCTCCTCGGACATTAATGATCCCACACTTGGACACTCGGAAGAGCTGTTCACGTTTCCATTCACACATTCTGGCCTCTCGCCAGCTCATATTGAAGTGGGTCATGAGGAGATCGTCTGTACAGATAGCCAAATATTTGAGCAGCCACGTTCTCACGAAGTTGGCAACGTGTCCCAACAAGTGGTGGACGATGATGAGACACAATTGTCAGGAAGTCAGGAGGAGGAGCAGGGTGCGGAAGAGGAAGACGACGTGGTGGATGATCCAGTAACTGACCCAACCTGGCAGGAGGATATGCAGAGCGAGGACAGCAGTGCACAGGGGGAGGGAGGCGTAGCATCACAACAGGCAGTAAGAAGCAGGGTGGTGGCCCCAGGCAGAAGTCAGGCAACCATTCCCCGGAACAACACGACGACACAAGGTGCCTGTACAAATGTTAGGTCTTCCCGAGTCTGGCAGTTTTTTAAGTTGGATCCAGATGATTCAAAAAAGGCCATTTGCAACACCTGCCGTGCCAGCATCAGCAGGGGTACCAAAACTAGCAGCCTGACCACCACCAGCATGATCAGGCACATGTCAGCCAAGCACCCGACTTTGTGGGAAGTACAACAGAGTCGAGGAGCAGTGCTTGCTGATGTCACTGCTACGTCTTCGCTGGTTGTGCATGCGAGCCAATCCTCTGTCCATGCTGCCTGCGAACAAGCCTCCTCCACTCCTGCACCTGCAGTTGCCTACGCAGAAAGAACACCATCATCAAGCACGTCCTTGTCCCAGCGCAGCGTTCAGTTATCCATTCAGCAAACCTTTGAACGCAGGCGCAAATACACTGCCAACACCCCACATGCCACAGTTCTAAATGCTAACATTTCGCGACTGCTTGCGCTGGAAATGTTGCCTTTTAGGCTGGTGGAGACAGAAGCATTCCGTGACCTGATGGCGGCAGCTGTCCCACGTTACTCGGTCCCCAGCCGCCACTATTTCTCCCGGTGTGCCGTCCCCGCGTTGCATAACCACGTGTCACAAAACATCACACGTGCCCTGAACAACGCTGTTTCACCCAAGGTCCACCTAACCACAGACACGTGGACAAGTGCTTGTGGGCAAGGCCGCTACATCTCGTTGACGGCACACTGGGTTAATATTGTGGAAGCTGGGACCCAGTCTGAGCGAGGGACGGAACACGTCCTTCCCACACCAAGGTTTGCAGGCCCTACCTCAGTCAGTGTTTCACCCACACTCTACAGCTCCGGAATGTCATGTTCTTCAGCCTCCTCCTCCTCCTGCGCATCCTCATCCACTGTGCCCTCCACACCAGTCACAAGCTGGAAGCACTGCAGCACTGCCTCGGCGAAGCGGCAACAGGCTGTGCTGAAGCTAATCTGCATAGGTGACAAACCCCACAATGCAGAAGAGCTGTGGACAGCTCTGAAACAGCAGGCAGATCACTGGCTCACACCTCTGAACCTAAAGCCAGGAAAGGTCGTGTGTGACAATGGCCGGAACCTGGTGGCGGCTTTGAGGCGAGGCCAGCTGACACATGTTCCATGCGTGGCCCATGTGCTCAACCTCGTGGTTCAGCGGTTTATAAAGTCATACCCAGAGCTGTCTGATCTGCTGGTAAAAGTTCGCCGCCTGTCTGCACATTTTCGAAAGTCACCTACTGCTTCAGCCGGCCTTGCCGGCTTTCAGCGCCGTTTGCATCTTCCGGCTCACAGACTGGTGTGTGATGTCCCCACGCGTTGGAATTCAACTCTGCACATGTTGGTCAGGATATGTGAGCAGAAGAGGGCAGTTGTTGAGTACCTGCATCACCTAAGCCGTCGGGAAATGGGTCAAACTCCACACATAACACCTGAGGAGTGGAGATGGATGTCAGACCTATGTACCATCCTCCAAAACTTTGAGGACTCCACCAAGATGGTGAGTGGTGATGACGCCATTATTAGCGTCACCATACTGCTACTCTGCCTTCTAAAACGGTCTCTGCTGAAAAACAAACATGATGCATTGCAGGCGGAGCGCGATGAGTTGCAGCAAGAAACAGTAGTGGGTGTGGGTGATAACACACAGCCCAGCCTCGTCTCATCACAACGTGCAGTGGAGGACTATGACGAGGAGGAGGATGAAGACATGGAGCAACTCTCCGGCCAAATTGAGGATATGACATGCACACCAGTCATATCCTCGGTTCAGCGTGGCTGGCCAGAGGACAGGGTAGATGAGGAGGAGGAGGAGGAGGAGGAGGAGGACAGCATGTTCAGTCATCTTGTTGGTCAGGCTACTGAAGTCCTGGCTGTTAAGAGTCTGGCGCACATGGCTGACTTTTAGGTAAGCTGCCTGTCTCGTGACCCTCGCGTTAAGAACATCTTGGCCGACAATCATTACTGGTTGGTAACACTGTTAGACCCACGCTACAAGGAGAACTTTTTGTCTCTTATTCCCGTGGAGGAGAGGTCAACCAAAATGCAGCAGTTCCGGAAGGCCATACTCACGGAAGTAGGCAAAGCATTCCCCTCACAAAACGCTAGCGGCATAGGTCAGGAATCAGTGGACAACCGAGGCGTACAGCCGAGAGAGGCACAAGTCCAATCCGCCAGAGGTAGGGGAACAGTCTTTAAGATGTGGGACAGTTTTCTCAGCCCCTCACGTACCACAGCCCCTGAGGTGCGGGGTAGTGCCACAAGAAATCCTAAGTTTGCCCAGATGCTGAAGGAGTACCTTGCAGATCGAACAACTGTACTCCGACATTCCTCTGTGCCTTACAATTATTGGGTATCCAAGCTGGACACGTGGCATGAATTGGCTCTCTACGCCTTGGAAGTCCTGGCCTGCCCTGCTGCTAGCGTTTTGTCAGAGCGTGTTTTTAGTGCCGCAGGTGGAATCATTACAGATAAACGCACCCGCCTGTCAACTGAAAATGCTGACAGGCTGACTCTGATCAAGATGAACAAGGGTTGGATTGGGCCAGACTTCACCACACCACCAGCAAATGAGAGCGGAATTTAAAGTTTGCCATGTACCTCCACTCACCCATGGGTACACACTTCTGGACTTTGGATAATCGCTGGACTGCTCCTCCTTCTCCTCATGCGCCACCATGATGATGACCGTTACAAATTGCAATACTTAGGCCTTTGTTTCAGGTATACCCCCAGTGGTAAATTTTTTCGCCCATTCTTTGCAGAATGGACATTACAACGACAGGAGACCCGCTCCTTTGCAATGGGAACAATGTTTTGAGGCCCTCATGCACGTCTCTACCCAGGGACAACATGGAGCCTCCCAATTTTTGGCTGCCCTGCCTAAGGGCTATACTATAATACACCCACTTCCTTAAAATGGACACTTAATGTTTTGAGGCCCTCATGCACGTCTCTACCCAGGGACAACGTGGAGCCTCCCAATTTTTGGCTGCCCTGCCTAAGGGCTATACTATAATACACCCACTTCCTTAAAATGGACACTTAATGTTTTGAGGCCCTCATGCACGTCTCTACCCAGGGACAACGTGGAGCCTCCCAATTTTTGGCTGCCCTGCCTAAGGGCTATACTATAATACACCCACTTCCTTAAAATGGACACTTAATGTTTTGAGGCCCTCATGCACGTCTCTACCCAGGGACAACGTGGAGCCTCCCAATTTTTGGCTGCCCTGCCTAAGGGCTATACTATAATACACCCACTTCCTTAAAATGGACACTTAATGTTTTGAGGCCCTCATGCACGTCTCTACCCAGGACAACGTGGAGCCTCCCAATTTTTGGCTGCCCTGGCAAAGGGCTATACTGAAATAGACCCACTTCCTTACAATGGGCACTTCAGGTTTACAGGCCATCATGCACGTCTCTATCCAGGGACAATGTGGAGCCTCCCAATTTTTGGCTGCCCTGGCAAAGGGCTATACTGAAATACACCCACTTCCTTACAATGGGCACTTCAGGTTTACAGGCCCTCATGCACGTCTCTATCCAGGGACAATGTGGAGCCTCCCAATTTTTGGCTGCCCTGGCAAAGGGCTATACTGAAATAGACCCACTTCCTTACAATGGGCACTTCAGGTTTACAGGCCATCATGCACGTCTCTATCCAGGGACAATGTGGAGCCTCCCAATTTTTGGCTGCCCTGGCAAAGGGCTATACTGAAATAGACCCACTTCCTTACAATGGGCACTTCAGGTTTACAGGCCATCATGCACGTCTCTATCCAGGGACAATGTGGAGCCTCCCAATTTTTGGCTGCCCTGGCAAAGGGCTATACTGAAATAGACCCACTTCCTTACAATGGGCACTTCAGGTTTACAGGCCCTCATGCACGTCTCTACCCAGGGACAATGTGGAGCCTCCCAATTTTTGGCTGCCCTGGCAAAGGGCTATACTGAAATAGACCCACTTCCTTACAATGGGCACTTCAGGTTTACAGGCCATCATGCACGTCTCTATCCAGGGACAATGTGGAGCCTCCCAATTTTTGGCTGCCCTGGCAAAGGGCTATACTGAAATAGACCCACTTCCTTACAATGGGCACTTCAGGTTTACAGGCCATCATGCACGTCTCTATCCAGGGACAATGTGGAGCCTCCCAATTTTTGGCTGCCCTGGCAAAGGGCTATACTGAAATAGACCCACTTCCTTACAATGGGCACTTCAGGTTTACAGGCCCTCATGCACGTCTCTACCCAGGGACAATGTGGAGCCTCCCAATTTTTGGCTGCCCTGGCAAAGGGCTATACTGAAATAGACCCACTTCCTTACAATGGGCACTTCAGGTTTACAGGCCATCATGCACGTCTGTATGCAGGGTCATTGGTGAACCTCACAATTTTGGACTGCCCTGGCAAAGGAAAATACTACAAAGACTCACTTCCTCAAAATGGGCACATTAGACTCAAGAGGCCTTCATGTACGTCTCTTCTCAGGGACATCGGAGTGCCACACAATGTTTTCACGTAAAATCTTTCATGTATTAATCTCAAAAAGTAACATACACCAGCTCTATCTCACTATTGGGTATGTGCCCTTAACATTTCCGCCATGAAAAATCATTTTGGGGTCATTTTGGAAGGTTTTCTGGTGAGTCCGTAAAAATGGCGTAAAACGCGGACAAAATTGTTCACAGCTGTGACTTTTGAGTGATAAATGCTTCAAGGGGTCTTCCCCATGCTGTTGCCATGTCATTTGAGCACTCTTCTGAGACTTTTGTGCCATTTTTAGGGTTTCTCCATGCTGCCGGGGGGTCATTTCACAAAAATACTCGGGTCTCCCATAGGATAACATTGGGCTCATTGCTCGGCCCGAGTACACGAGTATCTTGGGAGGCTCGGCCCGAGCTTCGAGCACCCGAGCTTTTTAGTACTCGCTCATCACTACCAATGTACTTATTGATTTTCTTTAAAGAGATTGTCTATAGTGGCTATCTAAATATAGTCCAGTGATTAGATAAAGTAGTCATATATGTGAGGTAGTCATGACATCATTAACCAAGATCAGAGCAGGAGCGTAAGAGTCATGCTTATGTTATTATTTTTAGCAAACCTATAGGCATAAGAAAGTTATAAATGGAAAACCCCTTTAATATCTACAAACTGTATAGAAATATGTCCATGCTATGATGTAGAGCATGTATTTCTTTCTTTCCTGGTATATTTTGAGAGCCTTCAGGATTAGTGGAAAAAAGGTGCCAATTCTGGTATACATATTTTTAACGATATAAAATATAAGGCCTAATTCATTATTGCAATTGCATCTGTTTTTTTTGTCATGGCAACTCCAGATTCTATTCACATTGCAGAGTCTGGTAGGCAACATGTTGCTTCTTAGTTGCTCATCCAGAGTTGGGCATTGACTGGTTTGTGCTCTCTGCTTCAGTTTAGCAGAAGTTAATCCTTGCTGGCTGGTGAATGGC
This sequence comes from Anomaloglossus baeobatrachus, assembly GCF_048569485.1. NCBI lineage: Eukaryota > Metazoa > Chordata > Amphibia > Anura > Aromobatidae > Anomaloglossus > Anomaloglossus baeobatrachus. The sequence continues at coordinate 382,829,013 of NC_134358.1, forward strand.
TGCTGGGGTCACAGGTTGCTGACATCCTATCACAGTCGCCTCCACCATTTAATGGATGGTGGAACCTAGTCTCCCATGCGGAATACAGCTCCAGCTCTGCTCCAGCGTTATTGGTCTTTTTGTGTGGTGACCCAGTTGTAGGTGAATGGTTGTATGCTATTTGATGTGCTGTGGATATAACCTTGTTGTTTGTTTATTTCCTCCCTGTACTTTATTTCTTCCTGATCATGTATTGTCTCTTGCCCTGTGTGTGCTTGCTGTGAGTTTGAGCTTTGTTTTTCCCTTGTCTGTCACTATTTGTGGGGTTATTTACTCCAGTTCCAGCCCGCCCCGGGGGGTGTTAGACCAGGGCTGGTCAGGAGTGAGGGTTTACTTGGCGGTCCAAGCCTGGCTACCATCAAGCTTACCCCTGGAATAAGTGACAGTTTAGGACTAGAGTTGAGCACGGTTCGTGGTTTGTGGTTCTCCAGTTCTAGGCTCGAGTGATTTTGGGGCATGTTCTAGATCGAACTAGAACTCGAGCTTTTTGCAAAAGCTCGATAGTTCTAGAAACGTTCGAGAACGGTTCTAGCAGCAAAAAAACAGCTAAATCATAGCTTGGTTTCTGCTGTAATAGTGTAAGTCACTCTGTGAATCACACTATTATCACATTTCAGTGTATAGTGTGCGTGAACAGCGCCTTCAGATGACTGCTGTTTGTATAATGGCGATCGCCATTTTTTTTTTTTTTTTTTTCTTGTCTTCCTTCCCTAAGCGCGCGCGTCTTGTGGGGCGGGCCAGCATGTCAGCCAATCCCAGACACACACACAGCTAAGTGGACTTTGAGCCAGAGAAGCAACGGCATGTGTGATAGGATGTCCATGTCACATGTCCCTGCATTATAAAACCGGACATTTTCTTCCAGGACGTCATTATCTGCCTTCTGCGTCTTTGGTGTCAGACACCACTGTCGCAGCTCCGTCCTCCTGAGTCCTATAGCCGATACAGCTGTATGCGCTGCATACACAGCGTTAGACAGCTTAGGGAGAGCACTTTATAGCAGTCCTTTTAAGGGCTCAAACCGGCAGGGTCAGAGAGCCATAGGTGACAGGTCCTGCAAACAGCAACAGCGTCTGTGTAGCCAAGGTCAGGGATTTCCTCCCTGCATTTCACCATTAGGAGGGAATAGAAAGGCAGGCTTCCATTCCTCTACCCAGAGCACCACAATCCTGCCACTGTACCCTCTTGTCCTCTGCACACTCCAACTCATTATAACTAAGCCATTTTACTAGCAAACACTCAGTGTACCTAGTGGCATCCTAAACGTGGCTATTGGACTTTGCTATAGTCCCACTAGTGCAAAGACATTTGCAGAGCACGTCTGCCTGCATTGCACACTCCAACTTTTTTAAACTAAGCCATTTTACTAGCAAACACTCAGTGTACCTAGTGGCATCCTAAATGTGGCTATTGGACTTTGCTATAGTCCCACTAGTGCAAAGACATTTGCAGAGCACGTCTGCCTGCATTGCACACTCCAACTTTTTTAAACTAAGCCATTTTACTAGCAAACACTCAGTGTACCTAGTGGCATCCTAAACGTGGCTATTGGACTTTGCTATAGTCCCACTAGTGCAAAGACATTTGCAGAGCACGTCTGCCTGCATTGCACACTCCAACTTTTTTAAACTAAGCCATTTTACTAGCAAACACTCAGTGTACCTAGTGGCATCCTAAACGTGGCTATTGGACTTTGCTATAGTCCCACTAGTGCAAAGACATTTGCAGAGCACGTCTGCCTGCATTGCACACTCCAACTTTTTTAAACTAAGCAATTTTACTAGCAAACACTCAGTGTACCTAGTGGCATCCTAAACGTGGCTATTGTACTTTTGTCTATTCACACTATTGTAAACATATTTGCAGCATGTCTGCCTGCATTGCACACTCAAACTTTTTTAAACTCAGCCATTATACTAGCAAACACTCAGTGTACCTAGTTGTATCCTAAACGTGGCTATTGTACTTTTGTCTATTCACAGTATTGGAACGTTATTTGCAGCACGTCTGCCTGCATTGCACACTCTAACTTTTTTAAACTCAGCCATTATACTAGCAAACACTCACTGTACCTAGTTGTATCCTAAACGTGGCTATTGTACTTTTGTCAATTCACAGTATTGGAACGTTATTTGCAGCACGTCTGCCTGCATTGCACACTCAAACTTTTTTAAACTCAGCCATTATACTAGCAAACACTCACTGTACCTAGTTGTATCCTAAACGTGGCTATTGTACTTTTGTCAATTCACAGTATTGGAACGATATTTGCAGCACGTCTGCCTGCATTGCACACTCAAACTTTTTTAAACTCAGCCATTATACTAGCAAACACTCAGTGTACCTAGTTGTATCCTAAACGTGGCTATTGTACTTTTGTCTATTCACAGTATTGGAACGTTATTTGCAGCACGTCTGCCTGCATTGCACACTCAAACTTTTTTAAACTCAGCCATTATACTAGCAAACACTCACTGTACCTAGTTGTATCCTAAACGTGGCTATTGTACTTTTGTCAATTCACAGTATTGGAACGATATTTGCAGCACGTCTGCCTGCATTGCACACTCAAACTTTTTTAAACTCAGCCATTATACTAGCAAACACTCAGTGTACCTAGTTGTATCCTAAACGTGGCTATTGTACTTTTGTCTATTCACAGTATTGGAACGATATTTGCAGCACGTCTGCCTGCATTGCACACTCAAACTTTTTTAAACTCAGCCATTATACTAGCAAACACTCAGTGTACCTAGTTGTATCCTAAACGTGGCTATTGTACTTTTGTCAATTCACAGTATTGGAACGTTATTTGCAGCACGTCTGCCTGCATTGCACACTCAAACTTTTTTAAACTCAGCCATTATACTAGCAAACACTCAGTGTACCTAGTTGTATCCTAAACGTGGCTATTGTACTTTTGTCTATTCACAGTATTGGAACGATATTTGCAGCACGTCTGCCTGCATTGCACACTCAAACTTTTTTAAACTCAGCCATTATACTAGCAAACACTCACTGTACCTAGTTGTATCCTAAACGTGGCTATTGTACTTTTGTCAATTCACAGTATTGGAACGATATTTGCAGCACGTCTGCCTGCATTGCACACTCAAACTTTTTTAAACTCAGCCATTATACTAGCAAACACTCACTGTACCTAGTTGTATCCTAAACGTGGCTATTGTACTTTTGTCAATTCACAGTATTGGAACGATATTTGCAGCACGTCTGCCTGCATTGCACACTCAAACTTTTTTAAACTCAGCCATTATACTAGCAAACACTCAGTGTACCTAGTTGTATCCTAAACGTGGCTATTGTACTTTTGTCTATTCACAGTATTGGAACGATATTTGCAGCACGTCTGCCTGCATTGCACACTCAAACTTTTTTAAACTCAGCCATTATACTAGCAAACACTCAGTGTACCTAGTTGTATCCTAAACGTGGCTATTGTACTTTTGTCTATTCACAGTATTGGAACGTTATTTGCAGGACCTCTGCCTGCATTGCACACTCAAACTTTTTTAAACTCAGCCATTATACTAGCAAACACTCACTGTACCTAGTTGTATCCTAAACGTGGCTATTGTACTTTTGTCTATTCACAGTATTGGAACGATATTTGCAGCACGTCTGCCTGCATTGCACACTCTAACTTTTTTAAACTCAGCCATTATACTAGCAAACACTCACTGTACCTAGTTGTATCCTAAACGTGGCTATTGTACTTTTGTCTATTCACAGTATTGGAACGTTATTTGCAGCACGTCTGCCTGCATTGCACACTCAAACTTTTTTAAACTCAGCCATTATACTAGCAAACACTCACTGTACCTAGTTGTATCCTAAACGTGGCTATTGTACTTTTGTCAATTCACAGTATTGGAACGATATTTGCAGCACGTCTGCCTGCATTGTACACTCAAACTTTTTTAAACTCAGCCATTATACTAGCAAACACTCACTGTACCTAGTTGTATCCTAAACGTGGCTATTGTACTTTTGTCTATTCACACTATTGTAAACATATTTGCAGCATGTCTGCCTGCATTGCACACTCAAACTTTTTTAAACTCAGCCATTATACTAGCAAACACTCAGTGTACCTAGTTGTATCCTAAACGTGGCTATTGTACTTTTGTCTATTCACACTATTGTAAACATATTTGCAGCACGTCTGCCTGCATTGCACACTCAAACTTTTTTAAACTCAGCCATTATACTAGCAAACACTCACTGTACCTAGTTGTATCCTAAACGTGGCTATTGTACTTTTGTCTATTCACACTACTGCAAATCTATGTGCAGCACCTCTGCATGACAACCTCCTGCTCTGTTTTTAATAAGCTATAATGGTAGCACAAAATACTGCCATTTAGTGGCATCATAGAACTGGCTGTTGTATTCCATTAGTGCCCCACTGGTGACAAGCTATTTCTAGCACCTCTACATCACACCCTCATGCACATTTTGATACTCTAATGTTATAGCAAACTCATGGAATTCATTGCTGCATTTCATAATTCGGAGGGATAGAAAGTCAGGCTTCCTTTAGCTTTTCCTTCTGTTCATAGACAGCATCTCCAAGACAAATTTCCCCTCCACGTCTAAGTGTGGAGAGTCAGCTAGTGCGCATGCGTGTGCCAATGTACCCCAGCTGCAGCATAATTACAGTGTTTCGCGTAGTGAGTATGCTCAGCCTGACTGTGTTATTCCTGACGCTAAGTCTTCATTTCGGGCTACAGCGCATGCTCCCACACTAAGTGTGAAAAGCCTCTTTGCACAGGTACTTGCATTCCTTGCCGGGTCTAAGTCCTGTTTTGTGCCTAGACACCATGCTAAAGCTGATAGTCTTTTTTCAGAGACTGTATTTCATGCTACTGAGCATGCTCAGGCACTTCCTGCATCAGAGACTAGGTCCGGTAATGAACTCTTTGGCCCTGGCCCTGATGTGGGGGTCCCATATAGACCACAGGGCATCAGGTGTCCTCCCAAATGGCTTGCAGAGGCCCACACCTATGACTTGTCACCGTATTATTGATGGTCAGACGACGACTGGTGAGGTGTTTGGGTCATGGCAGCCATGAGGTCATAATTGAAGTTGTGTTTCCAAATAGGACGCTAGTTATGCCACTGATGACGTGTCACTCTACTTTTGTCTCCAGGAGGTGCATTGTGGTTCACCCTGGTTTGGGGCGGACCCAGGTTATAAAAGGGGCTGGAGCCAACAAGGAGGTGCGCAGTCTTCTATTATGCTCCGAAAGAGCACACCTCCATGTGTTGAACCCATTGCGGCTTTAGGCCAGAGGTAGGCAGGGATAGGGTGGTGGATGCAGGCCACCACCACAGTTGGTAACGCAGAACGGTTAAGACCAGCTCCTGTCCTAACAGTCCTGCTTGTGCAGCCCAGTGGCATTAACAGGCCTGCTGCTGCTGATGCGCCTGCTGTCCACAGGTGTGGCCCCTACGCACACGGTCAGCGTACTCAATGGCCCCTGTGTTGTTAACAGGGAGTTCCTGGGCTGGGTGGGCATGTGGACCCTGTGACGCTAACAGGGCTCACAGTCTCCAGATCCGAATGGCGTCTAACTCGGTTCAGGCTACTATTAGTTTCATAGCCACACAGCTCTGTATCCTTCACCAAACCTTCAAGTTGCCAACCTCTCCTTTTCCAACTGGGAGCACGGTGGACACTGACTGCTGATGGGGATATATACCTTTCTCTTTCTTTTCTTATTAATTTTCGTTATATAGCGGTCACAGATTATATACCACTTTATCCAAATCTGCCAGTCCCACTGTAACAGATGTTGTTTCTTCAGCAAATGTTACAGTTGCTTAACCACCAAATCCACGGACCAAAACTTTTTTCCCCTTTCCAACACACCTGTTCCCCTTTCCAACAGCATCTGTCCTTTTTCAACTCATTTTGGGATATGACCAAAAGTGCAACTGTGCAGGGACACCGTACTCAACGCCATCTCAGCACAGCAGCCATCCCTCGGTCCCTCCCATGTGGACAAGTAAAAGACCATTTCCTCCTATCCATGACAAAGCGTTGAGATTCACTCTGTGCAGCACTGGTGTTTAGTGGAAAAGTAGATCTAAGATTGCGTACCACATTCTGCAGATACTCCTGTATACGTGCGTCTATTTCTATGGCAGGAATTAGTTCGCCAAATTTTGTCTTGTACCGGGGATCTAACAGTGTGGCAACCCAGTATTCAGGATTACTTCAAATTCATACAATCCGAGGGTTATGTAGGTAGTGCAGCAAGAAGGCGCTCATGTGTCTTGTGCATCCAGGAGGACCAAGTCCTTGGTGTGTTGGTGGCAGAGAGGTGAGAATCGTGCATCCTTCCTCTGCCCTCTACCCACAACCTCGCACAACCGAAATGTGAGCAAGCTCTCACTCATCTGTTGAGTCTTCCATGCCCATCGCCAGTTCGTCCTCCATTTCTTCATGGGCTCCTGCACTTTCATCAACACTTTTTGCTGATACTATGCGCCCTTGTTAATCCCTCTCCCTCACCATGACTGCCGCATAGGTGCCGCTGACCATCTGGACCTCGTAGATCTTGTTATCCCTTCCGCATATGACTCCTCCTGTACTTCCTCCCCTTCCTCTTGTCCCAACACCTGACTCCGAATAATAATTACAGTGTGCTCCATCATGTAGATGACCAGAATTGTCACGCTGAGAATGACATTGCCAGTGCTAAACATCTTCGTCGACATTTGTGAACTGTGTAGCAGGGTGCATAGGTCCTTGATCTGACACCACTCCAGCAGCGTGATCTGCACCACCTCTTGATCAAGTTATCCCAGGCTATATGTCATACCGTATTTCACCAGGGCTCTGCGGTGCTGCCACACACGCTGCAACATGTGCAGATTCCAATTCCTGCGTGTCGGAACATCGCATTTCCGGCGTTTAACTGCCAGACCCTAAGACTTCCGGAGTGATGAAAGTTGTGGAGCTGCTGTGTGCGCACGATGGAAGTGAGCACATAGCGAGCGTGCACGCTGCACAAGGCCATGTAGGCCGTGATGGTGTTTTAAAAATTGCTGGAGAATCAGATTCAACACGTGAGCCATACAAGGCTCGTGTGTCACATTGCCCTGAGGATGGCCCGCAGCCAGGTTTGCATCATTGCCGCACACGGCTGTTAAGTCACCAACGGAGTCCGCTCCGGCAATTTGTACTCCAGTCGCCAGGTGACAACGTGTTCCTTTCATGCATAGTGCTGATGATGGGAGAGGAGTCGATGCCAGCGGCGCAGGTGGACGCAGGTTATGCTCACCCACTGGGCTGCATTACCTTGACAGATGCAGAATCTCTGGCTGAATGTAGCTGGTGGGTATCTCACAGATGAAATACCATCATTCAGCTACAACCAATGTGAAGACACCACACCCTTTTTTATGCCCATCCTGTCTGCAGACCACTGCCAGACATAGCTATGAACCTCTGGTTAATTTTACCCCCAGTTCAGTTTTATGATTTTGTGTGCTTGTTACCTGACTACTTTTCCTGCTTGCTGTTTATGTACCTTGTTGGCCGATCCGCATTTCACCTCTGCTTGTTTTCTGATTAAGTCATGGCCGTCCCATTCTGTTCCTGTTCCTCAATTAATGTTTTGACCCTGCCTGACTACTATTCTCTGGAATAGCGGTGTGACTCACATTTCCCATACATTTCAAAGTAAAACTTTGACCGCCTGATGGCATTGAGCTCTGCTGCCAGCATAGTAAGGAGGTGTGTGGTAGTCCTTGTGCGCAGTTGCAAGGAAGGGTGGCCTGACCACACAGGGTTTGCGCCAAGGTGGAGGACCCACACGAGGTTGAAGAGGCAGAAGCAGTGTATTAACTTCTACATACAGAACAAGGATTGAAACAACTCGTGGGGACGGCAAGACTTGTACAGCAGACCCTTCTCCATCTCTCACCATAGTTTGCCAGTGCCCAGTCAGCGACATGTAACGTCCCTATCCATGCTTACTGGTCCAAGTATCGGTGGTGAAATGCACCTGTTCACACACAGAGTTTCTCAAGGAAGCGGTGATGTTGTGTGCGACATGCTGGTGTAGCGCAGGCACACCTTTCTTAGAGAAGTAGTGGCGACTGGGCATCTGGTACTGGGGCACAGTGACAGACATAAGGTCTCTAAAATCCTGTGTGTCCACCATGCGGAAAGGCAGCATTTCGGTAGCCAACAGCTTACAGAGGGATAGAGTCAACCTCTTAGCTTTGTCATGGGTCGCAGGAAGTGGCCTTTTATTTGACCACATCTGAGGGACAGAGATCTGGCTGCTTTGTGTAGACGGTGTTGAGTAGGGTGTCCCTGGAAAAATGCAGGTTTGTGAGGAAAGTGCAGGCGGAGACATGATGTTGCCTTCATCTTGCCTTCAGATCTGTTCATCTTGTATCATTTTTAAAAAACACAGCAAGCAAGGGTTACTCCAAGCGGAGTCTACCTTTTTTCCAAAAATTGGGCACACAGACACCCCATCAGTGGCAGCACTTGTGCCATAGCTGCAAACAGGATGTTTTGATTTGCATCAAGCACATTCAAAAATACGCCATAATTAACCGTCCCCAGCATGACACCGGGGTAGGTAGATAAAGTCTTTGCTGAACCATGACTTGGTCATCTTGTCTCCTTTTAAAAACAATGTAAGCAAGGGTTACTCCAAGCGGAGCCTCCCTTTTTTCCAAAAATTGTGCCCCACACACACCCACCCATTCAGTGGCAGCACTTGTGCCCTAGTTGCAAACAGGATGTTTTGATTTGAATCAAGCACATTCCAAATCCACAAGCATTTACTCTCCCCAGGATGACACAGGGGTAGTAAATTCATTCTGGATCCATGACTTGTTCATTTTGATGAACGTCAGTCTGTCCACATTGTCACTGGACAGACGCGTGCGCTTATCTGCCAGCACACACCCAGCAGCACTGAAGACACGTTCAGAGACAACGCTGGCAGCTGGACACGACAAAATCTTCAAGGCGTAACTGGAGAGCTCTGGACATTTTTCTAGATTTGAAGCCCAAAAGGAGCAAGGCTCCATTTGAAAAGTCATTGCATCGATGTTCATTTGGAGATACTCCTGTATCATCCTCTCCATCCGTTGACTATGTGTCAGACTTGTTGTCTCTGGTGGCCTTGCAAAGGAGGGTCTAAAAAAATTATTAAAAGATTCCATAAAATTGCTGTTACCAGCACCAGATCCGGTCCCACTGGTACGGGTAGACTGTTGAAGATGACGAGGCCGTCCCATGTTTGTCAAGTTCCAACTGGAAGAATCACTCCCTTCACCTGCATGGTTGTTTGGTGGAAAAGCCGAGCTAAGATCGAGTAACAGCTTCTGCTGATACTCCTGCATACGTGCGTCCCTTTCTATGGGTGGAATTATGTCACAAAATTTGGACTTGTACCGGGGATCTAATAGTGTGGCAAGCTAGTAGTCATCATCACTTCTAATTTTGACAATACGAGGGTCATGTTGGAGGTAGTGCAACAAGAAGGCACTCATGTGTCTTGCGCAGCCATGCGGACCAAGTCCACGCTGTGTTTGTGGCATAGAGGTGCTAACCGTTCTTTCTTCCTCTGACATCTCCCCCCAACCTCTTTCAACTGAAATTTGACCAAGCTCCCCCTCATCTGCTGAGTCTTCCATGTCCATGGACAGTTCGTCCTCCATATCTTCATGTCCTCCTGCACCTTCCTCAACATCTCTCCTGCTACCATGCGCCCTTGTTGATCCCTGTCCCCCATGGTCCCATGCCTGCCGCGTTGGTGATGATGAACGTCTGGACCTTGGTGATGTTGTTGTGTCTTGCGCATATGAATCCTCCTGTAGTTCCTCCCCTTCCTGTTGTCCCACTTCCTGACTCCGAATAGTGTTTAGCGTGTGCTCCAGCATGTAAATGACTGGAATCGTCATGATGATAATGGCATTGTCAGCGCTAAACATATTCGTCGCCATGTCGAAACTGTGCAGAAGGGTGCATAGGTCCTTGATCTGAGATCACTCCATCAGGGTGATCTGCCCCACCTCTGCATCTCGTTGGCCCAGGCTATACGTCATGACGTATTGCACCATGGCTCTGCGGTGCTGCCACAGTCGCTGTAACATGTGGAGAGTTGAATTCCAGCGTGTCGCCACATCGCATTTCAGGCGATAAACCGGCAGGCCGAAAGACTTCTGGAGCGATGCAAGTCGCTCAGCTGCGGCGCTTGAACGGCGGAAGTGAGCAGACAGTTTTCGTGCCCTGTTCAGAAGGCCATCTAGGCCGGGATAGTGTGTTAAAAATTGCTGGACGACAAGGTTCAACACGTGAGCCATGCAAGGCACGTGTGTCACCTTGCCCAGGCGAAGGGCCGCACCCAGGTTTGCAGCATTGTCGCACACGGCCTTATCAGGCTGCAGGTTGAGTGGAGACAACCATTTATGAAACTCGGACCGCAGAGCTGACCACAACTCCTCAGCTGTGTGACTCTTATTCCCAAGACATGTCAAGCTAAAGACCGCCTGATGCCGTTGCGCTCTGCTGCCAGCATAGTAATGAGGGTTGTGTGATTCCTTCTGCGCAGTGAGAACGCTGGTGGCCTGACCAGGCAGGCTTGGGGCGGAGGTGGAGGACCCAGATGAGGTGGAGGATGCAGAAGCAGTGGCGGAACTTGGACAGACAGAGGATTGACACACAAGTCGTGTGGACGGCAAGACTTGTGCAGCAGACCCTTCACCATCTATCACCATAGTTACCCAGTGGCCAGTCAGCGACATGCAACGTCCCTGTCCATGCTTACTGGTCCAAGTATCGGTGGTGAAATGCACCCGTTCACACACAGAGTTTCTCAAGGAAGCGGTGATGTTGTGTGTGACATGCTGGTGTAGCGCGGGCACACCTTTCTTAGAGAAGTAGTGGCGACTAGGCATCTGGTACTGGGGCACAGCGACAGACATAAGGTCTCTAAAATCCTGTGTGTCCACTAGGCGGAAAGGCAGCATTTCGGTAGCCAACAGCTTACAGAGGGATAGAGTCAACCTCTTAGCTTTGTCATGGGTCGCAGGAAGTGGCCTTTTATTTGACCACATCTGAGGGACAGAGATCTGGCTGCTGTGTGTAGACGGTGTTGAGTAGGGTGTCCCTGGAAAAATGCAGGTTTGTGAGGAAAGTGCAGGCGGAGACATGATGTTGCCTTCATCCAACGTTGGTGCTATCGATGTTTGAGAGAGCTGTACACAATCACTTGTTTCCCCTTCCAAACCAACTGACGACCTACCAAGCAAACTGCCTGTTGCGGTTACAGTGGTGGAAGTTGTGGGTGGAAAAACAGGTGTGACAGCTGTCCCCACAGTCCTAGAAGATGACGAGCGCGCGGATGCACTGGAAGGGGCAGGCGGTGGATGGTTGGCTCCGCTAGGCCGCATTGCAGCACGGTGAGCTTCCCACCAGGCCATATGATATTTATTCATGTGACGATTCATGGAAGAAGTTGTCAAACTGCTGAGGTTTTGACCTCTACTAAGATAACCATGCCAAATGTTACAGATCACATAATTAGGGCGATCTTTTGCTATGTCAAAAAAGGACCAGGCTAGGCAAGGCTTAGAGGGCATGCGACCTGCTGATCCACCCCGACTAGTGCTCAGAGGCACAGTGGTGGCTGAGGATGCAGTTGTAGACGTGCTACCAGTGCTCCGTCTCTGTCCAGGAAGGCGCAAGGTAACTTCGTCGTCGGTTGCATCCTCCTCCACCGCCTCTGTTGACCTCCCCGAGTGTCTGACTGTGGGTTGACAGTAGGTGGGATCTAGGACTTCATCATCAATTGTTGTGTTTGCACTCCCCTCCCCCTCAGACAGAGCCTCTTCTTGCCCTGACCGAATATTTAAGTTGTCATCCCAATCGGGTATCTGCGTCTCATCTTCATCAGTATGTTCCTCATTGTCTATAACCACATTTGTTGGAAAGGCAGCATTTTGGTAGCCAACAGTTTGCAGATGATGATAGTCAACCTCCAAGCCATGTCATGCCCTTCTAAAAGCATGTAAAACACAGTGAGGGGACTCCAACCACAGTCTCCCTCGTTTCCACTAACTGGGCCACACACACCCCACTTGACTGGCATCGGTTGAGCCCCCTTTTGAAAAAGAAAAAGATGCTTTGCATGAAGCACTCTCAAAAATACGCGTGCCTTTCCCGTCCCCTGGCTGACCCAGGGGAAGAAAAGTCCTCTGAGAGCCAAGACTTGTTCATCTTGGTTCTTTTAGAGACACAGCGAGGGGACTCCAACCACAGTCTCCCTCGTTTCCACTAACTGGGCCACACACACCCCACTTGACTGGCATCGGTTGAGCCCCCTTTTGAAAAAGAAAAAGATGCTTTGCATGAAGCACTCTCAAAAATACGCGTGCCTTTCCCATCCCCTGGCTGACCCAGGGGAAGAAAAGTCCTCTGAGAGCCAAGACTTGTTCATCTTGGTTCTTTTAGAGACACAGCGAGGGGACTCCAACCACAGTCTCCATCGTTTCCACTAACTGGGCCACACACACCCCACTTGACTGGCATCGGTTGAGCCCCCTTTTGAAAAAGAAAAAGATGCTTTGCATGAAGCACTCTCAAAAATACGCGTGCCTTTCCCGTCCCCTGGCTGACCCAGGGGAAGAAAAGTCCTCTGAGAGCCATGACTTGTTCATCTTGGTTCTTTTAGAGACACAGCGAGGGGACTCCAACCACAGTCTCCCTCGTTTCCACTAACTGGGCCACACACACCCCACTTGACTGGCATCGGTTGAGCCCCCTTTTGAAAAAGAAAAAGATGCTTTGCATGAAGCACTCTCAAAAATACGCGTGCCTTTCCCGTCCCCTGGCTGACCCAGGGGAAGAAAAGTCCTCTGAGAGCCATGATTTGTTCATTTTGGGTCTTTTAGAAACACAGCGAGGGGACTCCAACCACAGTCTCCCTCGTTTCCACTAACTGGGCCACACACACCCCACTTGACTGGCATCGGTTGAGCCCCCTTTTGAAAAAGAAAAAGATGCTTTGCATGAAGCACTCTCAAAAATACGCGTGCCTTTCCCATCCCCTGGCTGACCCAGGGGAAGAAAAGTCCTCTGAGAGCCATGACTTGTTCATCTTGGTTCTTTTAGAGACACAGCGAGGGGACTCCAACCACAGTCTCCCTCGTTTCCACTAACTGGGCCACACACACCCCACTTGACTGGCATCGGTTGAGCCCCCTTTTGAAAAAGAAAAAGATGCTTTGCATGAAGCACTCTCAAAAATACGCGTGCCTTTCCCGTCCCCTGGCTGACCCAGGGGAAGAAAAGTCCTATGAGAGCCATGACTTGTTCATCTTGGTTCTTTTAGAGACACAGCGAGGGGACTCCAACCACAGTCTCCCTCGTTTCCACTAACTGGGCCACACACACCCCACTTGACTGGCATCGGTTGAGCCCCCTTTTGAAAAAGAAAAAGATGCTTTGCATGAAGCACTCTCAAAAATACGCGTGCCTTTCCCGTCCCCTGGCTGACCCAGGGGAAGAAAAGTCCTCTGAGAGCCATGATTTGTTCATTTTGGGTCTTTTAGAAACACAGCGAGGGGACTCCAACCACAGTCTCCCTCGTTTTCACTAACTGGGCCACACACACCCCACTTGACTGGCATCGATTGAGCCCCCTTTTGAAAAAGAAAAAGATGCTTTGCATGAAGCACTCTCAAAAATACGCGTGCCTTTCCCGTCCCCTGGCTGACCCAGGGGAAGAAAAGTCCTCTGAGAGCCATGACTTGTTCATCTTGGTTCTTTTAGAGACACAGCGAGGGGACTCCAACCACAGTCTCCCTCGTTTCCACTAACTGGGCCACACACACCCCACTTGACTGGCATCGGTTGAGCCCCCTTTTGAAAAAGAAAAAGATGCTTTGCATGAAGCACTCTCAAAAATACGCGTGCCTTTCCCGTCCCCTGGCTGACCCAGGGGAAGAAAAGTCCTCTGAGAGCCATGATTTGTTCATTTTGGGTCTTTTAGAAACACAGCGAGGGGACTCCAACCACAGTCTCCCTCGTTTTCACTAACTGGGCCACACACACCCCACTTGACTGGCATCGGTTGAGCCCCCTTTTGAAAAAGAAAAAGATGCTTTGCATGAAGCACTCTCAAAAATACGCGTGCCTTTCCCGTCCCCTGGCTGACCCAGGGGAAGAAAAGTCCTCTGAGAGCCATGACTTGTTCATCTTGGTTCTTTTAGAGACACAGCGAGGGGACTCCAACCACAGTCTCCCTCGTTTCCACTAACTGGGCCACACACACCCCACTTGACTGGCATCGGTTGAGCCCCCTTTTGAAAAAGAAAAAGATGCTTTGCATGAAGCACTCTCAAAAATACGCGTGCCTTTCCCGTCCCCTGGCTGACCCAGGGGAAGAAAAGTCCTCTGAGAGCCATGATTTGTTCATTTTGGGTCTTTTAGAAACACAGCGAGGGGACTCCAACCACAGTCTCCCTCGTTTTCACTAACTGGGCCACACACACCCCACTTGACTGGCATCGGTTGAGCCCCCTTTTGAAAAAGAAAAAGATGCTTTGCATGAAGCACTCTCAAAAATACGCGTGCCTTTCCCGTCCCCTGGCTGACCCAGGGGAAGAAAAGTCCTCTGAGAGCCATGACTTGTTCATCTTGGTTCTTTTAGAGACACAGCGAGGGGACTCCAACCACAGTCTCCCTCGTTTCCACTAACTGGGCCACACACACCCCACTTGACTGGCATCGGTTGAGCCCTCTTTTGAAAAAGAAAAAGATGCTTTGCATGAAGCACTCTCAAAAATACGCGTGCCTTTCCCGTCCCCTGGCTGACCCAGGGGAAGAAAAGTCCTCTGAGAGCCATGATTTGTTCATTTTGGGTCTTTTAGAAACACAGCGAGGGGACTCCAACCACAGTCTCCCTCGTTTTCACTAACTGGGCCACACACACCCCACTTGACTGGCATCGGTTGAGCCCCCTTTTGAAAAAGAAAAAGATGCTTTGCATGAAGCAGTCTCAAAAATATGCGTGCCTTTCCCGTCCCCTGGCTGACCCAGGGGAAGAAAAGTCCTCTGAGAGCCATGACTTGTTCATCTTGGTTCTTTTAGAGACACAGCGAGGGGACTCCAACCACAGTCTCCCTCGTTTCCACTAACTGGGCCACACACACCCCACTTGACTGGCATCGGTTGAGCCCCCTTTTGAAAAAGAAAAAGATGCTTTGCATGAAGCACTCTCAAAAATACGCGTGCCTTTCCCGTCCCCTGGCTGACCCAGGGGAAGAAAAGTCCTCTGAGAGCCATGACTTGTTCATCTTGGTTCTTTTAGAGACACAGCGAGGGGACTCCAACCACAGTCTCCCTCGTTTCCACTAACTGGGCCACACACACCCCACTTGACTGGCATCGGTTGAGCCCCCTTTTGAAAAAGAAAAAGATGCTTTGCATGAAGCACTCTCAAAAATACGCGTGCCTTTCCCGTCCCCTGGCTGACCCAGGGGAAGAAAAGTCCTCTGAGAGCCATGACTTGTTCATCTTGGTTCTTTTAGAGACACAGCGAGGGGACTCCAACCACAGTCTCCCTCGTTTCCACTAACTGGGCCACACACACCCCACTTGACTGGCATCGGTTGAGCCCCCTTTTGAAAAAGAAAAAGATGCTTTGCATGAAGCACTCTCAAAAATACGCGTGCCTTTCCCGTCCCCTGGCTGACCCAGGGGAAGAAAAGTCCTCTGAGAGCCATGATTTGTTCATTTTGGGTCTTTTAGAAACACAGCGAGGGGACTCCAACCACAGTCTCCCTCGTTTCCACTAACTGGGCCACACACACCCCACTTGACTGGCATCGGTTGAGCCCCCTTTTGAAAAAGAAAAAGATGCTTTGCATGAAGCACTCTCAAAAATACGCGTGCCTTTCCCGTCCCCTGGCTGACCCAGGGGAAGAAAAGTCCTCTGAGAGCCATGACTTGTTCATCTTGGTTCTTTTAGAGACACAGCGAGGGGACTCCAACCACAGTCTCCCTCGTTTCCACTAACTGGGCCACACACACCCCACTTGACTGGCATCGGTTGAGCCCCCTTTTGAAAAAGAAAAAGATGCTTTGCATGAAGCACTCTCAAAAATACGCGTGCCTTTCCCGTCCCCTGGCTGACCCAGGGGAAGAAAAGTCCTCTGAGAGCCATGATTTGTTCATTTTGGGTCTTTTAGAAACACAGCGAGGGGACTCCAACCACAGTCTCCCTCGTTTCCACTAACTGGGCCACACACACCCCACTTGACTGGCATCGGTTGAGCCCCCTTTTGAAAAAGAAAAAGATGCTTTGCATGAAGCACTCTCAAAAATACGCGTGCCTTTCCCGTCCCCTGGCTGACCCAGGGGAAGAAAAGTCCTCTGAGAGCCATGATTTGTTCATTTTGGGTCTTTTAAACACAGCGAGGGGACTCCAACCACAGTCTCCCTCGTTTCCACTAACTGGGCCACACACACCCCACTTGACTGGCATCGGTTGAGCCCCCTTTTGAAAAAGAAAAAGATGCTTTGCATGAAGCACTCTCAAAAATACGCGTGCCTTTCCCGTCCCCTGGCTGACCCAGGGGAAGAAAAGTCCTATGAGAGCCATGATTTGTTCATCTTGGTTCTTTTAGAAACACAGCGAGGGGACTCCAAGCACAGTCTCCCTCGTTTCCACTAACTGGGCTACACACACCCCACTTGACTGGCATCGGTTGAACCCCCTTTTGAAAAAGAAAAAGATGCTTTGCATATAGCACTCTCAAAAATACGCGTGCCTTTCCCATCCCCTGGCTGACCCAGGGGAAGAAAAGTCCTCTGAGAGCCATGACTTGTTCATCTTGGTTCTTTTAGAGACACAGCGAGGGGACTCCAACCACAGTCTCCCTCGTTTCCACTAACTGGGCCACACACACCCCACTTGACTGGCATCGGTTGAGCCCCCTTTTGAAAAAGAAAAAGATGCTTTGCATGAAGCACTCTCAAAAATACGCGTGCCTTTCCCATCCCCTGGCTGACCCAGGGGAAGAAAAGTCCTCTGAGAGCCATGACTTGTTCATCTTGGTTCTTTTAGAGACACAGCAAGGGGACTCCAACCACAGTCTCCCTCGTTTCCACTAACTGGGCCACACACACCCCACTTGACTGGCATCGGTTGAGCCCCCTTTTGAAAAAGAAAAAGATGCTTTGCATGAAGCACTCTCAAAAATACGCGTGCCTTTCCCGTCCCCTGGCTGACCCAGGGGAAGAAAAGTCCTCTGAGAGCCATGACTTGTTCATCTTGGTTCTTTTAGAGACACAGCGAGGGGACTCCAACCACAGTCTCCTTCGTTGCCACTAACTGGGCCACACACACCCCACTTGACTGGCATCGGTTGAGCCCCCTTTTGAAAAAGAAAAAGATGCTTTGCATGAAGCACTCTCAAAAATACGCGTGCCTTTCCCGTCCCCTGGCTGACCCAGGGGAAGAAAAGTCCTCTGAGAGCCATGACTTGTTCATCTTGGTTCTTTTAGAGACACAATGAGGGGACTCCAATTACAGTCTCCTTCGTTGCCACTAACTGGGCCACACACACCCCACTTGACTGGCATCGGTTGAGCCCCCTTTTGAAAAAGAAAAAGATGCTTTGCATGAAGCACTCTCAAAAATACGCGTGCCTTTCCCGTCCCCTGGCTGACCCAGGGGAAGAAAAGTCCTCTGAGAGCCATGTCCACATTGTCAGTGGACAGACACGTGTGCTTATCTGCCAGCAGACCACCAGCAGCACTGAAGACAGGTTCCGAGAGAACGCTGGCTGCAGGACATGACAAGATCCCCAAGGCGTACGTGGCGAGCTCAGGCAATTTATCCAGATTGGAAGCCTAAAATGAGCAGGGCTCAAGTTGCACAATAATGGAATCGATGTTTCCTTGCATATACTCATATATCTGTGTGTCCTCCTCTTTTTCCTTGTCCAGCTCTTTTGTTTTCACATGAGTATATGTCCTTGTCACTTTCCCATGTGTTGTGAGTTGTTTGTCACCTTTTGGACACCTTTGAGGGTGTTTTCTAGGTGTTTTTCTGTGTTTGTGATTGCCTGCCATTGTTTCCTATGCAGTTCGAGTTCGGTTCGTCGAACGTTCGACGAGCTGAACTCGAACGGGAGCTCCGTTCGGCGAACCGACCTCGAGCCGAACCGGGACCGGTTCGCTCATCTCTATTTAGGACCCCTAGTCTGAGGGTCAGTCTTGGTGCCCTTACCCATGGTAACCCTGTAATACCCGTGACTTCTTTTTAGTATTGCACCTTTTTTTGTTTGTGTCATTTTCATCTGTGCATTGGCACTTTTTTTTTTTTATCTATTTTATATATGTTCTCCTAGGGTTTTTTTAGTTTGTCACTGAGGGGGGGGGGGAATTTATGGTTTACTGATGTTTCCCCATGTTTTCATAAGTTTTCATATGATTAATTATTTCTAGCTTTTCTAAATGTTGCAAACATTTTTACCAATGTACTCCAGTTCCCTCCTGGAATGATTTAATGTATACAGAGCTGGAATTTTGTTCCAATTTTTACACCATTTGCAAAATGTGTTACATTTTGTGACAAAATAAAGGACATTTTTTACTTTGAGCAAAATTCATAAAGCACATGCACCACTTCAAAGAATTTGGAGAAAAATTGGAAACCAATGCCACAAAATAAAAACAGAAAAGCTTAAAAAAATAAATAAATTAATAAATTATCAACTCAACTATAATATAGGAGTTACATATTCTGTATAAAACAGGCTGTCAACATAACTAAGGGCTTTCTGGTTGCAGGTCTCTTTTGTTCACGGTGTATGGAAAGACCAATGCCATATACAGCAAGAGTTGAAGCTTTTTTATGGGTTTTCCAAGAATTATATAAAATGGTGTCCCTGTTATAATCCAAACTGCAGCCTGTCCTAGTCATGTGTCAGTATGGGCTGCAGACTGAAGACATGCAGCTCCTGAGACCTGTGTCTCAACAGAAAAGAGCTTGTATTACGGACGCAAAGAGGTGGCGAGTGTCCGGGCGTCGACCCACTGGGCCGTACACTGGACTCCCCTGAAGGAGCTAACTAGTAGCAAACCCATATACAGGGATTGTCTGGCGCAGCCCCAGGGGGCCTAAATGTACGACTGCCAGGAACCAGTGGAGGTCAGCTCTTATGGACTGGAAAAGTCTCTCAATGTCCGGAGACAGTGACTTGGATATGGCAGCATGGAGGTAGTGGCTCAGATGTGGCAGCACGGAGGTGGTGGCTCACATGTGGCAGCATGGAGGTGGTGACTCAGACATGGCAGCACAGAGGTGATCGCTCAGAAGTGGCAACACGGAAGTGGTGGCTCAGATGTGGCAGCACAGAAGTGGTGGCCCAGACATGGCAGCATGGAGGTGGTGGCTTAGTCGTGGCAACACAGAGATAGTGGTAGTGAGCAGACTCTAGGATGAGTTAGAACATAAAACTGGTACTAGGATACAACAAGCAGAACTAGACACAGTAGTGTAATGGGACCGGAGAACTAGCAACGCACTAACTAATAGGCAACATTGCTCAGGCAACTCCCCTAAGGGAAGGCAGAATTAAAAACCTTTAGGGTAGCCTCAGGAAACACTTCCGGATAATGAGATGCTGACCCTTTAAGAAAGGGCATGTCCACGTGCACACCTTACAGGCACTCACAGAAGGCCTGCGTGTGACCTGGAAGCAGGAGGATACCTTGACAGACCCTGGGGAAGGAAAGAGGCACATGGAGGTGCCGTGAAGGTGAGGAGAACGGTGACCCCGCCGAGGTCTGGGAGCGGGGGCAAGTGGGGGTGTTACGCTGGGACCAAGACCGGGCACTACAAGCTGTATCACACATGCGTTAGTAAGCAGGTGGGAGCAGTGCTGTTATACAGTCATTGCCAAAAGTGTTGGCACCCTTGAAATTGTTTTAGAAAATTAAGTATTTCTCCCATAAAATTATTTCAATTACACGGTTTATGTCTTTTGTGTGTATTGAAACAACACAAAAAAAAAAGGAAAAAAGGCCGATTGGAAATAATTTCACACCAAATTCTAAAAATGGGCCAGACAACATTGTAGGCATCCTGAAACTCAATATTTTGTTGTATACCCTTAGGAATAAACAACTGCAATAAATTGCTTGTTGGCCATTTTTACTATAACTCCAGAGAGATATCACGAAGTCCCGGCACTGCAACCGCTGGCTTGATGATTAAGCTTCTGCATCTGCTGCTACCCTCCGGAATGTGATTGTGCTCCAACAACTTAAGGAGAAGGTGGCCCCAGAAATACAAGAATGGGTAACCAGCTGGAAACCCAACAACCCAGGGCAAACAGCAAGATTGGCTGATGAGTTTACAGGCAATCAACCCCTCTGGAGAACCGATATGCCCACCGATCCTAGGAGACCTTCAACCAGGCAGCCACTGACCACTAGAGCATGACTATCCCATTACCCAGCAGAAGGCCCACCAGAACAAAGGTTTACAAACAGGGCAAATGAGTTGCCTAAGCTACGGCGCTGTTGTAAGTGCAGGTGCCTTGGACATATGGCCAAAGATTGCCTCCGAACTCTGGCTCCAAGCCTGCAGCCTAAGTGTTGTAATGCCAATAAAGTTTATTATTCTGCAAAAACTGATAACCCAGTGACCCTGAACCGACGATTCAGATTTTTGGAGCCTTCATCTGGGTTTGGCCTGGTTATGAAAGCAGAAAAAAGAGTGTATATATATGATAGTGTACAAAACATATAACATATACAGAGTATACAAAATATATGAAATATACGAAAATATCAATACATGTGTAAATGACACCGTGAATATATAATAAGGCATGGTAATGGTTGTACTAAATATCACCAAATAAGGGAAGAGGGCACTCTGGGTTTCTCTGTAAAGAAATTGCAGAGTATAAAGTTACATATGGAAAAGCCCAATACAATACAAGTCCAAACCCAGATGAAGGCTCCAAAAGAGCCAAAACATCGGTTCAGGACCACTAGTTATATGTTTTTGCAGAATAATAATCTTTATTGGCATTACAACACTTGCTTGCATATTACTTAATTAGTGTGCAAAAGCTACTCTCTAGAATTGGTATTTTCTTGCTCTTGACGACCTTGAAACCAGTGAGCAGAACCTTAACTTTGCAAGCCTGCAGCCCGTCTGTCATCCCTGTATCAGCAGTGTGTCTTCCTGAGTCTCCTTGCAGTAGCAATTCATTCAAATTGTAACGGATAGTTTGCACTGACACAGATGTACCCTGAGCCTGCAGAATAGCTTGATTTTCTTTGGAACTTGATTGGAGTTACTTACACAACATATTATTATTATTATTTATTATTATAGCGCCATTTATTCCATGGCGCTTTACAGTGAAAGAGGGTATTCATACAACAATCATTCACAGTACAAAACAGACTGGTATAGGAGGAGAGAGGACCCTACCCGCGAGGGCTCACAGTCTATAGGGAATGGGTGATGGTACAATAGGTAAGGACAGAGCTGGTTGCACAGTGGTGTACTGGACTGAGGGTTAATGTAGGTTGTAGGCTTGTTGGAAGAGATGGGTCTTGAGGTTCCTCTTGAGCCTTTCAACGGTAGGGGAGAGTCTGATATGCTGAGGTAGAGTGTTCCAGAGTATGGGGGAGGCACGGGAGAAATCTTGTATGCAATTGTGGGAAGAGGAGTAGAGAAGGAGATCTTGTGAGGATCTGAGGTTGCGTGCGGGTAGGTACCGGGAGACTAGGTCACAGATGTAAGGAGGAGACAGGTTGTGGATGGCTTTGTATGTCATGGTTAATGTTTTGAACTGGAGTCGTTGGGCGATGGGAAGCCAGTGAAGGGATTGGCAGAGTGGCGAGGCTGAGGAATAGCAAGGGGAGAGGTGGATTAAGCGGGCCGCAGAGTTTAGGATAGATTGGAGGGGTGCAAGAGTGTTGGAGGGGAGGCCAGAGAGAAGGAGGTTGCAGTAGTTGAGGCGGGAGATGATGAGGGCATGCACAAATGTTTTTGCTGATTCTTGGTTATGGAAAGCACGGATCCGGGAGATATTTTTGAGTTGTAGTCTGCATGAGGTGAAGAGGGCTTGGATGTGTGGCTTGAAGGATAGAGCAGAGTCGAGGGTTACTCCAAGGCAACGAGCTTGTGAGACTGGGGAGAGTGAGCAACCATCAAGTTTGATGGAAAGGCTTCTTGGAGGGGATGAGTGAGGAGAAGGAAAGACAATGAATTCTGTTTTATCCATGTTAAGCTTCAGGAATCGAGCAGAGAAGAAGGATGAAATAGCAGACAGACATTGTGGAATTTTGGTTAGTAGAGAGGTAATGTCAGGTCCAGAGAGGTAGATCTGTGTGTCATCGGCATAGAGATGATACTGAAAGCCGTGGGACTCTATGAACTCTCCTGCTTTGCAACTTTTATTAATCTTTCTCTGCTGTCCACGACCAGGGGGATTAACTACAGTGCCATGGGTTGTAAACTTCTTGATCATGTTGCAAACCATGAGCAAAGGAAAATCAAGATCTCTGGAGATGGAGTTATAGCCTTGAGATTGTTGATATATTTCAATAGTTTTGGTCCTGGAGTCCACTGACGGTTGTTTTCTCTTTCTGTTCTCTATTCTTTTTGTAGCATACACAGACACACAATGCAAAGATTGAGTCAATGTGTCCCCTTTTAATCTGATTTCAGGTGGGATTTTAATATTGCACACACTTGCCACAGATGTGTTTGAATGAGCATCACCTCTGCTTAAAGCACAGTTTTTTTATTTATAATTTTGGAAAGGTTAGAACAACAACAACCAGAGAGTATATTGTGCTAAAAAATAATTTATTTAAATACATTTCAATAAAAAATCTTTTACATCAAATCACTACTGAATTAATCACATAATTACCTATATGGTAATTTCAATATTGCTAAAAAAAGTGCAAAAATATCATATCTAATAGGCTGCAGAAAATTAATAAATATATATGATAAATACAGATTATCCCTCTAAAAAATAATAAGTAATAAACATATCTAGCTGTGAAAATAACTGCAGTAAAGGTATCCTATGGAAAAACCACAAATTTACACAATTTTTATCACGAAATAGGTGTAATTAAAGTGAACAGTGCAGCAAATCCCAGGTTGTAGCACAGTGTAATTTCAAATAGCAGATAAGAGCCTCAGTATACCTAGAATTAGTGTGCCATTCAATGGGGACCATCGGGAAAACCTTTCTCCTTGCGGAGACCTGACAAACCAGTCTGGCTGCCAGTGCGGGGTCTTATAGCTGCCAAGCCGCTCTGGGAAATATTCAAATTGTCTCTCCAGGAATGAGACAAATTCTAACGCCACCTATTGGAAGTAGCAATTCTAAAAGCCAAAAGTGGCATTTTAACAAGCCTTTATATGATTTAGGATTTATACCAGAACAGAACCCCAATTTGCAGACACTGTGTTTTGGGGTTATCATGAAAGTGAGTTTTGTACTTGCTAACTTAAATAGTATATATTAGAGGTCCTCGACCTATGTTTCCAAAATCTTCTTCAGGAGGTCTGGACACTCTATCATGATCCCTCTGTCAGAGAAGATAGGGACGCGGTCTGATTGCAAATAATCATAGACTCCAGACTCCGGTTATCGTGGAAGGGTTTCTACAAGTGTGCAGGAGCAATGCTGAAATAAAATGTTTGCATATTTTCCAGTAATAAAAAACATTCCTTTTTGCTGCCTGCTGGAGGAACACACATTATTGATTAATTTATCAATGGCGAGTCTAACAATGTCTTGTATTAGTTAGAATGCAGTGCATGCCAAATTCGGTATGTGGCCTGCCCAGTCAAGAAACTTAAAAGGCCCATAGAACATCTTACTAATATTACTAAAAAAATAGTTCATACTCGGGAGCTGCTAAACACTTTGTTAACATGCATCATGGGAACACGATTACTTTACTTTTAAATTTTACGAAATTGAGAAAGTGAAATGTTCTCTAAGGGTACCGTCACACTTTAGCGACGCTCCAGCGATCCCACCAGCAATCTGACCTGGTCAGGATCGCTGGTGCTTCGCTACATGGTCACTGGGGAGCTGTCAATCAGGCAGATCTCACCAGCGACCAGTGACCAGATGCAAGCAAGCAGCGACGCGTGGAAGCGATGCTGCACTTGGTAACTAAGGTAAATATCGGGTAACCAAGCAAAGCACTTTGCTTGGTTTCCCGAAATTTACCTTGGTTACCAGCGCACACCACTTAGCGCTGGCTCCCTGCACTCCTAGCCAGAGTACACATCGGGTTAATAAGCAAACCACTACGTGTGCAGGGTCTAGGGAGCCAGCACTGGCAGCGTGAGTGCGGCGGATGCTAGTAACCAAGGTAAATATCGGGTAACCAAGCAAAGGACTTCGCTTGGTTACCTGATATTTACCTTGGTTACAGCTTACCGCAGGCTGCCAGACGCCAGCTCCCTGCACATTCAGATCGTTGCTCTCTCGCTGTCAAACAGAGAGATGTGTGCTTCACAGTGGGAGAGCAACGTCCAAAAAATGAACAAACACTGTGTGTAACGAGCAGCGATTTCACAGCAGGGGCCAGATCGCTGATCAGTGTCACACATAACGAGATCGCTAATGGGGTCACTGGTGCGTCACAAAAACTGTGGCTCAGCAGCGATCTCGCTATGTGAGAAGCACCTCTAAGAGGAGGTAACAGGCAGACACTTCTATATACATGTGAGGCGTTCTGGATACTCACACTGGATACAAAATGTCCCCAGGAATGAATTTCAGGAATTATTTTTTACAAGGGTCTGCTGATAAGTCTTTGACTTTGTGATCTTTTTTTGTTTCTACGGTAAGGATTGTTACATCACATGAAAGCCTTATGTGTGTAATATATGTTTTCAAAATTTTGTATTTGTTGCTTATGGCAACAGTGTTCTACGCACGCACAAAAACAAAATGTCGGAGTCTAATGTGATATTCACAGCAACTGAGAGCAGAGGAGTGATAAAATTCTTGTTTCTGCAAGGAAAGTCCGCAAAGGATATTCATAGTGATATGTCGCAGACATTTTCAAATTCCACAGTTAAGAACTGGGTTGCAAAATTTAAAATGGGCCACTTCAGCACCAATGATGAGGAACTAATTAAAGAATGTATGTGTGACACCCTAGCCTATCAGGTCATCACAGGGTATTGTGCAATCTGCCCTTCTGTACAATATCGACCTCCTCCTTGGTTACGGGTCCCTGACCTTTGATGTTGCCAAGAACAAGCTAATCAAAATCCTAGGAACACTCTGCACCACACCCACCAGATACACCAGTTACTGACCTGAAGGGAATAGGGTCACCCACTTGGGGGGTTGGTTAATGGGAGGTCAGAAGTGTTAGAAGACAATTAGTTGAGGAGTGACTCTCAAGAGGAGAGGTCACAAGTTAGTTGAGGAGTGACTCTCAAGAGGAGAGGTCACAAGTCAGTTGAGGAGTGACTCTCAAGCGGAGAGGTCAGGAGCTGGGCTCCTAGAGGCTACTAGGTGGCAGACGTTGGTCTGGGCCTGGTAGGAGCTGGACCCCAGTCACAGGGGATCGTGACAAAGGGCACGGACTGTCGAGGAGGACAGCCGGTGGCCTTGTGCCATCACCGAGCAGGGGCCAGGGCACGACGGGGTACGTGAACCCTAGGTCAGGAAGGAGCTTTAGGCGTCCTCGCAATTTACCTGATCAGGACGGAGCCTTCAAGATCCGTTCTCCACGCTCTCCAAAATCGGAGTACTAACGTAACGATGCGGATAGGTGTTCCCAATACATAGTCCAGAAAATCCCAAGCGTGAACCCTGAGAGCAAGCTCATCCAGTTAGCCACACTGGTGAGTGGGACCCGATAGTTCTATGCAAAAGGGAGCAGTCACAAGTAAGGTGCCACGGAAAAGGCCACAGTCTAACAAGCAACACCAATGGGCACGGGATCCAGGCGTGCTCCCTCCCTGCTGCAGCGATATCAAGAACATTGGTTTACCACGGTTGTCGGTGTCAGCGTTATTGGACTGAGTGAGTACACAAGTGACCCTTACCGTCCCAACGGCACCTCCCTGTCACCTACATCGAGTCCTGGGGCATCCCCCCTACACGTGGAGGGGTTATACATCTGGCTGCCCACACCATCGCCACCGGGAACTCCCCATTGTAACAGTGGTACTCCATCTTACCACGCACCATGGATGGCGTCACGAACTGTCCATACAATCCCCTGTAAATAACCCCCCTTATTCCGAGTGGCCGCGTGACCCCGACCCCAGGGTCTGGAGACCCCTCGAGCCACCGCGGATCGGGATCCGAGCTTCAGTGGCAGGCTGTTGACGTGGGGGTGGCACACTCTGGAAACTTTGGCGTCACGAACAGGATCTGAGCAGGACCCACTTACCTGGGTGACGTGCACCTTGAAAGCCGAAAACCGTGAGTCAAAATCCCTTTTCCTGTCAATTCCGCGTTCTTCGCCATTTTTTCGCACCAAAACGCCATCTTCTCCATGAAAGCACGCGTAGCAGAAGCCCCGCCCTTCATCCTGAGTGTGAGGCCAGAACTGTAAGTTCCCAGAGGGCCACAACTCGTGAAGGAGTGCGAAGCGAAAACCAAGGGGGCGCGTGAAGATGTTGGCTCCAGACGATGGAAGTGTGGCGGAGCTGCCTCCACCCGACCAGGGTGACGGCATGTAGCAGTAGCGGAAGAGAAGCAGAGATGCCAGGACTCTGCCATAACATTCCTGGACAGCGCAGACGCAAAATATCGGAGTGAGACTGGTCACCAGAACAAGCTGTTCCTGGGACTGTGACTTGGATAGAGGACGAGACAGAGCAGCTGTGCAGGAGAATGCGAACGCAGTTCCTGTTTATCTTAAACCACTGGAGGGAAGAGATGAGGAGCCTGGGGATGGCGGTGCGAGCCCGTGAGATGGAAATCCCATGTGCAGAGAGGGTAAGCGGTTACCCAGTCCCTACTGATTGCCCAAATCTGGCCACAGCGGCTGAGGGATCAGAACCGCCCCTGCTTGCGGCGAGCCCTTCACCATCACCTACCCCATCCTCGGCAGACGCTGAGCTGCCCACATCAACCCTGGCAGCGGAACCTTTGGTGTCTTTGAGTAAAGCTCCAGCTGCAGAATCCACGGTGCTGATCCTCATCCCTGTCATCACAGCGGTCACCCAGACCCCGGCCAGACCCGACCCGGCCACATCACTGGGCCCGTCCACAGAGGCGGAGCACCCGAACCCTGCAACCCCGGCTGTGGAGCAGTCGGTTCTTCAACCTGCCAAGGCAGAAGTGGAGCCTAAACATCGCCCGGTTCCACTGCCGCGCAGCATACCGACGGCTGTTGGGGCCACAAGAGTCCACATGAAACCAGAGCCAGCAAGAGGGAGCTGAAGCCGGACGCTGACGCCCCATACTGGGAACAACACCAGCACCAGTTACAAGCTGAGATCACCACACGAAACCAGCGACGGCGGGAGCTTGCCACTCGCAACAAAGCAGAAAAGGAGCAGGTGAGGAGTGCTGCTTCATGAGTAAGAGGGCCAAGGTGCCGTGGTCTCATGGATTGATTTGACCCTGAGCAAGAGGGGGGTTTCATCCGAGAAGCAGGCCTCACAGCTGGGGTGTTTGTGTCACGGCGGGACGTAACACCGCATCTCCCCTGGGGGCACCCCGAGCGCAACCTCCAACCCGAAGAAATGGTCACCTACACTCGGCATTGTGGAGAGTGGGGCTGGTATGCCCTGGAGGTGACCAAGCATGCGATGCCTGAGGAAGAATTTGTACCGGTGTCAGTGGTGCGTAGCCGTAAGGAGGCGTGGCTATGGGACCCGATAGCTTGAAAAGAAAAGAAATGCTAAAAATTCCAATGGTTTAATGATACCATAGAATTGTGAGGTATCGGTGCTTTCGTTTGTTGTTTTCCACAGTTTATTGTTTTTCATATAGAAATGTTAGTAAATAAGTGCTTAATTAACCATTTTTTATGAACAGAGTAAAAATTCCCAGATTTGCTAGAAGATTGCTAAAATGTATATACCCGGTACATGGACTCTGTTAAGTTTTATATATAATAAACATGGACCACGGTCACAGGACTGGCGTGACCAACACGAACTTGTGTATTGTACATAGTTGCACCTCCTGTGCCCACCAAAGTCATCTAACACAACGCCCGGGACCTTAACCTGGTCAGCGGGTCAGGTTGTTTGGATGGCGGATTAACGGGATCCGGGACATTGGGACTGGACTGTCATGGGTAGAGACTGCAATGGAGCAGGTTGAGTCTTCGCTACCACTGAAACCGGTAGCGTCCCCCCATTGAGGAGATGAACTCTTTAAAAAGTTAGTAAGGTTTAAGTGACAAGCCTCCCCTGCGTGGGATGATGCGAATAAAAATGTTAACCCTTTTTACCTTTTTCTACAGTTTGAATAAAAAAAAAGTAAACCTCTGGTGTTCTGTAGCTCGGGGACGAGCTACGTATAACCAAGAGGGAATGTGAGGCCCTGGCCTATCAGATCGTCACAGGGTATTGTGCAATCTGCCCTTCTGTACAATATCCACCTCCTCCTTGGTTACGGGCCCCTGACCTTTGGTGTTGCCAGAACAAGCTAATCAAAATTCTAGGAACACTCTGCACCACACCCACCAGACACACCAGTGGTTGACCTGAAGGGGAATAGAGTTGCCCACTTAGGGGGTTGGTTAACGGGAGGTCAGAAGTGTTAGGAGACAATTAGTTGAGGAGTGACTCTCAAAAGGAGAGGTCACAAGTTAGTTGAGGAGTGACTCTCAAGAGGAGAGGTCACCAGTCAGTTGAGGAGTGACTCTCAAGAGGAGAGGTCAGGAGCTGGGCTCCTAGAGGCTACTAGGTAGCAGGCGTTGGTCTGGGCCTGATAAGGGCTGGACCCCGGTCGCAGGGGATCATGACAAAGGGCACAGACTGTCGAGGAGGACAGCCGGTGGCCTTGTGCCATCACCGGGCAGGGGCCAGGGCACGACGGGTTACGTGGACCCTAGGCCGGGAAGTAGCTTCAAGCGTCCTGGTAATTTACTCTACGAGGCCGAAGACTTCATGATTCATTCTCCACCCACTCCAAAATCGGGGTACTAGAGCATCGAGGGGGATAGGACTTTCCCAATACATAGTCCAGAAAATCCCAACCGTGAACCCTGAGAGCAAGCTCATCCAGTTAGCCACACTGGTGAGTGGGACCCGATAGTTCTATGCTAAAGTGACCAGTTAGAAATAAGGTGCCACGGAAAAGGCCACAGGCTAACAAGCAACACCAACGGGCACGGAATACAGGCGTGCTCCCTCCCTGCTGCAGCGATATCAAGAACTTTGGTTTACCACGGTTGTCGGTGTCAGCGTTATTGGACTGAGTACACAAGTGACTCTTACCATCGCAACAGCACCTCCCTGTCACCTACATTGAGTCCCGGGGCATCCCTCCTACCCGTGGAGGGGTTAAACATCTGGCTACCCACACCATCGCCACCGAGTACTCCCCATTGCAGCGGTGGAACCCCATCTTACCACACACCACGGGTGGCGTCATGAACTGTCCATACAATTCCCTGTAAATAACCCCCCTTATTCCGAGTGGCTGCGCGACCCCGACCCCCGGGTCCGGAGACCCCTCGAGCAAGCGCGGATCCGGATCTGAGCAGCAGCGGCAGGCTGCTGCTGCGGGGGCGGCACATATGTCTGGAACTCCATGGTAAGAGCAAGGTGCAAGACTCAAAAACATATAACTATACAATAGGATAATGAGTTGCACACTAGTCACAATGCAAAGGGGAATAATGAAAAGCAGAACTGCTATGGGAATACTAGACTGAAAAATACAATTAACTATCTGAAAAAATGAAAAACATGAACATGGAATATGCATAACTGCTATGAATAATAGGAATATATAGTATTTCCATAGCAGTTCTGCTTTTCATTATTCCCCTATACATTGTGACTAGTGTGCAACTCTTTATCCTAGTGTATAGTTGTATGTTTTTGAGTCTTGCATCTTGTTCACACCATGGAGTTTCAGAAGCACATTCTTTAATTAGTATCCACTTTCTGTCTGAGAACCCTGCCCCACCCATAGTCATGTGTCTTATTTCACATATACTGTATAGCTTGGTCCTTTGCTTCCCATACAGAGCAAGTTTTTTTAACTGCAGGTGAGGTTACACATAGGTTAGGGACCCCAAAAATGGAGATTACCTTGGCATGGTTTTGGGGCTCTTTTGCATTGATCAATACAATGGGCAAACATCTCTTATATTCCTATTATTCATAGCAGCTATGCATATTCCATTTTCATGTTTTTCATTCTTTCAGATAGTTTATTCCAGTTTTCAGTTTAGTATTCCCATAGCAGTTCTGCGGGTGCTAATTATTTACAAGGTAGTCCTGGCCACACCTAGTCCAGTGGCCCAGATGTCCAATTCAACACAAAACTTATCAAACACTGAGCAGCATTATTACTTTCAATTAACTATTTACAGGGCGCAGGTGGTCTCATCACTCCATTGCGGTGTTCCGCTCTGAGGCTGACCGGGGTTGCAGGTAAGCCATAGACACCCTGGTTTGGGTCTCCTGGTTGCAAGGTCCCATGGCTGCATCACCCAAGTCCAGTTCGCAATCAGAGTCTAAATTCTCCCATAACCGATCTGCCTGCAGATCCAAGGTGTACCACCCCCTTTGTCCTTTTTCACGGGTGCAGGTGACATAGTCGCCCGGGAACAGGTCATGGTCTGGGTGACCCCTGCTGAGGTGGGATTCCATGTCCCACCAGGAGACAAATATGTCCTTCATCATCTCGGACTCGCCAATGAACCCCCACCCCCGCTCTAAGTCAAATCTGACCACCACACCATGCCTCAGTGGCCTCTGTTCCGAGGGTTGCCCTTTCAGCACCACTGCTTAGTGGCCAGGTTCCGGGCTTCCAGGATCTCATACCGAGCCTGGCATTTCTCCTATTCTGCGATCAGCTTCCTGTGTTGCTGCTCGCAGGCCACAGCAAAGGCATCCGCTGTTATGGTGGGTTCCAGGGGAGCCTGCAGGTCTCTCCCCTTGTCGACAATCACATCATAGGCCACGCTTGGTCTGCCGCGGTAAGTGATCTTTCATGTTTATCATGTCTGAACCTGTCATTCATCTGTTATGTTTACTGTTGAGCAAATCTGCTGAAATGTAACTTTATAGGTTATAAGAATGAAAATATACCATACATGTCTGAAATTTGCTGGGTATAAATAGCTAATTCCTGGGGGAATAATGAGGACGTTTTTTCTTAGTATTTCGCTAATAGATAAAATCTAGTGTGGGTTGGAAAAATAAACAAAACCTTTGCCCTCATTTAAATTAATCAGTCCTTTTTGACAGTTTAACCTCTGACATTAAAACTTCATGTAATTGTGTTGGTAAAATAAAATACGCAATTTCAGGTGGGAATAAGGACGTTTTATAATTATTTATTACTATTCTCCTCCTTTTTTTTCCAATGAGTTATATTAAGTCTAAATATAAATTATATGGGAATATGCCATCAGAATAATTTACAAAATCATCAATTTCGTACATTGTGACAAGGTTACATAGCAACAAAAAAATTCAAATCTTTGTGCCAAACAAAAAATAATTAAAAATAATTAAATTAACTTTGTCTTCAGATCACTCAAATTTTGACAGGAAATTCGGTTCACATCAAAGTTATTCAATGCGAATAAAATGTTCCTAATTATGGTTAATATGCAGAACATAATAAACAGAGTGAAAAAAGACACTCACCTTGCATCTCACTTGTCTTACCACCGCAGCTCAGTATCCCCCTCTATCTGTATTATTATTATTAATCACACGTAATGTCCTCTCTCTTCATTTTCTGGAATCAAGTGCTTCTGGCACTAAGGAAGTCTCTGATGTCACATTGCAACTTGTGCATTTGTTTTCAGCCCCCTGAGTGAATACTTTGTAGGACCACCTTTCTGTGCAACTACTGCTGAAAGTCTTCTGTGTTATGTCACTGCCAGCTGTGCACATCTAGAGGCTGAATTTTTTGGAATATTCTTCTTTGTAAAATAGCTCTAGCTCAGTGAGATTTGATGGAAAATGTCTGTAAACAGCAATTTGCAAGTCTTACCACAAATCGTCTATGGGATTTAGGTCTGGACTGTGATTAGGCCATTCAAACACATGACTATGCATTGATCTAAACCATTCCATTGTATCTCTGGCAGTATGTTTAGGGTCATTGTCTTGCTGGAAGGGGAATCTAAGCCCCAGTCTCATGTCCTTTAAAGCTTCTAACAGGTTTGCCTCTAAGATCGCCCTGCATTTAGCTCCATTTATCTTTTCATCAAGCCTGACCATCTTCTCTGTCCCTGCTGAAAAATAGAATCCCAACGCCATGATGCTGACAACACGATGGTTGACGGTGGGGATGGTGTCTTCAGGTTAATGTGCACTGTTCATTTTCCACCAATCAGAATATTTTGCATCTAGCCCAAAATGTTCTGTTTTGGTCTCATCTATCCTTAGCACCTTCTCCCACATGCTACTTATGTCCCCTACATGGGTTTTTGCAAATTTCATATGGTACTTCCTATGCATGGAATATGTTTTGGAGACAGCAGGCAGGTTATTTGATACTGGAAACTGTATAAAAGGAAGTCAAAGCAAGCCAGGGATCTATCCAGTAGACTACAGGCAGGTTGTGGAATACTGCAAACTGCTGGCAAGTAGGCAGCTGTGAAACTGGAAGCCACAAACAGTTAGGAGGACATCATGAAGACTGCAGATACAGTTGTGTGATACTGTAAATCACAGCAAGTATGTAGGAACTGAAAGCTAAAGACGGATTGTAGCAGTACTAGAAGCCACAGTCAAACAGGAGACGTTCTGAGGACCACAGACAGGTTGCTGTAAACAAACTAAAAGTCTTAGTGCCAAGACACTGGTGTGTGTCTTGGAAGGCCTTTTATAGGGCCAGGATGATGGGAGCAAGGTGGGCTACTTAAATAGCCTGACATGGAGCACAACAAAGTTTAGTGGACCAGGATGAAGACGGCAGAGCCCAGACCCAGTACAGGTGTGTAACAGTTTGCAGTTTTGCCATACTCCTATTTTTGGATGATAGTTTAAATAGTACTCCATGATATGTTCAGAGCTTGTTCTATTTCTTTATAACCTAAACCTGATTTACTCTTCTCCATAACTTTATCCCCAACCTGTCTGGTTTGTTCCATGGTTTTCATGATACTCGTAGACCCTTAGTGTTCTCAAACAAACCTCTGAAGCCTAATAAATTACACACAGGTGGTCCCAGTTTACTGATTAGGTGACTTATCAGACTACAAGTGGGTGAATAAAAATGCTCGTCACAATTTTCAGGTTTATATTTTTAAAACATATTTAGAAAACCATGTATTATTTCCTTTACACTTCACAAAAACATGTGACTTAATATTGGTATATCACACAAAAATCCAAGAAAATACATGTTTGTGGGTGTAACATGAAAAAATGTGAAAAAGTTCACTTTTTTAAGGCACTGTATGAATAGTTTTGCAAGGCACTGTATATAGTAGCACTGAGCTCTGTAGCTGTGAATTTACCTCAAGGATGAGATTAGCAATTACTAGAGAGATGCACAAGATGATCATTATTCTTACTCTAATTACTTTGTAATGTAAGAATGGAGTCAAGATTTAAAAAAATGTGTTAATAGAACTAACTTAAAAGAGGCTAACACGTGTTCATCAAGTATACACAAACTGAAATAATGAAGACTGTGTAAGACATCTGACTATTTAATTGTACTATTAAAATAAGTCTACGTAGACCGTAAAGGGATTTTCTTACAAACAAGGTTAATTTTAATCAATAGATCTTGTAATAATAATAATAATAATCATAATAATAATTACCACAATTGAATGTGTTTAAAAAAACGTTCCTGTGCTGAGATATTCTTATATATGTGTCCCTGCTATGTACTGTGTAATGGCCGTGTCTGACCGTACAGGGACATAGTCTGATTATATCACATCTCCTGGTCTGAGGAGGAAGTAAAAAAGTATACAGTCATTACAGCACATGGTCAGAAATAATTCTTAAGGCCGCTTTAGACGTAACGACATCGCTAACGAGATGTCATTGGGGTCATGAAATTCGTGACACACATCCGGCCACGTTAGCAACGTCGTTGTGTGGGACATGTGCAAACGACCGCTAATGATCAAAATTACTCACCTTATCGTTGATCGTTGACACGTTGTTCTAATCTCAAATATGGTTGCTACTTTTGGATGCAGGTTGTTCGTCGTTCCTGAGGTAGCACACATTGCTACGTGTGAAACCCCAGGAACGACGAACAGCACCGTACCTGCGTCCAGCCAGCAACGAGGTGGGCGTCTCTTTCCGTTAGCTGCACTCCGCCCCTCCGCTTCTATTGGCCGCCTGCCGTGTGACGTCGCTGTGGCACCGCAAGAACCGCCCCCTTAGAAACGAGGCGATTCGCAGGCCACAGAGACGTCGCTAGGCAGGTAAGTCCGTGTGACAGGGACTAACGATGTTGTGCACCACGGGCATCAATTTGCCCATGACGCACAACCGACACAACCTAGCGATGTCGCTGTGTGTAAAGTGGCCTTTAGAGGTAAAAAAAAAAGTCAAAAAACAGGCAAGGAAATGTTTTTCTCATAAAAAGAATCAGCTGTGATCCCGTGCTGTAATGTCTTTACTGTATATTCTTTTGCATCCTCCCCAGCCCAGGATCTGTACGGTCAGACACATCCATTACACAGTACATAGCAGGGGCATATTATAAGATTATCTCAGCACAGGAATATTTTATAAATACATTCAATTGTATAAATTATTATTATTACTAGATCTAATGATTAAAACAAACTTTGAAATTAACTTTGTGGGAAATGTGGGAAAACCCCATTAATTCTAGGTTGTATTATATTATTCTATATTATATTATATAGTATTATATTATATTATATTTTTCATGGGAGTTTTAAGGAACCTTGAATTTTTATTTTACTTATGCAGGAGCTTGTCTCTTGGATTTTGTTCTGGGCGGCTTTGGTTAATGTAGAGAAAGTGCCTCTATATATATATATATATATATATATATATATATATATATATATATTAGAAAGCAAAAAGCCACAATATAAAGGTAGGAAAAGGATGGCATAATAACCCTTCCTACATGGCACACTTTAGACATATGAAAAACAGGGAGGACAAAACAGAGTGGAATGCAAAATAACAATATTTATTGTACAAGAAAGGACTGGCACATAGGAGAGTCAGCGGCAAAAATCAGAGGCATGTGTGTAACAAGTTGTGTATAAAGACCATATAACATACACATACAGTGTCAGATAGCAACTATGAGATGACGATATAAGTGTCGCGGGCGGGGAGGAGGGTGTCAGCACACCGCGCTCACCCCTTCTG
The DNA here is from genome assembly GCF_048569485.1 of Anomaloglossus baeobatrachus. Classification (NCBI taxonomy): domain Eukaryota; kingdom Metazoa; phylum Chordata; class Amphibia; order Anura; family Aromobatidae; genus Anomaloglossus; species Anomaloglossus baeobatrachus. The sequence continues at coordinate 382,864,628 of NC_134358.1, forward strand.
CTCGGGTCCGGCAGTTGCTCCTGGTGGCTCGAGCTGCGGGCCGGATCCCGGGGTGTCTCGAGCGACACTCCTCGCCCGTGAGTGAAAGGGGGGGTGTTTGTTGGGATTGTAGTTCGTGACGCCACCCACGGTTGTGGTGATGGCACCACCGCTGCTCAGTGTGGGGGTCCCGGGGATGGTGATGGGAGCAGCCAGGTGTTGTGTTGCCCCTCCGTGGGTAGGGGTTGGTGATCCCGGGGCCCGGTGAAGAGATGTGAAGTGTAGGGCCTGGAGGGCGCAGGGACGCGGGGGCAGCGCTATGCCTTGCGGCACTGTGGTACTCACTCAGCCTGAGACACGGACACAGTTTGTACGGTAAACCAACGGCTGGTAGGACGGTCCCACAGACGGTTGCACCTGCACTCCCGGTAGGTGACGGTGACGTCTCTCTTCCTTGCACCTGTTTGACTGATGGTAGCGGTGGATTCCCTCCGGTTACCCGCTCCCCGACTGCAATCTGGGCCGGAGGAGCTCTACACTTTGCCCGCAGGCGCTGGCCCTGGGGAAACTGGTGCCTTGGCGGTGGCGGTGTCTCCCCGGTAATGGTCGGGCTGTTGCCGTCAATCGGGACTTTGTTGCTGGGGGATCTGCGTCCCCTTCACTGACGGATTCGGCAAATTGGGCGACTCCTAGCCTTGCCGGGGTCCGAGAGGCCCCTGCCCTGGTGCTGACTGTCCTTCGGAACACTGCTCCAGACCACCGGGCACACAGCCAACGGGGTCCTTCCAGGAACTTCCAAACGGTCCCCCTCCGGACAGTCACCGCCGTCGCTGACCTTGCTGTTCTAGCCCTACACACAGCTGGGCTCTCAGGCTTCTCCTTCTCTCTGCTCTGTCACCACTTCTTGCTTTCCTCCTTTTCCACTTTCCTTTCCTTCACTTTCACTTCTGGTTGTTTCCTCTAGCCCCTGCCTGGGCTACTCTGCTTCTTTACTCAAGCCCTGCCTGGGCTAATCTCCTGTTCACTCCTCCATGTCTCTGAGCTTTCTCTGCTCCTCCCTGAGCTAATCTGCCTGGTAACTTCCTGCCTCCAGAGTTGTGAGCTCCTTGGTGGGCGGAGCCAACCGCCTGGCCCACCCCCTGGTGTGCATCACAGACTCCTGGAGGGAAGCAACAAGGATTTCTGGTTAGCAGGTGTGCCTACCTGGAGTGTGGGGTGTAGTGGTGTTGTTATCTGTGTCCCCTGGCTTGCCCAGGGCGACACATTCCCCCTTAGCAAAATGCAGACCGTCCGCGGGCTGCCGTCCTACACCGGTTTTATTTTTCTGTAAAAAGGGGATAACAGGTTAAACATAACATAAGCATTTTCAATCAACTCTTCCCAAGACGGGAGGCACATTTTACTTTTAACGTTTCAACGGTGTACGGTCACGGTTTCCGCTCTCTCCCACCCAAGCAACCTGGCCCTGATGCTGCCCCTAAAACCCAGGCAGCACCCCTTGACCCAAAGTCCAGCACAAGTCACCCGAGCGGGATCTGTCCTTCCCTCCAGAGGGTAGCCACCGGTCCCTTTGGTGGCTGGGCCCTGGCCTGCTCTGCTCAGGGCCCTCCCTCCAACCTGCCTCTCCGGAGGCGGCATTGCGGAAACAGTAACGGTACCCAACATATTTACAAGCCACTAACGTTTGTGGTTGCCCTGCAGAGTTCACGGGCTTGTCCATGGCTAGTTCCCATGCATTTAAACTTTAAACGGTCCCCACGGGGATAACGGTGCCGGCTCCTGCCGGTTGCTAATCAACAAACAAATCAGGTGACTTCTCGGGCAATCATTTTCATTATCTTTGCAGAACTTTCAAACTTTTTCAAACAAGCAGGTGGTCCCAACGGGGACGGTGCAGCGGGCATCCGCCGTCCTTGAGGCGGCTACCACCGCAGGGTGTCGGCCCACTCCGAGACCGAGCGGTACATGGGATTTTCCTCCCACTGGCAGTTCAACCCCGCACCGCTGACAGCCGATAGGAATGGCGGCGGAGGCGGCATACTTGGGACCTCTTCCTCCATCAACGACATCCCCTTCGGACCTCCAGCCGCGGTGCTGATGTCTGTCTCCCACTCAATCAGGGCCGGCTCTGGGGTTTGGGTGGACTGATCGCGACGCGGCACGGCCGCAGCGGCCCCTTGCTCACGGGCCCCTACTACGGCAACCATCCTTCGCATCTCCACTTTCCAATCCATCAACTGCTGCAGGCTCTGCGCCCTCACCTTCACGCAGAATCGGCCCAACTCCCGCTCCAGCCACGCAGCGGTCCCGGCGGGGAGCTCACCCGGGCCGCAGTCCTCAAACGCTACTCCGCCTCGTTTCCCCCAGAGCTTGGGTACTCCGGTGGCGGGTATTCCCGCACTCCAATTCGAGGACGCTGCCATTTCTCCATTCGTGTCCCCGTCTTTCTTTAGCTGCGTTGTTACATGCAGCCAGCCGCCATCGCGTCCCCCCTAGCTCTTTCCGGCCCCTCCTCTCTCGGGGCGGAGTTTTGGCCTTCGCGCCTCTACTGCTCGAGAAGACGCTCGAGCGGGAACTTTTCGCGCCAAAGATGGCGGCTTCTGAAATTTTTCTGCCGGATACCTCCGGCGGTAACAAGGCGCACCTCTACCAGACGGCAGAGCGGTAAGATCCTGTTCGTGACGCCAAGTTGTCGCGGGCGGGGAGGAGGGTGTCAGCACACCGCGCTCACCCCTTCTGCTCGGGTCCGGCAGTTGCTCCTGGTGGCTCGAGCTGCGGGCCGGATCCCGGGGTGTCTCGAGCGACGCTCCTCGCCCGTGAGTGAAAGGGGGGGGTGTTTGTTGGGATTGTAGTTCGTGACGCCACCCACGGTTGTGGTGATGGCACCACCGCTGCTCAGTGTGGGGGTCCCGGGGATGGTGATGGGAGCAGCCAGGTGTTGTGTTGCCCCTCCGTGGGTAGGGGTTGGTGATCCCGGGGCCCGGTTAAGAGATGTGAAGTGTAGGGCCTGGAGGGCGCAGGGACGCGGGGGCAGCGCTATGCCTTGCGGCACTGTGGTACTCACTCAGCCTGAGACACGGACACAGTTTGTACGGTAAACCAACGGCTGGTAGGACGGTCCCACAGACGGTTGCACCTGCACTCCCGGTAGGTGACGGTGACGTCTCTCTTCCTTGCACCTGTTTGACTGATGGTAGCGGTGGATTCCCTCCGGTTACCCGCTCCCCGACTGCAATCTGGGCCGGAGGAGCTCTACACTTTGCCCGCAGGCGCTGGCCCTGGGGAAACTGGTGCCTTGGCGGTGGCGGTGTCTCCCCGGTAATGGTCGGGCTGTTGCCGTCAATCGGGACTTTGTTGCTGGGGGATCTGCGTCCCCTTCACTGACGGATTCGGCAAATTGGGCGACTCCTAGCCTTGCCGGGGTCCGAGAGGCCCCTGCCCTGGTGCTGACTGTCCTTCGGAACACTGCTCCAGACCACCGGGCACACAGCCAACGGGGTCCTTCCAGGAACTTCCAAACGGTCCCCCTCCGGACAGTCACCGCCGTCGCTGACCTTGCTGTTCTAGCCCTACACACAGCTGGGCTCTCAGGCTTCTCCTTCTCTCTGCTCTGTCACCACTTCTTGCTTTCCTCCTTTTCCACTTTCCTTTCCTTCACTTTCACTTCTGGTTGTTTCCTCTAGCCCCTGCCTGGGCTACTCTGCTTCTTTACTCAAGCCCTGCCTGGACTAATCTCCTGTTCACTCCTCCATGTCTCTGAGCTTTCTCTGCTCCTCCCTGAGCTAATCTGCCTGGTAACTTCCTGCCTCCAGAGTTGTGAGCTCCTTGGTGGGCGGAGCCAACCGCCTGGCCCACCCCCTGGTGTGCATCACAGACTCCTGGAGGGAAGCAACAAGGATTTCTGGTTAGCAGGTGTGCCTACCTGGAGTGTGGGGTGTAGTGGTGTTGTTATCTGTGTCCCCTGGCTTGCCCAGGGCGACACATAAGCATGAAGTGCTATGAAAAAATCACAATGGAGCAGATGTGTTATGACTACCAATACAGAGAGCTGGGCAAAAGTCATAGCATTTGTACAGAGTAAACGCCCCACACTGAGTATGTGTCAAACACATCCCGTAATGCACATAGCACAGATGGTAAAATTAGAATTTATATGCATAGAGATTGCATCATATAAAGACAGATTGCAGACTCACTGACCGGCAGGTCAGACATAAAAGAGTTAAAGGACAATGGGCAGCGAGAACCTAGTGCAGAAAAGGCATACCCATGGTCCAAACACAGCCTGTGAGCAGCAGCAGAGAGGTCCCCTTGGAGAAGACCCCGACGCATACGTTTCACGATCCTATACAGGTATGATCATTTCATCAGGGGGATAAAAACGCTGTAAGCAAGCCATGCTTTTAAACATGGCGCCAAACCACCCTGGTCAGTCCCCCATCGACGTCAGCACAACCGCACCATAGGTGTTCCGGGCTCCGGAGTCTCCAGCAATCAACGCCCATCAATGCAGTATGCGCATGCGCGGTGTGAGGTAGCGTGGTCGGCTGCGCAGCAGAAGACACGGGATCCAGGCACCAAGGGTCACAGCACACGGTTTAATATCCAAACAAAAATCCACAACAGTACACATGTGCCTCTCCGGCAGAGAACTCAGGGAGTTGTGTTCACTCCCTCACACCCGGCACACCCGCCCTTGTTCCTGTTTCCTTTTAACCCTTCCTTCAGCCTGTAGGGAAACAGCATTAACCCTGGAGTGGAGTTACTTTCTATCATGGAGTGAGCACAATCGGGGCGAGACATACCGGCCGTCATAGATAACCCCGGTCACAGTCTCACCTACCCCCCCCCTCAGTTCAAGCGTGCGGGGTTGAACTCCCGCCATCAAACACGGGCCGCGGGACAAGGCATCGGCGTTGCCCTGCAACCTACCGGCCCGGTGTTCAACCGTAAACCGGAAGTTCTGCAGAGAAAGGAACCACCGGGTAACCCGGGCATTCCGTTCCTTGGCGGACCTCATCCAGACCAGTGGAGAGTGATCCGTCACCAAGCGAAACTGTCGTCCCAGCAGGTAATAGCGTAGGGACTCCAAGGCCCACTTGATCGCCAGGCACTCCTTCTCCACTACGCTATAATTCCGCTCGGGAGGGGTGAGCTTCCTACTTAAGAAGGTGACGGGGTGTTCCTCCCCCTGAACCACCTGAGACAGCACTGCCCCCAGGCCGACCTCCGAGGCGTCAGTCTGTACTATGAACTCCTTCCGGAAATCAGGGTTTACAAGAACGGGCTGTCCGCACAGGACCCCCTTCAGGGCCCAGAAGGAGTCCTCGGCCTGCGGAGTCCAGCGCACCATGACGGACTTCTTGCCTTTGAGAAGGTCCGTCAAGGGGGCTGATAGTCCCGCAAAATCTTTTACAAACCTCCTGTAGTACCCCACAATACCCAGGAAGGCCCTAACCTGCTTCGTGGTCAGGGGTCTAGGCCACTTCTGGATTGCCTCAACCTTGTTAACTTGGGGCTTAATCACTCCTTGGCCTATCACGTAGCCCAAGTAGCGGGCTTCCGTGAGTCCCAACGCACATTTCTTGGGATTGGCTGTCAATCTGGCTGTTCGAAGCGCGTCTACCACCGCTTGTACCTGTTCCAAGTGGGTCTGCCACTCGGAGCTGTAAATAATGATGTCATCAAGGTACGCTGATGCATACGCCTGGTGGGGTTCCAGCACCAAGTCCATCAACCTCTGGAACGTGGCCGGAGCACCATGTAACCCAAAAGGCAAGACAACATAGTGGAAGAGACCCTCCGGCGTAACAAAAGCGGTTTTCTCCTTGGCGGACTCCGTCAGTGGCACCTGCCAGTACCCCTTGGTCAGGTCGAGCGTGGTAAAATATCGCGCCTGTCCCAGCCTATCAATTAGCTCATCCACCCGGGGCATGGGGTAGAGATCGAACTTGAATATTTCGTTCAATCTCCTAAAGTCATTGCAGAACCTTAAGGAGCCATCGGGTTTTGGTATTAGGACAATGGGACTAGCCCATTCACTCCGGGATTTTTCGATGACCCCCAGGCGTAGCATTGTCTTCACTTCCTCTGATATGGCTTGTCTTCGAGCCTCCGGCACGCGGTATGACTTCAGGCGTACCTTCAGGTGGGGCTCGGTGACAATATCATGTCGTATCAGACTGGTCCTACCAGGCAGCTCGGAGAAGACATCGGGGTTCTGCTGAACCAGCCGTCTGGCCTCTCGCCTCTGTGTCTTGGTGAGCGCTTCTCCAATCCTTACTTCCGGTTCGTCCTCTCTGGAGGTCGCTGGAGCCGGATGTGAACGACCCGAAGAGGAGGGAGATGGGGAAAAAACAACCATCAGGCTTTCCCGTTCCTGCCAAGGTTTTAATAGGTTGACATGGTATATTTGTTCAGGTTTCCGCCTACCGGGCTGCAATACTTTATAGTTGACCACCCCGACTCTTTCCTTTATCTCGTAGGGGCCTTGCCACTGAGCCAGGAATTTACTCTCCGCCGTGGGGATTAAAACCAACACCCGATCCCCGGGTTTAAAGGTCCGCACGGTGGCTTGTCTATTGTAGCGGCCGCTTTGCGCGGCCTGAGCCTCCTGTAAATGCTCCTTCACAATTGGCATGACCGCGCTTATGCGGTTCTGCATTCCTAAAATGTGTTCAATCACACTTTTATGGGGGGTGGGATCTTGCTCCCATGTTTCCTTTGCCAGGTCCAACAATCCCCGGGGATGTCGCCCGTATAACAATTCAAAAGGCGAAAACCCCGTGGATGCCTGTGGCACCTCTCGTATGGCAAACATCAAATAGGGAAGCATCATATCCCAGTCTTTCCCGTCTTTGGAGATCACCCTTTTTAGCATGGTTTTCAGGGTTTTAATTGAATTGTTCTACTAACCCATCCGTCTGAGGATGATACACAGACGTGCGCAACTGCTTGATCTGGAGTAGCCGGCATAGCTCTTTGGTCACTTTAGACATGAATGGGGTCCCCTGATCCGTAAGGATCTCTTTGGGAAACCCCAAGCGGCAGAACACAGCAAACAACTCCCGAGCTATAAGCTTCGCCGCAGTATGTCTGAGAGGTATCGCCTCTGGATACCGGGTGGCATAGTCAACGATCACTAGGATGTGTTGGTGCCCTCGAGCAGACTTTACGAGGGGCCCCACCAGATCCATCCCTATCCGTTCAAAAGGGACTTCTATAATGGGTAACGGTACCAACGGACTGCGAAAGTGGGTCAGGGGTGCGGTAAGCTGACACTCCCGGCAGGTTTCGCAGAACCGTTTTACCTCCCCAAAGACCCCGGGCCAATAGAACCTTTGCAATATTCGCTCCTGCGTTTTCTTGACCCCTAGGTGGCCACTCATCAGGTGTTTATGAGCCAAGTCGAGGACCCGCCGGCGAAACGGCTGGGGCACCACCAACTGCTCTACCCCCACGCCCCGTATTTCATCTACCCGGTAGAGCAAATCCTGCTTAAGAGCGAAATGGGGGTACCTTACCTGGGCACCGGGCAGCTGTGCCACCCCGTCAACTACTGTCACCCGACTCCGGGCATGTATTAATGTAGGGTCCTGGAGTTGGGCTGTCCCAAACGTATCCGGGGACGCCTCCAACTCCGGGATGGGCTCGACCGTCTCAGCCTCTCCTGCCAATACCTCTAGGGGCGACCTATCGGGTTCACATTCTGTCCCTATCATGGGGACCCCTACGGCAGGCGTCCCGGATTCAGGATTGTAGGGCTCAGGTCCCGGACTGACCAATATCTGAGGGGACTTAGGAGGTCCCTTCCATAAAGTCCAAAAATAGGGCAGATCCCTTCCTAGGATCACGTCATAGGGAAGAGTGTTAATAAGTCCCAACTCATGTTGCACCTGACCGCAAGGTGCTGTGATGGTGACAATCCCCGTGGGATAGTCTCGGCGGTCCCCATGTATGCAAACCACCCCCACGGTACGTCCTGTGGCCTTTACTTTAGCCCTCAAGGTTGATCGCACAAGGGTCACTAAGCTTCCGGAATCCAACAAGCCTGTAACCGGACATCCATTCACCTGTATTTGGCACAACTGGGGCTCAGTCTCTGGGGAGACCAGGTCAGCGGTACACACCACCTGAGCATACATTGAACCCCGCCGGGTAACCCCACAATCCATGGGATCCGTGGTGAGTAGACACTGGGCTTCCATATGTCCCACCCGCTGGCACCGCCAACATCTAATAGGGAAGGAAACCCCCTTGACGAGTTGTCGTTTAGGGTACAGAACCTTCCGGACCTCAGGCACGGCGGGCGCGGCCTCAGACGGGACGGTAGCGGACTCCTGCACCGGTGTCAGCGGTGGGTCCTTGGCCCTAGGCTTGGAGGGGCCGGACCGACGGGCGGTACGCAAAGTCTCAGTGTCCCGTATCAAGTCCTGCGTAGCCACATGCCGCTCTACCAGGGACACTAATTGGTCCAGGGTACTCGGGTCACCCTGTCCTACCCACCGTTGAATGGTGACGGGTAAAGTGCGCACAAAACGATCAACTACTACCCTTTCCATCATTTGCGCCGGGCTCAGAGTGTCAGGCTGCAACCACTTTTTTACGAGATGCAACAAGTCATAGGCCTGGGAGCGTACGGGTTTGGCTTCCTCATAGAACCACTGATTTACCCGCTGAGCCCGTACATAGGTATTCACCCCCAACCGAGCCAGTATTTCGGCTTTCAAAGTCGCATATTCTATGGCGTCCTCGGTACAGAGGTCCAGGTATGCTTTTTGGGGCTCCCCCGTCAGATAGGGCGACGATACCTCAGCCCACTGGGGGGTCGGCAGCTTTTCCCGTTCGGCCACCCGTTCGGCCACCCGCTCAAACACCGCCAGGAACGCTTCCACATCATCCCCCGGGGTCATCTTTTGCAACGCTTGTCTCACCGCTTTCCGGACGCTGCCGTCGTCACCCGGTCCCGGGGTTGTTGCTGCCGGTCCGGCACGGATCGACTTGGCCAGGAGAACCATCTGTTCTTGGTGCCTTTGTTCCTGCAATTTCAAAGATTGCTGCTGATGATCCAACGACCGGAGCAGGTGTGCATTGATCTGTTGCTGCTGCTTTAGTATTTCCTCCATGGCGTCGCCGGGTTTGGGCTGTAGTATAGCCGCTTGAATCCAGGACATGTGCTACCGGGTCACCAGAAATGGAAGCTACACCTCATCGGGCTGGCATGCCCGCCGATTCTCCACCATATGTGAGGTAGCGTGGTCGGCTGCGCAGCAGAAGACACGGGATCCAGGCACCAAGGGTCACAGCACACGGTTTAATATCCAAACAAAAGTCCACAACAGTACACATGTGCCTCTCCGGCAGAGAACTCAGGGAGTTGTGTTCACTCCCTCACACCCGGCACACCCGCCCTTGTTCCTGTTTCCTTTTAACCCTTCCTTCAGCCTGTAGGGAAACAGCATTAACCCTGGAGTGGAGTTACTTTCTATCATGGAGTGAGCACAACCGGGGCGAGACATACCGGCCGTCATAGATAACCCCGGTCACAGTCTCACAGCGGGAATGGGGACGTGCAGGGGCGGTTCAGGATGCCGAGGAAACCAGACAGATAAACCTGGAGGTGTAGCTGTGAGACGCAGAGGAGGGAGGGACGGGAGGTGACATGAGACATAAACAGACGCGATCACGCAGACAAAGAGAAGATGTAAAATACAGAAGATCTTCAGTCCTGAATATAGGTCCCAGTCCATGATCACAGTCATATAATAAAAAAAGGGGTAAATGCCATGCAGATGGATTCAGCGTTCCTTAAGAGGTGCCAGAAGAGAATTTTTTACTGTAATTAAAAACAAAAAATTATATAATTAAAACGAGGCACTAAAATCCAGGGAAACAGGAAGAAGACAGTGATCATCGCAAAAATGATGCAAAGCTAAGATGTTCGTTTAACCCCTTAGGGGACAGTGTTCCCAACGTATAAATCCAGCAGGTTTCATGTTGGGCTAGAATTTTCCGTACATTCCCTCCCCTTGCGCCCCCATGAATGACATCAATACCCCTAACTAGTAGGGATTAGAGATGAGCGAACCGGTCGCGGTTCGGCTCGAGGTCGTCTTCGCCGAACGGAGGTCCCGTTCGAGTTCGGTTCGTCGAACGTTCGACGAACCGAACTCGAACTGCATAGGAAACAATGGCAGGCAATCACAAACACATAAAAACACCTAGAAAACACCCTCAAAGGTGTCCAAAAGGTGATAAACAACTCACAACACAAACACATGGGAAAGTGACAAGGACATATACTCATGCGAAAACAAAAGAGCTGGACAAGGAAAAAGAGGAGGAGACACAGATATATGAGTATATGCAAGGAAACATCGATGCCATTACTGTGCAACTTGAGCCCTGCTCATTTTAGGCTTCCAATCTGGATAAATTGCCTGAGCTTGCCACGTACGCCTTGGGGATCTTGTCGTGTCCTGCAGCCAGCGTTCTCTCAGAACCTGTCTTCAGTGCTGCTGGGGGTCTGCTGGCAGATAAGCACACGTGTCTGTCCACTGACAATGAGGACATGGCTCTCAGAGGACTTTTCTTCCCCTGGGTCAGCCAGGCGACGGGAAAGGCACGCGTATTTTTGAGAGTGCTTCATGCAAAGCATCTTTTTCTTTTTCAAAAGGGGGCTCAACCGATGCCAGTCAAGTGGGGTGTGTATGGCCCAATTAGTGGAAACGAGGGAGACTGTGGTTGCAGTCCCCTTGCTTTTGAAAAAAGAACCAAGATGAACAAGTCATGGCTCTCAGAGGACTTTTCTTCCCCTGCGTCAGCCAGGGGACGGGAAAGGCACGCGTATTTTTGAGAGTGCTTCATGCAAAGCATCTTTTTCTTTTTCAAAAGGGGGGTCAACTGATGCCAATCAAGTGGGGTGTGTGTGGCCAAATTAGTGGAAACGAGGGAGACTGTGGTTGGAGTCCCCTCGCTTTTGAAAAAAAAACCAAGATGAACAAGTCATGGCTCTCAGAGGACTTTTCTTCCCCTGGGTCATCCAGGGGACGGGAAAGGCACGTGTATTTTTGAGAGTGCTTCATGCAAAGCATCTGTTTCATTTTGAAAGGGGGATCAAGTGATGCCAGTCAAGTGGGTGTGTGTGGCCCAATTAGTGGAAACGAGGGAGACTGTGGTTGGAGTCCCCTCGCTGTGCTTGTAAAAGAACGAAGATGAACAAGTCATGGCTCTCAGAGGACTTTTCTTCCCCTGGGTCATCCAGGGGAGGCGAAAGGCACGGGTATTTTTGAGAGTGCTTCATGCAAAGCATCTGTTTCCTTTTGAAAAGGGGGATCAAGTGATGCCAGTTAAGTGGAGTGTGTGTGGCCCAATTAGTGGAAACGAGGGAGACTGTGGTTGGAGTCCCCTCGCTGTGCTTGTAAAAGAACGAAGATGAACAAGTCATGGCTCTCAGAGGACTTTTCTTCCCCTGGGTCATCCAGGGGACGGGAAAGGCACGCGTATTTTTGAGAGTGCTTCATGCAAAGCATCTTTTTCATTTTGAAAAGGGGGGTCAAGTGATGCTAGTCAAGAGGGGTGTGTGTGGCCCAATTAGTGGCAACGAGGAAGACTGTGGTTGGAGTCCCCTCGCTGTGTTTCTAAAAGAACCAAGATGAACAAGTCATGGCTCTCAGAGGACTTTTCTTCCCCTGGGTCATCCAGGGGACGGGAAAGACACGCGTATTTTTGAGAGTGCTTCATGCAAAGCATATTTTTCTTTTTCAAAAGGGGGGTCAACTGATGCCAGTCAAGTGGGGTGTGTGTGGCCCAATTAGTGGCAACGAGGAATACTGTGGTTGGAGTCCCCTCGCTGTGTTTCTAAAAGAACCAAGATGAACAAGTCATGGCTCTCAGAGGACTTTTCTTCCCCTGGGTCATCCAGGGGACGGGAAAGACACGCGTATTTTTGAGAGTGCTTCATGCAAAGCATCTTTTTCTTTTTCAAAAGGGGGGTCAACTGATGCCAGTCAAGTGGGGTGTGTGTGGCCCAATTAATGGCAACGAGGGAGACTGTGGTTGGAGTCCCCTCGCTGTGTTTCTAAAAGAACCAAGATGAACAAGTCATGGCTCTCAGAGGACTTTTCTTCCCCTGGGTCATCCAGGGGACGGGAAAGGCACGCGTATTTTTGAGAGTGCTTCATGCAAAGCATCTTTTTCATTTTGAAAAGGGGCGTCAAGTGATGCCAGTCAAGTGGGGTGTGTGTGGCCCAATTAGTGGCAACGAGGGAGACTGTGGTTGGAGTCCCCTCGCTGTGTTTCTAAAAGAACAAAGATGAACAAGTCATGGCTCTCAGAGGACTTTTCTTCCCCTGGGTCATCCAGGGGACGGGAAAGACACGCGTATTTTTGAGAGTGCTTCATGCAAAACATCTTTTTCTTTTTCAAAAGGGGGGTCAACTGATGCCAGTCAAGTGGGGTGTGTGTGGCCCAATTAGTGGCAACGAGGGAGACTGTGGTTGGAGTCCCCTCGCTGTGTTTTACATGATTTTCGAAGGGCATGACATGCCTAAGAGGTTCAGTTTCATCATATGCAACTTGTTGGCAACAGAAAGGCTGCCTTTACACCCTTTTGAGACCGAGGATTTTCGAGACCTTATGCCCATTGCAGTGCCCCAAGAGCCGATGGCCAGTCGTCACTCCTTCTCCAAGAAAGGCGTGCCCGCGCTACCACAGCAGGTCGCACACAACCTCACCGATTCCTTGAGAAACTCTGTGTGTGACAGGGTGCATTTCACCACAGATACTTGGACCAGTAAGCATTGACAGGAGAGTTACATGTTGCTGACTGGGCACTGGGTAACTATGGTGAGAGATGGAGAAGGGTTTGCTGTACAAGTCTTGCCGTCCCCACGACTTGTGTGTCAATCCTTCCTCTGTATGTACAAGTTCCTCCACTGCTTCTGCCTCCTTAACCTTGTGTGGGTCCTCCACCTCGGCCCAAACCCTGGGTGGTCAGGCCACCATTCCTTGTAACTGTGCCCAAGGAACCCCACACACCTCCTTACTATGCTAGCAGCAGAGCTCAAGGCCATCAGGCGGTCAAATGTTTACTTTGAAATGTAGGGGAGATGTGAGACACCGCTGAGGAATTGTGGACGGTTATCTCTGGAGAGTGACACCGAGTTTCATCAATGGTTGTCTACACTCAACCAGCAGTCAGGGAAGGTCGGGTGCAACAATGATGCAAAACAGTCTGCGACCCTTCTTCAGGGCAATGTGACACACGTGCCTTGTATGGCTCACGTGTTGAACCTGGTTGTCCAGCAATTTTTAAAACACTATCCCAGCCTACATGGCCTTCTGCAGAGGGCACGGTGTAACGCCTGCTTGGATCGACACACTCAGATGGGCTGTAAAGGATAGGCTAGAGGCAAGCCACTCACCAAGCTGGACACCCAGAACCCTGAAACCCTTTAACCCCTATACAGTGATTTGGAATTACACAGGGCCCAAGTTGATCAATACCTGTGGAAGGCTGCAGTTCCAGAGAATAGTAGTCATGCAGGGTCAAAAACATTAATTGAGGAAGAGGAACAGAATGGGATGGGCAGGACTTAATCAGAAAACAAGCAGAGGTGAAATGTGGATCGTCCAACGAGGTACATAAACAGCAAGCAGGAAAAGTAGTCAGGTAACAAGCACACAAACTCATAAAACTGAACTGGGGGTAACAGTAACAAGAGGTTCATAGCTTTGTCTGGCAGTGGTCTGCAGACAGGAGGGGCCTAAAAAAGGGTGTTGTGTCTTCCCATTGGTTGTAGCTGAATGATGGTACTTCATCTGTGAGATACCCACCACCTACATTCAGCCTGTGGTTCTGTATCTGTCAAGGTAACGCAACCCAGTGGGTGACCATAACCTGCGTCCACCTGCGCCGCAGGCATCGACTCCTTTCCCATCATCAGCACTATGCACGAAAGGAACACGTTGTCACCTGGCGACCGGAGTACAAATTGATTGAGTGGACTACGTTGGTGACTTAACAGCCGTGTGCGGCAATGATGCAAACCTGTCTGCGGTCCTTCGTCAGGGCAATGTGACACAGGTGCCTTGTATGGCTCACGTGTTGAATCTGATTCTCCAGCAATTTTTAAAATACCATCCCGGCCTACATGGCCTTGTGCAGCGGGCACGCTGCTATGTGCTCACTTTCATCCTTCGCACCCAGCAGCTCAACAACTTTCATCGCTCCTGAAGTCTTAGGGTCTGGCGGTTAAATGCCTGAAATGCAATGTTCCGACACGCAGGAATTTGAATCTGCACATGTTTCAGCGTCTGTGGCAGCACCGCAGAGCCCTGCTGAAATACGGTATGACGTATACCCTGGGCTAACTTGATCCAGAGGTGGTGCAGATCACGCTGCTGGAGTGGTGTCAGATCAAGGACCTATGCACCCTTCTACACAGTTTACAAATATAGACGAAGATCTTTAGCACTGGCGATGCCATTCTCAGCGTGACAATTCTGGCCATCTACAAGATGGAGCACACTGTATGCATTATTCGGAGTCAGGTGTTGGTCCAAGAGGAAGGGGAGGAAGTACAGGAGGAGTCATATGCAGAAGGGATAATAAGATCTACAAGGTCCAGACGGTGAGTGGCACCTAGGCGGAAGTCAAGGGACGGTGGGGGAGAGGGATTAACAAGGGCGCATAGTATCAGCAAAAATTGTTGAGGAAGGTGCAGGAGCCCATGAAGAAATGGAGGACGAACTGGCGATGGGCATGGAAGACTCAGCAGATGAGTGAGAGCTTGCTCACATTTCAGTTGTGCGAGGTTGGGGGGAGAGGGCAGAGGAAGGAGGCACGATTCTCACCTCTCTGCCACCAACACACCAAGGACTTCGTCCTCCTGGATGCACAAGACACATGAGCGCCTTTTTGCTGCACTATCTACAACATGACCCTCGGATTGTACGAATTCGAAGTAATGCTAACTACTGGGTTGCCACACTGTTAGATCCCCGGTACAAGACATAATTTGGCGAAATAATTCCTGCCATAGAAAGGGACGCACGTATACAGGAGTATCTGCAGAAGGTCGTACGGATTCTTAGATCTGCTATTCCAGTAAACACCAGTGCTGCACAGAGTGAATCTCAACGCTTTGTCATGGATAGGAGGAAATGGGCTTTTACTTGTCCACATCTGAGGGACCGAGGGCTGGCTGCTGTGCTGGATGGCATTGAGTACGGTGTCCCTGCAGAGTTGCACTTTTGGTCATATACCTAATGAGTTGAAAAAGGACAAATGCTGGTGTAAAGGAGAACAGGTGTGTTGGAAAGGGGAAAAAAGTTTTTGTCCGTGGGTTTGTTGGTTAAGCAAAAGTAACATTTGATGAAGAAACACCATCTGTTACGGTGGGACTGGCAGATTTGGATAAGGTGGTATATACTATGTTACTGCTATATAACGAAACTTAATAAGAAAAGAAAGAGAAAGGTATATATCCCCATCAGCAGTCAATGTCCACCGTGCTCCCAGATGGAAAAGGAGAGGTTGGCAACTGGAAGGTTAGGTGGAGGGTACAGATCTGTGTGGCTATGAAACTAATAGTTGCCTGAACCGAGTTAGACGCCACTCGGATCTTGAGACTGGGAGCCCTGTTAGCGTCACAGGGTCCACACACCCACCCAACCCAGGAACTCCCTGTTAACATCAAAGGGGCCATTCAGTACGCTGACCGTGTGCATTGGGGCCACACCTGTGGACAGCAGGCGCATCAGCAGCAGCAGGCCTGTTAATGCCACTGGGCTGCACAAGCAGGACTTGTAGGACAGGAGCTGGTCTTAACCGTTCTTCGTTACCAACTGTGGTGGCGGCCTGCATCGACGCCCTATCCCTGCCTACCTCTGGCCTAAAGCCGCAATGGGTTCAACACATGGAGGTGTGCTCTTTCGGAGCATAATAGAAGACTGCGCACCTCCTTGTTGGCTCCAGCCCGTTTTATTACCTGGGTCCGCCCCAAACCAGGGTGGACCACAATGCACCTCCTGGAGACAAAAGCAGAGTGACACGTCATGAGTGGCATAACTAGCATCCTATTAGGGCGGCACGGTGGCTCAGTGGTTAGCACTGCAGTCTTGCAGCGCTGAGGTCCTGGGTTCAAATCCCACCAAGGACACCATCTGCAAGGAGTTTGTATGTTCTCCCCGTGTTTGCGTGGGTTTCCTCCGGGTACTCCGGTTTCCTCCCACGCTCCAAAAACATACAGACAGGCAATTTAGATTGTGAGCCCCAATGGGGACAGTGTTACTGATGTATGTGAAGCGCTGCGGAATATGTTAGCGCTATATAAAAATAAAGATTTATTTATTTATTTTTATTTGGAACCGCAACTTCAATAATGACCTCATGGCTGCCACGACACAAACACCTCACCAGTCATCGTCTGACCATCAATAATGAGGTGACAAGTCATAGGGGCGGGCCTCTGCAAGCCATTTGGGAGTGGCCTGGCCACATCGTCAGGACACCTGATGCCCTGTGGTCTATATGGGCCCCCCCACATCAGGGGCAGGGCCAAAGAGTTCATTACTAGACCTAGTTTCTGATGCAGTAAGTGCCTGAGCATGGTCAGTTGCATGAAATAGAGTCTCTGAAAAAAGACTATCAGCTTTAGCATGGTGTCTCGGCACAAAACAGGACTTAGACCCGGCACGGAATGCAAGTACCTGTGCAAAGAGGCTTTTCACACTAAGTGTGGGAGCATGCGCTGTATCCCGAAATGAAGACTTAGCTTCAGGAATGGCACAGTCAGGCTGAGCATACTCACTAGGCGAAACACTGTAGTTAGGCTGCAGCTGGGGTAAATCGGCACACGCATGCGCACTAGCTGCCTCTCCACACTTACACGTGGAGGAGAAATTGCTCTTCGGGTGTGGACTTGAAGATGCTGTCTATGAACAGAAGGAAAAGCTAAAGGAAGCCTCACTTCAGTGCATTGGGGCCACACCTGTGGACAGCAGGCGCATCAGCAGCAGCAGGCCTGTTAATGCCACTGGGCTGCACAAGCAGGACTATCCCTCCGAATTATCAAATGCAGCAATGAACTCCCTGAGTTTGCTATAACATTAGCGTAGCAAAATGTGCATGAGGGTGTCATGCAGAGGTGCTAGAAATAGCTTGGCACCAGTGGGACAATAATGAAATACAACATCCAGTTCTATGATGCCACTAAATGGCAGTATTTTTTGCTATCATTATAGCTTATTAAAAACAGAGCAGGAGGGTGTCCTGCAGAGGTGCTGCACATTGATTTGCACCAGTGCGGCACTAATGGAGTACAACAGCCACTTCTTGTATGCCACTAAGTTTACTCAATTTTTGGTATTATAATGTCTTAGTAAGTAACAATGAATTTGAGTGTGCAATGCAGGCAGAGGTGCTGCAAATATCTTTGCACTTGTGGGACGATACAGAAGTCCAACAGCCACGTTTAGGATGCCACTAAGTTCACTCAGTGTTTGCTAGTATAATGGCTTAGTAACAATGAGTTTGAGTGTGCAATGCAGGCAGACGTGCTGCAAATATCTTTGCACTTGTGGGACGATACAGAAGTCCAACAGCCACGTTTAGGATGCCACTAAGTTCACTCAGTGTTTGCTAGTATAATGGCTTAGTAACAATGAGTTTGAGTGTGCAATGCAGGCAGAGGTGCTGCAAATATCTTTGCACTTGTGGGACGATACAGAAGTCCAACAGCCACATTTAGGATGCCACTAAGTTCACTCAGTGTTTGCTAGTATAATGGCTTAGTAACAATGAGTTTGAGTGTGCAATGCAGGCAGAGGTGCTGCAAATATCTTTGCACTTGTGGGACGATACAGAAGTCCAACAGCCACGTTTAGGATGCCACTTAGTTCACTCAGTGTTTGCTAGTATAATGGCTTAGTAACAATGAGTTTGAGTGTGCAATGCAGGCAGAGGTGCTGCAAATATCTTTGCACTTGTGGGACGATACAGAAGTCCAACAGCCACGTTTAGGATGCCACTAAGTTCAGTCAGTGTTTGCTAGTATAATGGCTTAGTAACAATGAGTTTGAGTGTGCAATGCAGGCAGAGGTGCTGCAAATATCTTTGCACTTGTGGGACGATACAGAAGTCCAACAGCCACGTTTAGGATGCCACTAAGTTCACTCAGTGTTTGCTAGTATAATGGCTTAGTAACAATGAGTTTGAGTGTGCAATGCAGGCAGAGGTGCTGCAAATATCTTTGCACTTGTGGGACGATACAGAGGTCCAACAGCCACGTTTAGGATGCCACTTAGTTCACTCAGTGTGTGCTAGTATGATAGCTTAGTAACAATGAGTTTGAGTGTGCAATGCAGGCAGAGGTGCTGGAAATATCTTTGCACTTGTGGGATGATACAGAAGTCCAACAGCCACGTTTAGGATGCCACTAAGTTCACTCAGTGTTTGCTAGTATAATGGCTTAGTAACAATGAGTTTTGAGTGTGCAATACAGGCAGAGGTGCTGCAAATATCTTTGCACTTGTGGGACGATACAGAAGTCCAACAGCCACGTTTAGGATGCCACTAAGTTCACTCAGTGTTTGCTAGTATAATGGCTTAGTAACAATGAGTTTGAGTGTGCAATGCAGGCAGAGGTGCTGAAAATATCTTTGCACTTGTGGGACGATACAGAAGTCCAACAGCCACGTTTAGGATGCCACTAAGTTAACTTAGTGTTTGCTAGTATAATGGCTTAGTAACAATGAGTTTGAGTGTGCAATGCAGGCAGAGGTGCTGCAAATATCTTTGCACTTGTGGGACGATACAGAAGTCCAACAGCCACGTTTAGGATGCCACTGAGTTCACTCAGTGTTTGCTAGTATAATGTCTTAGTAACAATGAGTTTGAGTGTGCAATGCAGGCAGAGGTGCTGCAAATATCTTTGCACTTGTGGAACGATACAGAAGTCCAACAGCCACGTTTAGGATGCCACTAAGTTCACTCAGTGTTTGCTAGTATAATGGCTTAGTAACAATGAGTTTGAGTGTGCAATGCAGGTAGAGGTGCTGCAAATATCTTTGCACTTGTGGGACGATACAGAAGTCCAACAGCCACGTTTAGGATGCCACTAAGTTCACTCAGTGTTTGCTAGTATAATGGCTTAGTAACAATGAGTTTGAGTGTGCAATGCAGGCAGAGGTGCTGCAAATATCTTTGCACTTGTGGGACGATACAGAAGTCCAACAGCCACGTTTAGGATGCCACTAAGTTCACTCAGTGTTTGCTAGTATAATGGCTTAGTAACAATGAGTTTTAGTGTGCAATGCAGGCAGAGGTGCTGCAAATATCTTTGCACTTGTGGGACGATACAGAAGTCCAACAGCCACGTTTAGGATGCCACTAAGTTCACTCATTGTTTGCTAGTATAATGGCTTAGTAACAATGAGTTTGAGTGTGCAATGCAGGCAGAGGTGCTGCAAATATCTTTGCACTTGTGGGACGATACAGAAGTCCAACAGCCACATTTAGGATGCCACTAAGTTCACTCAGTGTTTGCTAGTATAATGGCTTAGTAACAATGAGTTTGAGTGTGCAATGCAGGCAGAGGTGCTGCAAATATCTTTGCACTTGTGGGACGATAAAGAAGTCCAACAGCCACGTTTAGGATGCCACTAAGTTCACTCAGTGTTTGCTAGTATAATGGCTTAGTAACAATGAGTTTGAGTGTGCAATGCAGGCAGAGGTGCTGCAAATATCTTTGCACTTGTGGGACAATACAGAAGTCCAACAGCCACGTTTAGGATGCCACTAAGTTCATCCAGTGTTTGCTAGTATAATGGCTTAGTACAATGAGTTTTAGTGTGCAATGCAGGCAGATGTGCTGCAAATATCTTTGCACTTGTGGGACGATAAAGAAGTCCAACAGCCACGTTTAGGATGCCACTAAGTTCACTCAGTGTTTGCTAGTATAATGGCTTAGTAACAATGAGTTTTAGTGTGCAATGCAGGCAGAGGTGCTGCAAATATCTTTGCACTTGTTGGACGATACAGAAGTCCAACAGCCACGTTTAGGATGCCACTAAGTTCACTCAGTGTTTGCTAGTATAATGGCTTAGTAACAATGAGTTTGAGTGTGCAATGCAGGCAGAGGTGCTGCAAATATCTTTGCACTTGTGGGACGATACAGAAGTCCAACAGCCACGTTTAGGATGCCACTAAGTTCACTCAGTGTTTGCTAGTATAATGGCTTAGTAACAATGATTTTGAGTGTGCAATGCAGGCAGAGGTGCTGCAAATATCTTTGCACTTGTGGGACGATACAGAAGTCCAACAGCCACGTTTAGGATGCCACTAAGTTCACTCAGTGTTTGCTAGTATAATGGCTTAGTAACAATGAGTTTGAGTGTGCAATGCAGGCAGAGGTGCTGCAAATATCTTTGCACTTGTGGGACGATACAGAAGTCCAACAGCCACGTTTAGGATGCCACTAAGTTCACTCAATGTTTGCTAGTATAATGGCTTAGTACAATGAGTTTGAGTGTGCAATGCAGGCAGAGGTGCTGCAAATATCTTTGCACTTGTGGGACGATACAGAAGTCCAACAGCCACGTTTAGGATGCCACTAAGTTCACTCAGTGTTTGCTAGTATAATGGCTTAGTAACAATGAGTTTGAGTGTGCAAAGGGCAGGAGGGTACAGTGGCAGGGTTGTGGGTCTCTGGGTAGATGAAAGGAAGCCTGCCTTTCTATCCCTCCTAATGGGGAAATGCAGCGAGGAAATCCCTGACCTTAGCTACACAGACGCCGTCATCTTGTGTAGCTGTTAAACTCTGTTTTAAACTCTGTCACCTATGGCTCTGACCCTGCCGGTATGAGCCCTTAAAAGGACTGATAGAAAGTGCTATCCCTAAGCTGTCCAGCGCTGTGTATGGAGCGTATACAGCAGTATCGGCGATAGGAGCTGCGTCAGTGATGCCTGACACCAAGGACGCAGAAGGCAGATAATGGCGTGCTGGAGGAAAATGTCCGGTTTTATAATGCAGGGACATGTGACATAGACATCCTATCACTTCTTTGGCTAAAAGTCCACTTAGCTGTCTGTGTGTCTGGGATTGGCTGACATGCTGGCCCGCCCCACTACACGCGCGCGCTTAGGGAAGGAAGACAAGGAAAAAAAAAAAAGAAATGCCGGTCGCCATTATACATACAGCAGTGATCTGAATGCGCTGTTCCCGCACACTATACACTGAAATGTCATAATAGTGTGAGTCACAGAGTGACTTACACTGTTACAGCGGAAAGCCATCTAGGAATTAGCTGTTTTTTTTGCTGCTAGAACCGTTCTCGAACGTATCTAGAACTATCGAGCTTTAGCAAAAAAGCTCGAGTTCTAGTTCGATCTAGAACAGCCCCCAAAATCACTCGAACCGTGAACTGGAGAACCTCGAACCGCGAACCGCACTCAACTCTAGTAGGGATCTTGAATCACAATCATGGAAGGCACGAAAATGGCGTGGAAGGGTCTTTAAGATGGAAGTGTCGGCCACCGTCCGGGCCGCAGCAATGTCCCTGACATGCTCCCTCACACGTTTACGTAATTCTCTGCTGGTAAGACCAACATATATCATGCGGCAACCGCACGTAGCATGATATATCACATTGCTGGTGCCGCATGATATATAATGCCGGATATCATAACTACGGTCACCATCAGCAGAAGTGAAGGACGAGGTGCGAAGGACATTGCTGCAGGCCAGACAGTGGCCGCAAGGAAAACAGCCCCTAAAGGGACTACCAAGGTCCAGGAAAGTACTGGGCTGGCGTGGGATGTAATGACTCCGGACAAGAATGTCACGTAAATTACGTGACCTACGGGGTGTCATAAGGGGGCTATTAGAGGGACTCAACATCTGCAGTAACAAGCAGTGTACCCTCATCCACAGAGATGCCATCTATCCTCCTGAGAACGTCTGTCGTGTCACGGACATATGAGGGGAGTGTTTCAACTAACGGTTTTAAATAATAGTCAATAAATTGACTCATCTCTGTGGATGAGGGTACACTGCTTGTTACTGCAGATGTTGAGTCCCTCTACACCTGCATCCACCATGAGGATGGACTTGAGGCTACTAAGTACTTTCTGTTGGATTCCGGTCGGGATGGCCCGATGTGTGACTTAATCCTTGAGTTGCTCCGTTTTGTTCTTACCAACAATTTTTTCTTATGTAAAGATATACATTATTTGCAACCACTAACCTTGGTAGTCCCCTTAGGGGCTGTTTTCCTTGCGGCTACTGTCTGGCCTGCAGCAATGTCCTCCGCACCTCGTCCTTCACTTCTGCTGATGGTGACCGTAGTTATGATATCCGGCATTATATATCATGCGGCACCAGCAATGTGATATATTATGCTACGTGCGGTTACCGCATGATATATGTTGGTCTTACCAGCAGAGAATTACGTAAACGTGTGAGGGAGCATGTGAGGGACATTGCTGCGGCCCGGACGGTGGTCGACACTTCCAGCTTAAAGACCCTTCCACGCCATTTTCGTGCCTTCCATGATTGTGATTCAAGATCCCTACTAGTTAGGGGTATTGATGTCATTCATGGGGGCGCAAGGGGAGGGAATGTACGGAAAATTCTAGACCAACATGAAACCCGCTGGATTTATACGTTGGGAACACTGTCCCCTAAGTGGTTAAACGAACATCTTAGCTTTGCATCATTTTTGCGATGATCACTGTCTTCCTCCTGTTTCCCTGGTTTTTAGTGCCTCACTTTAATTATATAATTTTTTGTTTTTAATTACAGTAAAAAATTCTCTTCTGGCACCTCTTAAGGAATGCTGAATCCATCTGCATGGCATTTACCCCCTTTTTTTTATTATATGACTGTGATCACGGACTGGGACCTATATTCAAGACTGAAGATCTTCTGTATTTTACATCTTCTCTTTGTCTGCGTGATCGCGTCTGTTTATGTCTCATGTTACCTCCCGTCCCTCCCTCCTCTGCGTCTCACAGCTACACCTCCGGGTTTATCTGTCTGGTTTCCTTGGCATCCTGAATTGCCCCTGCGCATGCGCTGGGTGTGGGTGACACACCCCCGCACACTTGAACTGAGGGGGGGGGTATGTGAGACTGTGACCGGGGTTATCTATGACGGCCGGTATGTCTCGCCCCGATTGTGCTCACTCCATGATAGAAAGTAACTCCACTCCAGGGTTAATGCTGTTTCCCTACAGGCTGAAGGAAGGGTTAAAAGGAAACAGGAACAAGGGCGGGTGTGCCGGGTGTGAGGGAGTGAACACAACTCCCTGAGTTCTCTGCCGGAGAGGCACATGTGTACTGTTGTGGACTTTTGTTTGGATATTAAACCGTGTGCTGTGACCCTTGGTGCCTGGATCCCGTGTCTTCTGCTGCGCAGCCGACCACGCTACCTCACACCGCGCATGCGCATACCGCATTGATGGGCATTGATTGCTGGGGACTCCGGAGCCCGGAACACCTATGGTGCGGTTGTGCTGACGTCGATGGGGGAGTGACCAGGGTGGTTTGGCGCCATGTTTAAAAGCATGGCTTGCTTACAGCGTTTTTATCCCCCTGATGAAATGATCATACCTGTATAGGATCGTGAAACGTATGCGTCGGGGTCTTCTCCAGGGGGACCTCTCTGCTGCTGCTCACAGGCTGTTTGGACCATGGGTATGCCTTTTCTGCACTAGGTTCTCGCTGCCCATTGTCCTTTAACTCTTTTATGTCTGACCTGCCGGTCAGTGTGTCTGGAATCTGTCTTTATATGATGCAATCTCTATGCATATAAATTCTAATTTTACCATCTGTGCTATGTGCATTACGGGATGTGTTTGACACATACTCAGTGTGGGGCGTTTACTCTGTACAAATGCTATGACTTTTGCCCATCTCTCTGTATTGGTAGTCATAACACATCTGCTCCATTGTGATTTTTTCATAGCACTTCATGCTTATATCGTCATCTCATATCGGCTATTTGACACTGTATGTGTATGTTATATGGTCTTTATACACAACTTGTTACACACATGCCTCTGATTTTTGCCGCTGACTCTCCTATGTGCCAGTCCTTTCTTGTACAATAAATATTGTTATTTTGCATTACACTCTGTTTTGTCCTCCCTATTTTTCATATATATATATATATATGTATATATATATATATATATATATATATATATATATATATATATATATATATACTGTATAATGTACAGCTCTGGCAAAAATTAAGTGACCACTGCAAAATTATCAGTTTTTCAGATTTTTCTCATTATAGGTATATTTTTGAGTGCAATGTAAGTTGCTCTTTTATTCTATAAACTACTGACAACATGTCTCCGAATTTCCAAGCAATAATTTTTGTATTTATTTTCTGAAAATAGTAGTTTATAGAATAAAAGTGCAATTTACATTTTACTCAAAAATATACCTATAAATAGAAAAATCAGAAAAACTGATATATTAAATCATCCAAAAAATGTCCGTACCATTCAATGTTTGAAAAAAATGGATTCTCCAAGGAAAAAAATAAAAAATTCCTCCCACTTAAACATAATGAGATTGGCTAGGGAGGGAGAACAACTCAGCCCCATCGCCGCTACCCTAGTCCTTAAGAAAAATCTCCTATTGAATGAAAAATAATTCATCTTAAGTAGAAATCGGAGAGTTGATACCAAAAACTTCTGTATCTCAATCAAATAGGTACTGTATTGCTCCAGATGTCTCCTAAGAGCAGAAATAATTAAGTCATGATGAGGTGTACCGCCCCTGCAGCAGTCGGACTGCTCGGATCTGGGGTAACTGTGGTAAGGGGAAGTACTGCAGCTGCCGATGGAAATACCCAGGGGGTAGATGGAGAGGGGCAGCCAGATAGCGCTCCCTCCATGGGTAGGGTAGGCCCCGGGACTCTGGATGATGGAGGTGTAGGGGAGCGTGGTTCAGGCCAGGCGGGCAGACTTAGGGGAGAGCAGCGTACTTACTCAGGCTGTGTGGATGTTGATGCGACAATTAAGCAGACCCTGACACAGGAGTAAACCAAGTCTCTGGGTGCCGCTGCCACTCAGGGGAGATCGTCCGGGAATACGTCCCCGTTGGTATTGCTGATGGTTCTGGACCTGCATCCATGCACTATATTTAGACGTTTCTGAGTGACCCCTAAGTCTGAAGCTTTCAGGGTCCTGCTCCCTACGATTAGTTAGAGGAGCTGTGCTCTCGATGGCTGACACTTGGGATTTCAGTGGGCCGAATAAGCTGGAAAGCCCTATCCCCCTCGTTGTGTTGGTGCCTTCGATCTCTGAGCTCTTGGAGAAAGTTCATAAAGAGACTATCCTCCACAGGTTAATTATCAGGTTGCATAAAGCTAGTCCCTGATCTAGGGTCCAGTACCCCGCCGTGCTCGGTACCAGTCCAGTTACTAGATTTTCCGGTGCCGAACATTAACCAAAACGAAGTCTGGGCACCCTTCTCTAATACCCTGCAACCCGGTCTCCGACTCCTCCGGTCCCAGACCACCGTCTGCGACCTAGCCAAAGTCTCCCATGGAGCTACAACTCCCTCAGCTCCTCACTCTCTGAGGGCTACTACTTCACTGACTATGTCCCTCCCATCTGTCTATCTGACCCCTAGGCGGCTGGCCCTTTTTCAGCTAGACCACCCACTGGTGTGTCTGACAGGGTGATGTGTGAGGTGTGGTTAGGATTTGAATGCTGATGGAGCAATACCAAAGGTTAGGATCCCAGAACCATGGAGGGTGAGTTCTGCACCAAAAGAGAAAGAAGTGCAGTTCCCTGTGACACCCTGATAGATTCAAGGGCGTCACATTCCCCCTTTGTTAAACATAGCTCGTCCCCGAGCTATAGGACACCCAGAGGATTTATTTTGTTTTAACTGAAAGAAAGATTAACATGTTATGTATGCTTATTCATCCCTCACAGGGGAGGCCATATACTTAAACATTACTTTAAACTCCCAGAGTTTAATTACTAAAAACAACAACGGGGAACGCTATCGGTTGTAGCGGTAGTTGGTGGCTCAGCCTGCTCTGCTGCAGCCCTTTCCTGCGACAGTCCATTCCCATGGTCCCTCTCCCTTCAACCCGCCACCCCAAACAACCTGGATCCTTGATACCACCTCTAATTCTGGTGGACACCCCTTTTCCAGGCACCTTGGCAACCCCTGGTGACAGTGTTGAAGCCCTGGAGGTGTAAAAGACGACTCTGGTAGGCGCACGAGGTGCAACTATATACAATAAGCACACGTTCGTGCTGACTGCTGCCAGTCCTGCACCCACGGTCCATTTTTAATATTAAGAATAAAACAAGGTCCATGCACTGGGTGCAAACATTAGAAACTTCTAAATCAGGTTAAGTATATGGATAATTGGCATTTTCAACATTTCACAATGACAGGTAACATAACTTTTAAACATTAACGTAGCCGGGTTCTGCTACCATTATTCTCTATAGCAGTCGGGGGCAGTGGCAGGAGCTGGCATGACCTGGTCGCCCATCATCACATGCTTCTTAACCTTCAGGGCATACCAGCCCCGCTCTCCACAATGCCGGCAATATGAGACCATGTAACCTGGCGTCAGGTTCCTGTCCGGGTGTCCCCTTGGAATGTGTTCAGCCACATCCCTCCTAGAGACAAACACCCCAGCAGCGAGGCCTGGTTCCGCAATGAACCCCCACCCCTTAATGAGGTCAAAATGTTCAACCAGGCCACGGTACAGCGGCCCTCTGACCGGAAGGTGGCTTTTCTAAGGTGGTCTTTTTCTCGGTTGGTGCGGGCAGCAATCTCTTGCCGGCGCTGCTCTCTGGTGGCAATCTCAGTGTGCAGCCGTTGCTACTGTCTTTCCCAATAGGGGGCGCTGGCATTAGGCACCGCCTCCTCTACAGGAACTGGCCGTTAAGTGAACTCTTGCGGCCCCGGCAGCTACCGAGAGGGTACGCGGTGGTGGAACTGGCTTCTCAACAGGCTCCGCCTTCGCTTTGGTAGATGAAGAAACTGGCTGTTCCGCAACTGGGATTGCAGAGTCCGGGTGCTCCGTACCAAGGTACGGGCCCAGTGATGCGGCCGGGTCTGGTCGGGCCGATGATGGGACTGGATGTGTTGCGGCCTGGACTGGTCTGGCCGGTGGCGAGGCCAGAGGCGTCGTGGCTTGTTCTCTTTCAACTAGAGATAGTGGTTCCCTGCCGGTGTTGGGGGTTGCGGCTCGACGTCTGGCGAGGGTAACGGTTGCTGAGTGATTGCGGTGGCCAAGGGCAGACCAGATCCCACGGCCAGGTAGGCCGGGTCAATCGGGACTGGTTAGCTGCTTACCCGCTCCATGCGCGGAGCCTCCATCTCACGGGCCCGTACCGCCATAGCCTGGCTCCTCACCTCCTCCCTCCAGTGGTTCAGTATGTAGAGGAACTGCGTCCGCATCCTCCTGCAGAGCTGCTCGGTCTCCTCTTCAATCCACGTCGCGGTCCTGGGAGCAGCACGCTCCGGTGACTAGTCCTTTGCTGCCGCCATCTTGCCTCTGCGGAGTCCAGGAACTTTATGAGCAGAGTCCCGTCGTGCCTGCTCCACATCCGCTGCTACATCCTGTCACACCCCCTTGGTTTTTCGGCAGCCAGCTCTCCAACTTCCGGCTGCTCTCTCTGGACTAGGGGCGGAGCTACAGCTTCGCGCTCTTTTGGTCGGTTGGTCGGGAAGATGGCGGAAAATGGCGGGAACTGAATTTTGACACCGCAGCTTGGACTTTTCAAGGCGCACATCACCCAGGTTAATGGGTCTAGTCCGAATCCTGTTTGTGACGCCAAAGTTTTCAAGGTGTACTGTCCCTGCAGCAGTCAGACTGCTCGGATCAGGGGTTACTGTGGGTCGAGGGTCTCCGGTCTCGGGGGCTTGAGGACACTCGAAAATAAAAGAGGCTATTTACAGGGGGGGTTAGTGTTCCTGTCGCCACCTGTGGTTCACGGTAAGGGGGAGTACCGCTGCTGCCAATGGGAGTACCCGGGGTAGATGGAGCGGGGCAGCCAGATAACGCTCCCTCCATGGGTAGGGTAGCCCCCGGGACTCTGGATGATGGAGGTGTAGGGGAGCGTGGTGCAGGCCAGTTGGGCAGAATCGGGGGAGATCAGCGTACTCACTCAGGCTGTGTGGATGTTGGTGCGACCATTAAGCAGACTCTGACACATGAGTAAACCAAGTCTCTGGGTGCCGCTGACACTCAGGGGAGATCGTCCCTGAATCCGTCCCTGTTGGTATTGCTGATGGTTCTGGACCTGCATCCATGCATTATATTTAAACGTTTCTGAGTGACCCCTCAGCCTGAAGCTATCGGGGTCCCGCTCCCTACGATTAGTTAGAGGAGCTGTGCTCTCGATGGTTGACACTTGGGATTTCAGTGGGCCGCATAAGCTGGAAAGCCCTATCCCCCTCGTTGTGTTGGTGCCTTCGATCTCTGAGCTCTTGGGGAAAGTTTATAAAGAGACTATCCTCCACAGGTTAATTATCAGGTTGCATAAAGCTACTCCCTGATCTAGGGTCCAGTACCTCGCCATGATCAGTACCAATCCGGTAACTAGATTTTCCGGTGCTGACCGTTAACCAAAACTAAGTCTGGGCACCCTTCTCTAATACCCTGCGACCCGGTCTCCGACTACTCTGGTCAAAGACCACCGTCTGTGACCTAGCCAAAGTCTCCCATGGAGCTACAACTCCCTCAGCTCCTCAGTCTCTGAGGGCTACTACTTCACTGACTATGTCCCTCCCACCCGTCTATCTGACCCCTAGGCGTGTGGCCCTTTTCCAGCTAGACCACCCACTGGTGTGTCCGACAGGTTGTGGTGTGAGGTGTAGTTAGGATTTGAACACTCATGAGCAATACCAAAGGTTAGGATCCCAGAACCATGGAGGGTGAGTTCTGCACCAAAAGAGAGAAGAATGCAGTTCCCTGTGACACCCTGATAGATTCAGGGGCGTCACAGAGGCATTGAGGGGTACAACCCCACCACATCACAAGTAAGCCATACATTATCCTTTCTGAATTTTTTCCCATCCAAAGAAGCAACGACGTGTTTTGTATCACGGATTAACCCAGGTGTATTGATAGCCAAAGGTTTCAGATACATATCTACCCATGAACTGAGCCTTTCTACCAAACTCCCAATACCCGCCACTATGGGCCTAAGTGGTGGAGGGAAATAATCTTTATGTATTTTGGGAGGGAGTAGAATATGGGAATAACCGGATGTTCCAAATATATATCATAACAGAGAGTGATAGAAGAAGGGTCTTAATTCCGCGCCAAGGACTCAATGGATCCAGGAAGAGATTAATGCTTCTTTAATAACATGCACAAGTCTACGCGTTTCTGGAGACACAGCTCCCTTCATCAGGACATTGGCAAGAGAACATCAAATCTGGTTTCAAGTGAGATGGTGAAGTATAAAAGCATGCAATGATGTCATAGGAAACACCCATCCTGAAAAAAACTTTGAAAGCGGGCAGGATCCAGATCATTCTAGAAATCTGTATGTTCCAACAGTTCCCTGAATATTGAATTATGATCAAAAACAGTTATATACACTTCTACTAACATACAGTAAACATGTACAATAATCCTGACAAAGGAAAAACAAAATAGATATATAATAGATATACTGAACGACATGCACGGGGTTAGAACCTTGTGTAAAAGGAATAAAGAAAGCATGATGTCATGGAGGAGCAGAGACATCAACCACAGGACTACCGCCCCGAGTTATAATTTATCATCGTCCTAAGGTGGTTTCCTATTAGGCAGGCAGCCTAAGGGTATAATGATGGAGCTCAAATTGCTGTCAAGGAGTTGCTAGAAGAGAGCGGATGGCCAAGGGCTATGTGTGAAGTATATTGTGGAACCTTCAATGAAATGCAGTACAGAGCTAGTGTCAGAGAGGTGAACAAAGTTCATATATATATTTTTATATTTATTTGGAAGTGTGCGTCCGATGTAATAGTATATAAGAATACATCACATAAATGTTCAATAGGGGTGACCCTAAGCTTAGATTTCTTATTGTGTGCTATAGTGAAATCTAAGCTTAGGGTCACCCCTATTGAACAGATCCCTCCTTTTATCCCGAACCGTATGGAAATGCTCAACAAAAAGGAGACCTATTGGATCTATAGGCTACGTACACTTAAACCGTCGGGTCTCAATGAGGTCACTGATCTATTCTATTGATTTTAGGTTATATATACCCGTAATAATAATTTTTCTCAATTTTCACTTATTTATTAATGATTCCACTACATATTTTTATATATGTCTTAAACCAGATATTTTATATATTTTATATATATATATATATATATATATATATATATATTGGTTTTTTTTCAATAATTTTTTAGGGTAATTTGCTTTTAAATACAGAGATAGATGCTTCCTTGTTTTTTAATGTCGTAAGAAAAATTAATATATATTTTTTAACATATTTTTATTTTTTAACCACTTTTCCTTCTTGCACTATGATGATTTTTTCATTATTTTTTTTTTTTTTTTTTTCCCTTATCCAGTCTTTTATATTCTTATCATCCCCCTCCTCCAGTAATTGAACTTATTATAGTTTGAACGAGGATTCTAGTTCTTTGAAACCTGTTCCCGTACCACTCAGTTTATCCCTCCCCTTCTGCAGTTTTCTGTTCGTGGAGGCATACGGGTATTCTTCCCACGCCGCTGAACTTTGTTACCTTTTTGCACCGGTTCCTGTTTGTCTGGATACCGCTTAGTTTGCCCCTTGTCATTTTTCACCCCTCCCCCTTTCCACCCCCCAACCACATAATTTAAATAGTAATAAGATCTATATTTGTGATGTATTCTTATATACTATTACATCGGACGCACACTTCCAAATAAATATAAAAATATATATATATAAAAAAACTTGCTCCATTTTTTATTATTCATGAGCTGTTTTTTTGACCGTGGTCCAGCTAATATAAAGTTTTCCCCCCAGTGAATACATATCCCCGAGTTCCTATGTTAGACACTGTGTCTCTCTGATTTTTGCCTGTTTTTTCTGAGCACCAGTCTGCACAGGTATACTTTGGTTGTGTTTTTTTCCCCACGCCTCTGAACTTTGTTCACCTCGCTGACACTAGGCCCGTACTGCATTTCATTGAAGGTTCCACAATATACTCCACACATAGCCCTCGGCCATCCGCTCTCTTCTAGCAATTCCTTGACAGCAATTTGAGCTCCATCATTATACCCTTAGGCTGCCTGCCTAATAGGAAACCACCTTAGGACTATGATAAATTATGACTCGGGGCGGTAGTCCTGTGGTTGATGTCTCTGCTCCTCCATGACATCGTGCTTTTTTTCTTCCTTTTACACCAGGTTCTAACCCCGTGTATGTCGTTCAGTATATCTATTATATATCTATTTTGTTTTTCCTTTGTCAGGATTATTGTACATGTTTACTATATGTTAGTAGAAGTGTATATAACTGTTTTTGATCATAATTCAATATTCAGGGAACTGTTGGAACATACAGATTTCTAGAATGATCAGGATCCCGCCCGCTTTCAAAGTTTTTTTCAGGATGGGTGTTTCCTATGACATCATTGCATGCTTTTATACTTCACCATCTCACTTGAAACCAGATTTGATGTTCTCTTGCCAATGTCCTGATGAAGGGAGCTGTGTGTCCAGAAACGCGTAGACTTGTGCATGTTATTAACCCCTTAACGACCGCGGGCCGTAAAATTACGTCCTAAATGACATAATCTTACTGCCCGCGGTCCTCCGGCGGCAGCATGCCGCGATCGGCACACATCTCAGCTGATTTTCACAGCTGAGATGTGTGCCTGCTAGGCACGAGCAGAATCGTTATCTGCTCGTGCCGATTACCCCTTATATGGCGCTGTCAATACATGACAGCGCCATTATAAGCGCGATCGCGGTAAAGTTTTACTTACCGCCGAAACCGGAAGTCACGTGACGCGATCACGTGACTCCCGATAGTTGTCATGGTAGCACAGGGTCATGTGATGACTCCTGTACTACACATGAATTGGTTTCACTTTCGCTGTGCCCGGGGCACAGCAAAAGAGAAAGACAGCGTATCTGCTGTTTACAGCCTTCCAGCTGTGATCAGCAGATACTGCAGAGCGATCGGAATGCTGATCGCAATAGCCCCCTAGGGGGACTAGTAAAATAAAAAAAAAAAGTAAAAAAATAAGTTTTAAAAAATTAAAAAAAAACAAAAAAACCTAAAAGTTCAAATCACCCCCCATTCGCCCCATTGAAAATTAAAGGGTTAAAAAAATAAAAAATATACACACATTTGGTATCGCCGCGTTCAGAAACGCCCGATCTATCAAAATATAAAATCAATTAATCTGATCAGTAAACGGCGTAGCGGCAAAAAAATTCCAAACGCCAAAACGACGTTTTTTTGTCGCCACAACTTTTGCGCAAAATGCAATAAGAGGCGATCAAAACGTAGCATCTGCGCAAAAATGGTACCGTTAAAAACGTCAGCTCGAGACGCAAAAAATAAGCCGTCATTGAGCCTAAGATCCCGAAAAATGAGAACGCTACGGGTCACGGAATATGGCGTAAAACGTGCGCCACTTTTTTCGGACAAACTTCCGATTTTTTTTTAACCCCTTATATAAAAGTAAACCTATACATGTTTGGTGTCTACGAACTCGCACTGACCTGAGGCATCACACCCACACATCAGTTTTACCATATAGTGAACACAGTGAATAAAATATCTCAAAAACCATAGTGCTATCGCACTTTTTTTGCAATTTTTCAGCATTTGGAATTTTTTTGCCATTTTCTAGTACACAATATGGTAAAACTGATGGTTTCATTTAAAAGTACAGCTCGTTCCGCAAAAAATGAGCCCTCACATGACCATATTGACTGAAAAATAAAAAAGTTACGTCTCTCAGAAAAAGAATGGCGAAAAAAAAAAACG
Source organism: Anomaloglossus baeobatrachus (assembly GCF_048569485.1). Lineage (NCBI taxonomy): Eukaryota > Metazoa > Chordata > Amphibia > Anura > Aromobatidae > Anomaloglossus > Anomaloglossus baeobatrachus. The sequence continues at coordinate 382,897,607 of NC_134358.1, forward strand.
GAAAGCGAAAAATCGGCCGGTCGTGAAAGGGTTAAAGAAGCATTAATCTCTTCCTGGATCCATTGAGTCCTTGACGCGGAATTAAGACCCTTCTTCTATCACTCTCTGTTATCAGCCAACTTTGGGACTGCTGCCTGGACCTGGATCTTATATATGCCTGTACAGTGGTTATGACTGGCATAACCATTATAGGTGAGTGTGTTTTTATTACAAATCTTCCTCCCCTTTTTGGGGTAAGACCCTATTGCGCTTTTCTTTCCACAGTTTCTCATCAAATATAAATCATAGAAATCATTTGACTAATAGCTCCCATTGCCACTCCCTCCCGTAACAACTGTAATAATTTGTCCTGAAATTTTTTAGTAGGATCAAGGTTCAGCTCACGACATGTATCTGCATCCTCCAAAATGTAATCATTCAATTTACAATACAAGCCAGCATCCATCAAAACAATTGTTCCACCCTTGTCAGCCTTTCAGATAATCAAATCACCAATATTCCTCAAGGCTAGAGTTGAGCGCGGTTCTACCAGCAAAAAGACAAGCTAATTACTAGCTGGCTTTCCGCTGTAATAGTGTAAGTCACTCTGTGACTCACACTATTATGAAATTTCAGTGTATAGTGTGCGGGAACAGCGCATTCAGATCACTGCTGTTTGGATAATGGCGATCGCCATTTTTTTTTTCCTTCTCTTCCTTCCCTAAGCGCGCGCGTGTAGTGGGGCGGGCCAGCATGTCAGCCAATCCCAGACAAACACACAGCTAAGTGGACTTTTAGTCAGAGAAGCAACGGCATGTGTGATAGGATGTCCATGTTACATGTCCATGCATTATAAAAACGGACATTTTCCTCCAGCACGCCATTATCTGCCTTCTGCGTCTTGGTGTCAGTCACCGCTGGCGTAGCTCCTGTCTCCGATACTGCTGTGTACGCTCTATACACAGCGCTATACAGAATAGGGATAGAAGTTTCTATTAGTCCTTGTAAGGGCTAATACCGGCAGGGTCAGAGCCATAGGTGACAGTCAGGTCCGTGAAAACAGATTTTAACAGCTACACAAGATGACAGCGTCTGTGTAGCTAAGGTCAGGGATTTCCTTGGTGCATTTCCCCATTAGGAGGGATAGAAAGGGAGGCTTCCTTTCCTCTACCCAGACCCACAACCCTGCCACTGTACCCTCCTGCCCTTTGCACACTCAAACTCATTGTTACTAAGCCATTATACTAGCAAACACTGAGTGAACTTAGTGGCATCCTAAACGTGGCTATTGGACTTCCATTAGTGTCCCACTGGTGCAAACCTATGTGCAGCATCTCTTTATTGCACACTCAAACTCATTGTTACTAAGCCATTATACTAGCAAATAGTGATGAGCGAGTATGCTTGTTACTACTCGGTACTCGCACGAGTATCACTGTACTCGGGCTACTCGGCGGATACCGAGTAATTTCGCGATACTCGTGCTGTACTCGTGGTCTTCATCCCTGCATGTTGGCGCTCTTTTGAGAGCCAGCCCTCATGCAGGGATTGGCTGGCAGACCACTGCAATGCCACAGCCCTGTTAGTTGTGGAATTGCAGTGATTGGCCGGCCTGCACAGCATGACCGAGCCGTTATACCGGCGGGCGCGCTGTGCTCTGTACACAGCCATCTCATATTCCCTGCTTTCCACGCCCACAGGCTCCTATGATTGGTTGCAGTCAGACACGCCCCCATGCTGAGTAACAAGTGTCTCACTGCACCCAATCACAGCAGCCGGTGGGCGTGTCTATACTGTGCAGTAAAATAAATAAATAAATAATTAAAAAAAACGGCGTGCGGTCCCCCCAATTTTAATACCAGCCAGATAAAGCCATACGGCTGAAGGCTGGTATTCTCAGGATGGGGAGCTCCACGTTATGGGGAGCCCCCCAGCCTAATAATATCAGCCAGCAGCCGCCCAGAATTGCCGCATACATTAGATGCGACAGTTCTGGGACTGTACCCGGCTCTTCTCGATTTACCCTAGTGCGTTGGCAAATCGGGGTAATAAGGAGTTAATGGCAGCCCATAGCTGCCACTAAATCCTAGATTAATCATGTCAGGCGTCTCCCTGAGATACCTTCCATGATTAATCTGTAAATTACAGTTAAAAAACACACACACCTGAAAAAATCCTTTATTAGAAATAAAAAACAATAACAAAGTCCCTCATCACCAATTTATTAACCCCGACAAACCCTCCATGTCCGGCGTACTCCACAGTCCTCCAGCGTCGCGTCCAGCTCTGCTACATTCAGGTGACAGGAGCTGCAGAATACACCGCCGCTCCGGTCAGCTTCACACAGCAACTGAGGTGAGTAGCGCGATCAGCTGCTGTCAGTCAGGTAACTCACGGCCACCGCTGGATCCAGCGGTGCCGCGATTAACCTCAGTGACAGCAGCTGATCGCTATACTCACCTCAGTTGCTGCATGGAGCTGACCGGAGCGGCGGTGAGTAGCGCGATCAGCTGAGCTGTCACTTAGGTTACCCGCGGCCACCGCTGCATCCACCGCTGGATTCAGGTAACCTCAGTGACAGCTCAGCTGATCGCTATACTCACCTCAGTTGCTCTGTGAAGCTGACCGGAGCGGCGGTGAGTAGCGCGATCAGCTGAGCTGTCACTGAGGTTACCCGCGGCCACTGCTGCATCCACCGCTGGATCCAGGTAACCTCAGTGACAGCTCAGCTGATCGCTATACTCACCTCAGTTGCTGTGTGGAGCTGACCGGAGCAGCGGTGAGTAGCGCGATCAGCTGAGCTGTCACTGAGGTTACCCACGGCCACCGCTGGATCAAGGTAACCTCAGTGACAGCTCAGCAGATCGCGCGGCTGTTTCAGTTGCTGTGTGAAGCTGACAGGAGCGGTGGTGTTTTCTGCAGCTCCTGTCACCTTCATGCAGCACAGCTGGACGCGACGCTGGAGGTCCGTGGATTACACCGGACATGGAGGGTTTGTCGGGGTTAATAAATTGGTGATGAGGGACTTTGTTATTGTTTTTTATTTCTAATAAAGGATTTTTCGGGTGTGTGTGTTTTTTAACTGTAATTTACAGATTAATCATGGAAGGAATCTCGGGGAGACGCCTGACATGATTAATCTAGGAATTAGTGGCAGCTATGGGCTGCCATTAACTCCTTATTACCCCGATTTGCCAACGCACTAGGGTAAATCGGGAAGAGCCGGGTACAGTCCCAGAACTGTCGCATATAATGTATGCGGCAATTCTGGGCGGCTGTTGACTGATATTGTTAGGCTGGGGGGCTCCCCAAAACGTGGAGCTCCCCATCCTGAGAATACCAGCCTTCAGCCGTATGGCTTTATCTGGCTGGTATTAAAATTGGGGGGACCGCACGCCGGTTTTTTAAATTATTTAATTATTTATTTCACTGCACAGTATACACACACACACCGGCTGCTGTGTTTGGGTGCAGTGAGACACCTGTCACTCAGCGTGGGGGCGTGTCTCACTGCAACCAATCATAGGCGCCGAAAAGCAGGAAAGCAGGGAATACGAGATTGTTTAATGAGCGGCCGGCTTTTTCAAAAGAGGAAAAGCCGCCGGAGTTTAGTGAACAGCTGTGCAGCGCCGCGGCAGTGATCGGGGAACGGTAAGTAAGAGAGAGGGGGGAGAATGACCGACAGACTGTGAGAGGGGGACAGACAAGACAGAGAGAGACCGACAGAGCGAGACCGACCGACGGGAGATAGAGTGAAAAAAAAAACGACCGACATCGCTAGTAAAAAGCACAAAACGTGCGTTTTGGACATCGGAGTGCCACACAATGTTTTACATAAAAACTTTCATGTATTAATCTCAAAAAGTAAAATACACCAGCTCTATCTCACTATTGGGTATGTGCCCTTAACATTTCCGCCATGAAAATTCATTTTGGTGTCATTTTGGAAGGTTTTCTGGTGAGTCCGTAAAAATGGCGTAAAACTCGGACAAAATTGTTCACAGCTGTGACTTTTGAGTGATAAATGCTTCAAGGGGTCTTCCCCATGCTGTTGCCATGTCATTTGAGCACTCTTCTGAGACTTTTGTGACATTTTTAGGGTTTCTACATGCTGCCGGGGGTCATTTCATAAAAATACTCGGGTCTCCCATAAGATAACATTAGGCTCGGTGCTCGGGCCGAGTACACGAGTATCTTGGGATGCTCGGCCCGAGCCTCGAGCACCCGAGCTTTTTAGTACTCGCTCATCACTACTAGCAAACACTAAGTAAACTTAGTCGCATCCTAAAAGTGGCTGTTGGACTTCCATTAGTGTCCCACTGGTGCAAACCTATGTGCAGCACCTCTGCATTGCACACTCAAACTCATTGTTACTAAGCCATTATACTAGCAAACACTGAGTAAACTTAGTGGCATCCTAAAATTGGCTGTTGGACTTCCATTAGTGTCCCACTGGTGCAAACCAATGTGCAGCACCTCTGCATTGCACACTCAAACTCATTGTTACTAAGCCATTATACTAGCAAACTATGCTGCCAGTTTAAGGGCCGTAGTTGCATTGTCAGGGATAGTTATTGTTGTTTATTCTGCTGTTAATAAAGATAGACCACCGCTGCAATCTACACCACCTCTCAATTTTTACTACCATATTTTAAGTGCACAATCTTGTCACAATCAAAATGAGTGGCAAAATGACAGATGCTGGTGGAAAGGGGAAGAGGCGTGTTCGAAAAAGAAAAAAAGGGTTTGTCCGTGGGGAAGGTGGCAAAGCAACATTAACATCTGCTGAAGATAGACCATCTTCCAGCAAAAGTAAGATGTCTACTACTTACCGTGGACAATCCGATGTGCTCCCTTTTTTACGGACATGAACAACTGGAACAAAGGTAGATGATGGCCAAAAAAAGAAAATGCTTGAATGGATCTCAAGTGGTCCAACAAGTGCCCTCTCCTCCACCTCAACTACCGCATCCAAAAAACACCAGTCCTCTGAGTTGTCATCCCAATCACACTTGCTTTCTCCCAGCTCTGAAGTCTCCATCCGCCCTGCACAGTATGGTGGAACTGAGATGGCTGAGTCTGCAGAGCTGTTCAGTCACACTATAGCCTGGGAATCAGAGGTCTGCTCCTAAGCTACAGTGAGTACAGACCAGGAAATGGTCTGCAGTGATGCCCAGAACCTTTGTGACTCAGATTCAGGCCGTGATGACCAAGTTTCTGAGCATAATGTTGACCCTTATTCTCAAACTGAAAGACCTGTTGTAATAGACAATGAGGAACATACTGATGACGATGAGACGCAGATACCAGATTGGGATGACAACTTAAATATTCGGTCAGGGCAAGAAGAGGCTCGGTCTGAGGGTGAGGGGAGTGCAAACACAACAATTGATGAGTAAGTTCTAGATTCCACCTACTGTCAACCCACAGTCAGGCCCTTGAGGAGGTCAACAGAGACGGTGGAGGAGGATGCAACTGACGACGAAGTTACCTTGCGCCTTCCTGGACAGAGGAGGAGTACTGGTAGCACGTCTGCAACTGCATCCTCAGCCACCACTGTGCCTCTGAGCACTAGTCGGGGTGGATCAGCAGGTCGCATGCCCTCTCAGCCTTGCCTAGCCTGGTCCTTTTTTGACATAGCAAAAGATCGCCCAAATTATGTGATCTGTAAAATTTGTCGTGATTCTGTTAGTAGAGGGCAAAACCTCAGCAGTTTGACAACTTCTTCCATGAATCGTCACATGAATAAATATCATATGTCCCAGTAGGAAGCTCACCGTGCTGCAATGCGGCCTAGCGGAGCGAACCATCCACCGCCTGCCCCTTCCAGTGCATCCGCGCGCTCTTCATCTTCTAGGACTGTGTGGACAGCTGTCACCCCTGGTTTTCCACGCACAAATTCCACCACTGTAACTGCAACAGACAGTTTGCTTGGTAGGTCGTCAGTAGGTTTGGAAGGGGAAACAAGTGCGTGTGTACAGCTCTCTCAGACATCGATAGCACCAACGTTGGATGAAACCAACATCATGTCTACGCCTGCACTTACTTCACAAACCTGCATTTTTCCAGGGACACCCTACTCAACACCGTCTACACACAGCAGCCAGATCTCTGTCCCTCAGATGTGGACAAATAAAAGCCCATTTCCTGCGACCCATGACAAAGCTAAGAGGTTGACTTTATCCCTCTGTAAGCTCTTGGCTACGGAAATGCTGCCTTTCCGCCTGGTGGACACACAGGATTTTAGAGACCTTATGTCTGTCGCTGTGCCCCAGTACCAGATGCCCAATCGCCACTACTTCTCAAAGAAAAATGTGCCCGCGCTACACCAGCATGTCGCACACAGCATCACCGCTTCCTTGAGAAACTCTGTGTGTGAACGGGTGCATTTCACCACCGATACTTGGACCAGTAAGCATGGACAGGGACGTTACATGTCGCTGACTGGGCACTGGGTAACTATGGTGATAGATGGTGAAGGGTCTGCTGCACAAGTCTTGCCGCCCCCACGACTTGTGTGTCAATCCTCTGTCTGTCCAAGTTCTGCCACTGCTTCTGCCTCCTCCACCTCATCTGGGTCCTCCAACTCCGCCCCAAGCCTGCCTGGTCAGGCCACCAGCGTTCTCACTGCGCAGAAGGAATCACGCACCCCTCATTACTATGCTGGCAGCAGAGCGCAACGGCATCAGGCGGTCTTTAGCTTGACATGTCTTGGAAATAGGAGTCACACAGCGGATGAGTTGTGGGCAGCTCTGGAGACTGAGTTTAATAAATGGTTGTCTCCACTCAACCTGCAGCCTGGTAAGGCCGTTTGCAACAATGCTGCAAACCTGGGTGCGGCCCTTCGCCTTGGCAAGGTGACACATGTGCCTTGTATGGCTCACATGTTGAACCTTGTTGTCCAGCAATTTTTAACACACTATCCCGGCCTAGATGGCCTTCTGAACAGGGCACAAAAACTGTCTGCTCACTTCCGCCGTTCAACCACCGCTGCTGAGCGACTTGCATCGCTCCAGACGTCTTTCGGCCTGCCGGTTCATCGCCTGAGATGCGATGTGGCGACACGCTGGAATTTGACTCTCCACATGTTACAGCAACTGTGGCAGCACCGCCGAGACCTGGTGCAATACGTCATGACGTATAGCCTGGGCCAACGAGATGCAGAGGTGGGGCAGATCACCCTGATGGAGTGGTCTCAGATCAAGGACCTATGCACCCTTCTGCACAGTTTCGACATGGCGATGAATATGTTTAGCGCTGACAATGCCATTATCAGCATGACAATTCCAGTCATTTACATGCTGGAGCACACGCTAAACACTATTCGGAGTCAGGGGGTGGGACAACAGGAAGGGGAGGAACTACAGGAGGATTCATATGCGCAAGACACAACAACATCACCAAGGTCCAGACGTTCATCATCACCAACGCGGCAGGCATGGGACCATGGGGGACAGGGATCAACAAGGGCGCATGGTAGCAGGCGAAATGTTGAGGAAGGTGCAGGAGAACATGAAGAAATGGAGGACGAACTGTCCATGGACATGGAAGACTCAGCGGATGAGGGAGACCTTGGTCAAATTTCAGTTGAAAGAGGTTGGGGGGAGATGTAAGAGGTAGAAAGAACGGTTAGCACCTCTATGCCACGAACACAGCGTGGACTTGGTCCGCATGGCTGCGCAAGACACATGAGTGCCTTCTTGCTGTACTACCTCAAACATGACCCTCGTATTGTCAAAATTAGAAGTGATGATGACTACTGGCTTGCCACACTATTAGATCCCCGGTACAAGTCCAAATTTTGTGACATAATTCCAGCCATAGAAAGGGACGCACGTATGCAGGAGTATCAGCAGAAGCTGTTACTCGATCTTAGCTCGGCTTTTCCACCAAACAACCGTGCAGGTGCAGGGAGTGAATCTCCCAGGAGTATCTCCAAATGAACATCGATGCCATGACTTTGCAAATGGAGCCTTGGTCATTTTGGGCTTCAAATCTTGAAAAATGGCCAGACCTCTCCACTTACACCTTGGAGATTTTGTCGTGTCCAGCTGCCAGCGTTGTCTCTGAACGTGTCTTCAGTGCTGCTGGGTGTATGCTGACAGATAAGCACACGCGTCTGTCCAGTGACAATGTGGACAGACTAAGGTTCATCAAAATGAATAAGTCATGGATCCAGAATGAATTTACTACCCCTGTGTCATCCTGGGGAGAGTAAATGCTTGTGTATTTTGAATGTTCTTGATGCAAATCTAGCTGTGAAGTGTACAACTAGCGCACAAGTGCTGCCACTGTGTCTGTGTGGCCCAATTTTTGGAGAAAAGGGAGACTCTTCTTGGAGTAACCCTTGCTGTGTTTTTAAAAATGATCCAAGATGCACAACGCTGGGATCAGGAAAGACTTTGCTACCTACCGCGGTGTCATCCTGGGGACGGTTAAGTATGGCTTTTTTTTGAATGTGCTTGATGCAAATCTAGCTGTGAAGTGTACAACTGGGGCACAAGTGCTGCCACTGAAGGGGTGGGTGTGTGTGTGGCCCAATTTTTGGAAAAAAGGTAGACTCCGCTTGGAGTAACCCTTGCTTACATTGTTTTTAAAAATGATCCAAGATGCACAGAGCTGGGATCAGGAAATACTTTGCTACCTACCCCGGTGTCATCCTGGGGACGGATAAGTATGGCGTATTTTTGAATGTGCTTGATGCAAATCTAGCTGTGAAGTGTACAACTGGGGCACAAGTGCTGCCACTGAAGGGGTGGGTGTGTGTGGGGCCCAATTTTTGGAAAAAAGGTAGACTCCGCTTGGAGTCACCTTGCGGTGTTTTACATGATTTTAGAAGGGCGTGCCATGCCTATATCTGTGTCTCCTTCTCTTTTTCCTTGTCCTGCTCTTTTGTTTTCGCATGAGTATATGTCCTTGTCACTTTCCCATGTGTTTGTGTTGTGTTGTGAGTTGTTTGTTACCTTTTGGACACCTTTTAGGGTGTTTTCTAGGTGTTTTTATGTGTTTGTGTTTGCGTGCCATTGTTTCCTATGCGGTTCGAGTGGTTCGTCGAACGTTCGCCGAACCGAACTCGAACGAGACCTCCGTTCAGCGAACCGAACTCGTGCTGAACCGCGACCGGTTCGCCCATCTATACTCAAGGCTGACAAGGCTTTCTCCTCTTCTCTGAAACCATTTTAGAAACTGCTCAAACTTACTATATACATATATATATATATATATATATATATATATATATATATATATATATATATATATATATATATATATATATATATATATATATATATGTATATATTAGTGCCTACAAGTAGTATTTAACCCCCTGCAGATTTAGCAGGTTTACACATTCGGAATTAACTTGGCATTGTGACATTTGGACTGTAGATCAGCCTGGAAGTGTGAAATGAACTGCAGCAAAAAAAAATGTTATTTCTTTTTTTATTTTTCTTTTAAATTGTGAAAAGTTTATTCAGAGGGTGATTTATTATTCAACCCCTCAAACAACCAGAATTCTGTTTGGTTCCCCTAAAGTATTAAGAAGTATTTCAGGCACAAAGAACAATGAGCTTCACATGTTTGGATTAATTATCTCTTTTTCCAGCCTTTTCTGACTAATTAAGACCCTCCCCAAACTTGTGAACAGCACTCATACTTGGTCAACATGGGAAAGACAAAGGAGAATTCCCAGGCCATCAGAGACAAGATCGTGGAGGGTCACAAGGCTGGCAAGGGGTACAAAACCCTTTCCAAGGAGTTGGGCCTACCTGTCTCCACTGTTGGGAGCATCATCCGGAAGTGGAAGGCTTATGGAACTACTGTTAGCCTTCCACGGCCTGGACAGCCTTTGAAAGTTTCCACCAGTGCCGAGGCCAGGCTTGTCCAAAGAGTCAAGGCTAACCCAAGGAAAACAAGGAAGGAGCTCCGGGAAGATCTCATGGCAGTGGGGACATTGGTTTCAGTCAATACCATAAGTAACGTACTCCACCGCAATGGTCTCCGTTCCAGACGAGCCCGTAAGGTAGCTTTACTTTCAAAGCGTCATATCAAGGCTCGTCTACAGTTTGCTCATGATCACTTGGAGGACTCTGAGACAGACTGGTTCAAGGTTCTCTGGTTTGATGAGACCAAGATTGAGATCTTTGGTGCCAACCACACACGTGACGTTTGGAGACTGGATAGCACTGCATACGACCCCAAGAATACCATCCCTACAGTCAAGCATGGTGGTGGCAGCATCATGCTGTGGGGCTGTTTCTCAGCCAAGGGGCCTGGCCATCTGGTCCGCATCCATGGGAAGATGGATAGCACGGCCTACCTGGAGATTTTGGCCAAGAACCTCCGCTCCTCCATCAAGGATCTTAAGATGGGTCGTCATTTCATCTTCCAACAAGACAACGACCTAAAGCACACAGCCAAGAAAACCAAGGCCTGGTTCAAGAGGGAAAAAATCAAGGTGTTGCAGTGGCCTAGTCAGTCTCCTGACCTTAACCCAATTGAAAACTTGTGGAAGGAGCTCAAGATTAAAGTCCACATGAGACACCCAAAGAACCTAGATAACTTGGAGAAGATCTGCATGGAGGAGTGGGCCAAGATAACTCCAGAGACCTGTGCCGGCCTGATCAGGTCTTATAAAAGACGATTATTAGCTGTAATTGCAAACAAGGGTTATTCCACAAAATATTAAACCTAGGGGTTGAATAATAATTGACCCACACTTTTATGTTGAAAATTTATTAAAATTTAACTGAGCAACATAACTTGTTGGTTTGTAAGATTTATGCATCTGTTAATAAATCCTGCTCTTGTTTGAAGTTTGCAGGCGCTAACTTATTTGCATCTTATCAAACCTGCTAAATCTGCAGGGGGTTGAATACTACTTGTAGGCACTGTATATATATATATATATATATATATATATATATATATATATATATACATATATATATATATATATATATATATATATATATATATATATGTATATATATATATATATATATATATATATATATATATATATATATATATGTAGTACACTACAGTTCAAAGTTTAGGGTCACTTACATATTTCCTTATTTTTCAAAGAAAAGCACATTTTTTCAATTAAGCTAACATTAAATTAAAGAGAAATACACGCTATACATTGTTAATGTGGTAAATGACTATTCTAACTGCAAACGTCTGGTTTTGAATGGAATTTCTACATAGGTGTATAGAGGCCCATTTCCAACAACCACCACTCCAGTGTTCTAATGGTACATTGTGTTTGCTAACTGTGTTGGAAGGCTAATGGATGTTTAGAAATCCCTTGAAAACCCTTGTACAAGTATGTTAGCACAGCTGAAAACAGTTTTGCTGATTAAAGAAGCTGTAAAACTGAACTTCCTTTGAGTTAGTTGAGAATCTGGAGCATTACATTTGTTGGTTCCATCAAATGCTCAAAATGGCCAGAAAAAGAGAACTTTCATGTGAAACTCGACAGTCTATTCCTGTTCTCAGAAATTAAGGATATTCCATGTGATAAATTGCCCAGCAACTGAAGATTTCCTTCAATGGTGTGTACTACTCCCTTCAGAGGAGAGCACAAACAGGCTCTAACCAGAGTAAAAAGAGAAGTGGGAGGCCCCGCTGCACAACTGAGCAACAAGACAAGTACATTAAAGTCTCTAGTTTGAGAAATCAACGCCTCACAGGTCCTCAATTGGCAGTTTATTTTAATAGTACACGCAAGACGCCAGTGTCAACGACTACAGTGAAGAGGCAACTCTGGGATGCTGGCCTTCAGGGCAGTGTGGCAAAGAAAAAGCCACATCTGAGACTGGCTAATAAAAGGAAAAGATTAATATGGGCAAAAGAACACGAACATTGAACAGAGGAAGATTGGCAAAAGTGTTATGGACAGACAAAGTTTGAGATGTTTGAATCATTCAGAAGACCATTTGTAAGATGCAGAACAACTGAAAAGATGCTGGAAGAGTGCCTGACGCAATCTGTCAAGCATGGTGGAGGTAATGTGATGGTCTGTGGTTGCTTTGGTGCTGGTAAAGTGGGAGATTTGTACAATGTAAAAGGGATTTTCAATAAGAAAGGCTACCACACCATTTTGCAATGCCAAACCATACCCTGTGCACAGCGCTTGATTGGAGCCATTTTCATTCTGGGCGGCTGCTAACTGATATTGTGAGGCTGGGGGGGCTCCCCATAACGTGGAGCTCCCCATCCTGAGAATACCAGCCTTCAGCCGTATGGCTTTATCTGGCTGGTATTAAAATTGGGGGGACCGCACGCTGTTTTTTTTAATTCTTTAATTATTTATTTCACTGCACAGTATACACACACACACACCGGCTGCTGTGTTTGGGTGCAGTGAGACACCTGTCACTCAGCGTGGGGGCGTGTCTCACTGCAACCAATCATAGGCGCCGAAAAGCAGGAAAGCAGGGAATACGAGATTGATTAATGAGCGGCCGGCTTTTTCAAAAGAGGAAAAGCCGCCGGAGTTTAGTGAACAGCTGTGCAGCGCCGCGGCAGTGATCGGGGAACGGTAAATATGAGAGAGGGGGGAGACTGACCGACAGACTGTGAGAGGGGGACAGACAAGACAGAGAGAGACCGACAGAGCGAGACCGACCGACGGGAGATAGAATGAAAAAAAAAATGACCGACATTGCTAGAAAATAGCACAAAACGTGCGTTTTGGACATCGGAGTGCCACACAATGTTTTTACCGAAAATCTTTCATGTAATAATCTCAAAGTAACATACACCAGCTCTATCTCACTATTGGGTATGTGCCCTTAACATTTCCGCCATGAAAATTCATTTTGGTGTCATTTTGGAAGGTTTTCTGGTGAGTCCGTAAAAATGGCGTAAAACTCAGACAAAATTGTTCACAGCTGTGACTTTTGAGTGATAAATGCTTCAAGGGGTCTTCCCCATGCTGTTGCCATGTCATTTGAGCACTCTTCTGAGACTTTTGTGACATTTTTAGGGTTTCTACATGCTGCCGGGGGTCATTTCAGAAAAATACTCGGGTCTCGCATAGGATAACATTGGGCTCGGTGCTCGGGCCGAGTACACGAGTATCTTGGGATGCTTGGCCCGAACCTCGAGCACCCGAGCTTTTTGGTACTCGCTCATCACTAATCATCAGCCATCTGCTCTACATGGATGACATCAAGCTGTATGCGAAAAATGAACGAGACATCAGTTCACTGATCCACCTGACCAGGGTATACAGCGAATACATCGGGATGTCCTTCGGACTGGAGAAGTGTGGCCGGCTGGTCATAAAGATAGGCAAGGTCATAAAGACTGATGGAGTAGAACTACCAGCAGGGCACATAGCAGATGTACAAACCTGCTACAAGTACCTTGGCATCCCACAGGGATACAGTAACCATGATGAGGAGGCAAGGAAAGCAGCAACATCCAAATACTATCAAAGGCTAAGACAGGTCCTAAAGAGCCAGCCCAATGGGAAGAATAAGATCGGTGCCATCAATAATTACGCTCTGCCAGTTATGAGATACCCTGCTGGCATAGTGTGCTGGCCAAAAGAAGAAATGGAAGCTGCAGATGTGAAGACCCGGAAGCTCCTTACAATGCATGGGGTCTCCACTCCAAGTCTAGCACCCAAAGATTGTATACCAACAGAAAGGAGGGTGGTCAAGGCTTGATAAGTGTTTAAGTCACCATCATGGATGAAACAAGAAGTATCCAAGAATACATCAGAAAAATGGCACCAAAAGATGAGATGCTGAGGGAGAGCCTAAGACAGCAACAACAATAGTCTGGGACGGAAGAACAAGAATATGTGCCATGGCAAGACAAGCCGCTGCATGGGATGTACCATAGACAGATAATGGAGGTGGCTGACATGGAGAAATCCTACCAATGGCTGGAGAAAGCTGGACTACAGGACAACCCAGAGGCACTAATCATAGCAGCTCAAGAGCAGGCACTGAGTACCAGATCTGTAGAAGCAGGGATCTACCACACAACACAAGATCCAAGGTGCAGACTGTGTAAAGAAACCACGGAAACAATCCAACATATACTGGCATGATGCAAAATGCAAACAGGAACAGCGTACACTGAACGCCACAACCAAGTAGCGGAAATTGTATACAGGAATATCTGTACAGCGTATGGGCTAAGTCCCCCTACATCTATGTGGGAGACCCCAGAAAAAGTGGTGGAGAATGAAAGGGCTAAAATCCTGTGGGAGTTCAAGATCCAGACAGATAAGCAAGTGGTAGCTAACCAACCAGATATTGTGTTAGACAAGGATCAGAAGACAGCAATGATAATAGATGTGGCAGTGCCTAATGACAGTAACATCAGAAAGAAGGAATATTAGAACCTGGAGACATACCAGGGGCTTAACCCCTTCAGCCCCCAGCCTGTTTTCACCTTAAAGACCCGGCCATTTTTTGCAATTTTGACCAGTGTCACTTTGACGGGTTATAACTCTGGAACACTTCAACGGATCCTGGCGATTCTGACACTGTTTTTTCGTGACATATTGTACTTCATGTCAGTGGTAAATTTAGGCCGATATGTTTTGCATTTATTTGTGAAAATTTCGGAAATTTGGTGAAAAGTTTGAAAATTTCGCAATTTTCAAAATTTGAAATTTTATGCCCATAAATCTGAGAGATATGTCACACAAAATAGTTACTAAATAACATTTCCCACTTGTCTGCTTTAAACCAGCGCAAGTTTTGAAAAAAAAAAAAAGATTTCCGTTAGGAAGTTAGAAGGGTTCAAAGTTCATCAGCAATTTCTCATTTTTCCAACAAAATTTACAAAAAAAAATTTTTTAGGTACCACATCACATTTGCAGTGATTTGAGAAACCTAGGCGACAGAAAATACCAAAAAGTGACACCATTCTAAAATCTGCACCCCTCACTCTGCTCAAAACCACATCCAAGAAGTTTATTAACCCTTTAGGAGCTTCACAGCAACCAAAGCAATGTAGAAGAAAAAATGAAAATTTTACTTTTTTAACACAAAAATGTTACTTTAGCCATAAAAATTAGTATTTTCACAAGGGTATCAGGAAAAATGCATCATAAAATGTATCGTGCATTTTATCCTGAGTACGCAGATACCTCATATGTGGTGGAAATCAAATGTTTGGGCACACGGCAGGGCTCGGAAGGCAAGGAGCGGCATTTAAATTTTTGAGTGCAAAATTAGCTGCACTCATTAGTGGACGCCTTGTCGGGTTTGAAGACTCCCTGAGGTGCCTAAACAATGGAGCTCCCCCATAAGTGACCCATTTTGGAAACTAGAGCCCTCAAATATTTTTACTAGATGTTTGATGTGCACTTTGAACCCCTGGGGGCTTCACAGAAGTTTATAACGTTGAGCCGTGAAAAGAAAAAAAATTTTTTTTTACCACAAAACTGTTGCTTCAACCAGGTAGCTTTTTTTTATCACAAGGGTATCAGGAAAAATGCACCATAAAATGTATTGTGCATTTTCTCCTGAGTACGCAGATACCCCATATGTGGTGGAAATCAAATGTTTGGGCACACGGCAGGACTCGGAAGGCAAGGAGTGCCATTTGAATTTTTGAGTGCAAAATTAGCTGCACTCATTAGCGGACGCCATGTCGGGTTTGAAGACTCCCTGAGGTGCCTAAACAATGGAGCTTCCCCATAAGTGACCCCATTTTGGAAACTAGAGCCCTCAAATATATTTTCTAGATGTTTGATGTGCACTTTGAACCCCTGGGGGCTTCACAGAAGTTTATAGCGTTGAGCCGTGAAAAGAAAAAAAAAAAATTTGACCACAAAACTGTTGCTTCAACCAGGTAGCTTTTTTTATCACAAGGGTATCAGGAAAAAATGCACCATAAAATGTATTGTGCATTTTCTCCTGAGTACGCAGATACCCTATATGTGGTGGAAATCAAATGTTTGGGTACACGGCAGGACTCGGAAGGCAAGGAGCGCCATTTGAATTTTTGAGTGCGAAATTAGCTGCAAAATTAATTAAATAAATTAAATAGAAATATATACTGTATGTGGCTGAATACATATTAGAAAAACCTGACAAATTATGTCTGGAAATACAGTGAAAAAAAACATGCTTAATAAGTTATATGTAATACAAAAAACATACACAGAAAAGAAAATATATATGTATATCGTGACCCAAAAGAGATGACAATATAACAATGCAATATGCAGCTTTCTTGTGATTTTCTATTAGTGTCCAAAATCCACAGTAGTGATTATTAGAGATGAGCCAGCCTCTAGAGGCTCGAGTTCGGTTCGTCGAACGGAGGACGCGTTCGAGTTCGGTTCGGCGAGCCGTTCGACGAACCTCTCGAGCCCCATTGAAACCAATGGCAGGCAAACACAAACACATAAAAACACATTATAAATGTACACATACAGTTAATAAACATTGCCATAACACTTACCTGTCCCCGCAATGCGTCCTGCACTCTGTCTCCCGCCGCTTTTCCTTCCGATAATCGCTGCGTCCTCCCGGTAACCAGCACTGATGATAGGACCTATCGTGATGTCAAAATAGCATGTGACCAGTCACGTGTCTATTATCTCATTGGCTACAGACTGGTCGCATGGCTTTGACGTCATGCTAGGTCCTGTCATTGCATCTCTCCGGTACGCGGTGCACGTTTGTGCATCCCTGTGTACCAGCGAGATGCTCTGGCACACGTCGACTCCCCGTTCTGCTTCCCCATTCCGTTATTCACCGGCTGCCACAGCCGGTACATAACGGAGATCACCGTTGCTATAGCAATGCGCCTGTCAGCGGTGACGTCACTGCTTACAGCCAGCAGCTTCTTCTCACTCACGGAGTGAAAAGACTGCACGGGAAGCAGCAGCGTCCTTCCTCCCATGCAGCGCTGTCTGATATAGCAGAGCTGCATGGGATAAAGGAGAAAGAAGACAGAAGACCATGGATCGTGGAGGGATAAGAAGGAGTAATAAACTTGGAGTCTCTAAGTGTGTCTGTGTATTTATTTCTATTAAAGTATTTTTTCTCTGTGTGGTGTCTTTTTTTTAACCCTTTATTGGAGATTCTTAATGGCTGGGTCAAACTTGCCTGACGTTAAGAATCTCTAGCTTAATACTAGCTAGTAAAACAAAGCTAGTATTTTGCTGGAAGGCAAAGCGATCAGATGATGTGTCAGGTTCAAGGGCCTGAATCACATGACACCGCAGCTGATTGTATAAATGGCTTTTATACAATCAGCTGATGCATCAGTGCAAAAAAACCCCAAAAACTACACACTTCAGTGCAGACTCCTGTCTGACGGCATCAGCTGATAGTTTAGCCGGCCGGGCGGTAAGAAGCCGGCCACACCGCTCGACTTATAGTGTCAGCTGATTCCGTCAGGTGACCGCATCAGCTGATCACCGCCAGGTCTGAAAAAGAGAGAAAGAGAAAGAAGAGAGAGAGAGAAGATAGAGAAATGAGAGAGAGGAGAGAGAGTGAAAGAGAGAGAGAAAGAAGAGAGAGAGAAAGAGAGAGAGAAAGAGAGAAAGAAGAGAGAGAGAAAGAGAGAAGAGAGAAGAAGAGAGAGAAAGAGAGAAAGAAGAGAGAGACAAATAGAGAAAGAAGAGAGAGAAAGAGAGAAACGAGAGAGAGAAAGAAGAGAAAGAAGAGAAAGAAAGTTGAGAGAAAGGAGAGAGAGAAAGGAGAGAGAGAAAGAAGAGAGAGAAAGGAGAGAGAGAAAGTAGAGAGAGAAGAGACAGAGAAGAGAGAGAGAAAGGAGAGAGAAAGGAAAGAGAAAGAAAGAGAAAGAGAGAAAGAGAGAGAGAGGAAGAGAGAGAGAATGAGAGAGAGAGAGGAAAAGAGAGAGAAAGAGAGATAGAGAGGAGAGAGCAACGTAGCCTCATTCCGTGAACTGCTGCGATTTTAGAGGTGTGTGCCGCGGCTCACAGCTGATGTCCGGCTCCTCCCCGCAGTGCATAATTAAATTAAAATTATAAATATAATTTAAAAAAAGCCAAAGTTCTTTATTGGGACTAGAACTCGTGAGCTAATGCTCCGTAGGTGAGCACTCTATCCACTCAGCTACTGACTCTATTGATAAAGATAGGCAGTAATTTGGTAATCTTGAAGTCTGCATTGCTGAAGTCTCTGCTGACCGCGGGATCCTCTTCATGTGCTACGTGGAGCTGATACAGAGCACTCGTGTTCTGTAGCAGAGCAGACAGTGTCGTGTGGATTACATCGGGCCTGGAGGGGTATTTGTGGAATTTAATAAAATGGTGAAACCGGATTTTTTTTTATCTTTTATTCCAAATAAAGGATTTTTCGGTGTGTGTGTTTATTTACTTTCACGTTGTTCATGGAAGGTGTCTCGGGGAGACGCCTGGCATGATTAACTCTTTATTACCTTGATTGCCACCGCACCAGGGCAATTCGGGATGAGCTGGGTAGAGTCCACCGGGACTGTCACATCTAATGGATGCGGCTATTCCGGGCGGCTGCTTGGTGATATTGTTAGGGTGTAGGGCTCCCCATACTGTGGCGCTCTCCATCCTGACAATACCAGCCTCCAGCTGTGTGGTTGTATTCTGGCTGATATCAAATATGGGGGGAACTGCATTTTTTTTTTTTTTAATTTATTTATTTATTTATTTATTTTACTGCACAATATAATTAAAAATTAAATAAAAAAAAATAAATTAAATTCTTCACTGGGATGGCCAAGACTAGAACTCACAACCGAATGCTTTATAGGCGAGCGCTCTATCCTCTGAGCTATTACCTCTATTGATAAAGGTAGGCAGATTTTGTAATCTTGAAGCCTGCAGTGCTGACTGAAGTCTCTGCTGACAACGCGATTCACTTCATTGCTATGTGGACCTGATACAGCGCAATGGTGTTCTACGGTGCTGCTACATCTTGATGGAGCAGAGCTGACGATGTCGTGTGGATTACGTTGGACCTGGAGTGGTATTTGGGGATTAATAAAGGGGTGAAACAGGGTGGTTTTTTTGTCTTTTATTCCAAATAAAGGATTTTTTGGTGTGTGTGTTTATTTACTTTCACTTTCAGGTTTATCATAGAAGGTGTCTCGGGGAGATAACCTCTTATTACCTCGATTTCCACTGCACCAGGGCAATTCGGAATGAACTGGATAGAGTCCCCCGGGACTGTCGCATCTAATGGATGCGGCTATTCTGGACGGATGCTGGGTGATATTGTTAGGCTGGAGGGCTCCCCATACCGTGGCGCTCCCCATCCTGACAATACCAGCCTTCAGCCGTGCGGCTTTATTCTGGCTGGTATCAAATATGGGGGAACCGCATTTTTTTTTTCCCTTAATATTTATTTATTAATTTTACTGCATGATATAGACCTGTCTGCTGGCGGCTGTGATTGGTTGCAGTGAGACAGCTGTCACTCAGCTTGAGGACGTGTCTGACTGCAACCAATCATAGGCGCCAGTGGGCGGGGAAAGCACAGAATAACTAATTGACTAATGAAGCGGCAGCTATTTTCTAAAGACGAAAAGACGCCGCAGATTTGTGACAGACATGGAGCGAGACGCCCATGATCGGTCAGTATGAAAAGGAGAGGGATTGTGCTGGGGATGCAGGACACATGCAGATAGCAGCATGTGCACATAGCATTACTGTGAAAAGCCACATTTATGGTACTCGAACCGTCAAGCTTTTAGCAAAAGCTCGAGTTTGAGTTCGATCTCGAGCACCCACCAAAATCACTCGAATATGAAATTGGCAAACCTCGAACCTCGAACATCGCTCAACTCTAGTGATGATGTAATATTCACCACCCAGAAGACAGAAGGCAACTGCGCAATAAAAGTATCTGGTGTTTAATTTACTTGAGTAGTCAGTGCCTGTTATCTGCTATCCACTGTCTGTTATGTGAGGCACCTTCTTAATGCTCATCAACAGCGGCGTAACTAGAGCTCGGTGGGAATCGATGCAAAATTCAGTCCTGGACCCCCACCCCTCTCGAGGTAAAGGATAATTAAGCTTACGCTTGACTCTTTCCCTTAGCACTCTGCTTTGCCATACTCTGATATCCCGATAAAATATCCAGTATTACAATGCATCTCATATACCTCCATATATTATAATGCATCCCCCATAGTTATGAATAAATTATAATGCACCCCCATAGTTATCAATACGATATATTATAATTCAACCCCCATAGTCCTTCATATCATATAATGCATCTCATAGTCCTCAATATATTATAATGCATCCCCACAGTCCTCCATGTATTATAATGCAGCCCCCATAGTCCTCCATATATTATAATACACTCCCTGTAGTCCTCCATATGTTATAATTCACCCCCATAGTTATCTATATATTATAATAAAAACCCATAGTCCTCCATATCATATAATGCATCTCATAGTCAGAAAATCCAGTGCCTCGCATTGTCTTCCACCCAGTTCCATGCTGAAAGTGTACAGTTGGCAACTGAGAACCATGGCCATTTTTCTTCCACATCATCCCCTTTCAAATCTGCCAAGCAATATGAGCCCCAAAATATGCAGTATCTTCTGCTTTGTGATGACTCTGCTGGCTGGTGTTCCATGGCTCATCCACCTGGCTGTGGAACAGAAGTAAAAGAGACTGAGTGCATTGATGCCCAAAAATGTGTTGTGTTGGAGGAGGAGGATGTGGGAAGGCTAGTGCACATAGTCAGCAGACGGACCCCCGCAGCACATCTCTGAGGATGACGGAACACAGGTCCCTAATGCTGTGGCTTTTGACAGTGTGCAGACCAGCAAGGAGGGCAGGGGTGAGGTGTGGGTGAAGATGATGAGGGGGATGATGAGGTCCTGGACACCACAAGAAGCTAAGGCCATACAAGTGATTTGCAGAGTTCAGAGGAAGAGGAGGTGGTCCAGCTTACTCAGCATCACAGCAAAATAGAGAGCAGGGTACAACAGAGCTCCTAGCCAGTACGTCGGCTGCTACTGCTCACCGTGCCAAGGAAACGAGCAGACAAAAGCCAGTTCTAACACTCTGGCATTTCTTCAGGAAATGTACTGACAGCAAGAGATAGGTGGTTAGAGATGAGACGAACTTTCAAAGTTTGGTTCGCCGATCTTTGGCGAACTTCCCGATGTTTGCCGAACAGTTCATCGAACATTTTCAAACCCCATTGGATTCAATTGGAGGCCAAATCCAAGGTAGACAAAACACCTTTGAGGCTTTGAAAAGCTTCAAAAAGACCAAAAATATGTTCTACATTGCAGACCCACTGTTTTGGAATAGCCATTAGCTTCCTAGACTATTAACCTAAGAAATATTGAGGTGGATGAGAGACAGGTGTAGGGCTGTTGCTCCCATACCCCTGCCAGTACAGACAAGACACAACTTGGAGATAAATCTTGCCATCTTGATATTTAAAAGCATTTCAGGCAGACAGCAGGACAGTGGCATCAATTTTCCCCCTATTTCCCCATAGTGTTTTTGCTCAGCAGTGAGATGTAGTCCATGCAGCACACAAGATGTGGTCTGGCATTTCCATTTTAAAAATCAAGAGGTAGATAAGTGACAGGATTAGACCTCTTGCTCTCACAACCCTGCCAGTACAGACAAGACACAACTCATAGACCCATCTTGGAGTCTTGACATTTAAAAACATCTCAGGCAGACAACGAGACAGTGGTATCAATTGACTCCCCCCCACTTCCCAATAGTGTATTTGCACAGCAGCGAGGTATGGTCCATGCAACACACTGGATGTGGCCTGGCATTTCCATTTTAAAAATCAAGAGGTGGCTGAGTGACAGAATTAGGCCTCTTGCTCCCACACCCCTTTCAGTACAGACAAGACACATCTTGAAGACCAATCTTGGAATTTTGATATTTAAAAACATTTCAGGTAGACAGCAGGGCAGTGGTATCAATTCTGCCCCCATTTACCCATAGTGCTTGCACCGCAATCAGGTATGGTCCATGCAACACAAAATATGTAACTGTGCCTTCTGCAACAGTGCATCCAGGATGGGGTACTGGCCTTGAAATTGTTGTTTAACCAGGTTGAGGAAGTGTGCCATGCAAGGCACATTTGTGATGTCCCCTAGGTGTAGGGCCGCCACAAAGTTTGCACCGTTATCACACACAGCTTTCCCTGGCTGCAGGTTCAGTGGAGACAGCCAGTGATCAAACTGGGCCTGGATAGCTGTCCACAACTCTGCAGATGTGTGAATGCATTCTCCAATGCATATTAATTTCAGCACTACTTGATTGCGTTGAGCCCTGAATGAGCTGTGTGGAGGTGGGGGGATTCTCACTGCACTATTGGAATGTGTGTTACATTAAGGGAGAGGTTGAGGGAGCAGGTAGAGGCCCTAGAGCAGAGGTCTTAAACACGCGGCCCGCGGGCTGCATGCGGCCCCTCAGGTTGCTTCATGCGGTTTCCAGGCCCGTCCCCCTGTTGACTATCACTGCCGGTGGAGGGGCCGCAGCCACTGTCTGCGCTTTATGTCAGTTGAATGTTTTGCTGGCGCTGTGAACTCAGAGTCAAGCGCTCTGTGCACAACTATTCCGCCAATGGAAACTGCCTGACCTCGGCTGCTTACCTCTGATTGGCAGACGGCTACAGCTGCATTGGAAACGTTGTGCACGGAGAGCCATTAAGGGACCAGTATGGGACACAACTACAAGCAGAGGACCAGGAAAGGGCACATTACTACAAGAAGAGGACAAGAATTGGCCCATTACTATAGGATGGGGGCTTTGCTATAGGATGAGGACAAGGATTATCACATTACTATAGGATGGGGACATTACTATTGGATGGGGACATTGCTATAGGATGGGGACAAGTATGAGGCACATTATTACAAGATGGGGACCAAGATGGGAAACATTACTATAGTTTGGGGACAAGAATGGGCACATTACTACAAGATGGGGACAAGGATGGCACATTACTGTAGGATGGGGAGTAGGATGGGGCACAATACTACAAGGGGACAAGGATGGGCACATAATAACAAGATGGGGACCATTACTAAAAGATGTTGGCCAAAATTACTATATGGTGCTAATTGTAACACTATTAGTTACAAGACAGGGATAAAATGTTAAAAAAAAACAAAAAAAAAACAAAACAAAATAAGGCATGACTTTTTTTTACCATAAAAAATGTTGTTTTTTTTATATATATATATACATATATATATATATATATATATATATATTTAAACAAAGAACATGCACGTTTGATATAATAAACAAGTGAAAAAGTTCAAAACCAGTGATCCAAAGGTATGAAAAAAAAAATATGGTACCAATAAAAATGTCACTTTGTCCTGCAAAGAATTGCAAAGAATGCGGTCCCCCAATTATTTTTTTCCTCTGTGCGTCTTATACACCCAGCAGTTTGAGACCCCTGCCCTAGAGGAAGTGAACAAAGCAGAAGCAGTGGCGGAAGCAATAGATCCAGAGGTTTATTCTGCAAGCATTGGGGATCTCAAGATTTGGGAATCAGCATCTTCCCCTCTTCCCTCCGCAGCCACCAGAGTAACCCAGTGCCCAGTCAGAAAGATGTAATGTCGCTGGCCATGCTTGCTCGTCCTCATGTCAGTGGTGAAATGCACCCTTGGAGACAAAGAGTTTTTCAAGGAAAAGGTAATGTATGCGACATGATGGTTTAATGCAGGCACTGCTTTAAGAGACATACTGGTAAATGGACAACTGGTACTGGGGGACTGTCATGGCCATCAGCCTTCAGAAACTGTATCCTCCAGGTGGAAAGACAGCATTTCCATAGACAATAGATTGGGTATGGTGGAGTTCAAGCTTTTAGTTTTGGCATGTGTAGGAGGAAATAATATTTTCCGTGACCCGAACTGCAGGAGTGAGGTCTGGCTGGTGTGCTGAGAAAGGGCAGAGTAGGTTGTACATGACAAAGTGGTGAACTGTGATGAATGTGTAGGCAGAGATGTTATGGTGGAATGTGAAAATTGTGGTGTGATCAGTCTGTGAGATTGGTCAAAATCTACAGGCATGTCCACTTAACAACTGATGGGCTCTCACTTACCCCAACTGTAGTTGGTAAACAATTGGAGGTTCTATGGGTGGAGACCTGGGTGAGAACTTTTTCAAGGGTGATGGAGGAGGAAGAAGCATCAGATGCAGTTGATGGGGCATCAGATGATTGGGGATGCCCCCCAGGCTGCATTTTAGTGCAGTAAGATTCAATAGACTAGTGCATGTTGGTTGGTCATGTGACGGTTCATGCATGTAGTAGACAAAATATTTTATTCCTGCCTTTACTGAGTTTTTTTTTGCAAAGTTTGAGAACATGACTTGGGTTACTCCAGTCACAAAAAAAGTCCAGGCAACTGGTGTGGAAACCCTTGCCGTCGATGTAAAATGTAGACCTGCCACTGCTGCTGGATACAGCCAGAGTTGTGGCTGAGGATGCAGTGGTTGCCCTGGTTGCATCACTACATGTCTGTGAGGGAAGTACCTTGTCTTCCTCCTCCACCACCTCCTTTGCTGACCTACTTACTTAGCTGTGTGCCTCAGGGTTCACACTAAGTGCTATTTAAAACTTTATTGTCATCCTCCCTGTTGTCCCTCTGCTTACCCTGCCAGTCACTCTCCTCCTCTTCCTGACCTGACATCACAGTACAGTACGTGTGCACCTTAGGTATCTGAGTCTCATCATCATCACCTCCATCCTCATGTGGTTAACGTCTGTTGAAGAGGGTCTGGATACTGCTCGGACCTGGATTTTTCTGCCCCTGCATTTAACTGACAAAGATTTTGGGCATTGGTGCAGATGCTTTCCTCCTGTTCAGTTTGTGAAACTTTGGAGCAGACCTCTGATGCCCATGGGATAGAATTTGTGAACAAGTCTGAAAGACTCCCCACAGTCAGTTGGGCAGTTGGGGGAATCAAATGTAATTGGGGTGGCACCTCTGAGGAATTAACTGTGTGATGTTGAAGTGCAAGAAGAGAAAGAGAGGCCACTTGATGCAGTGCTTGCCATCCACTCTGGCACATGCTGTTCCTGGCCCTCATTTACAAGTTAAAGCAATGTGAGGAAATGGAGAGAAGTAGCCTGTCCGGTAGCGGAAGTTGTTCTCAGCTCTCTTGGGATAGGACAAGCCGGTGTTTGCTCACTAGAGCTATGACTAACGCCTCGAAAACCCTGTCTACTCGCCCTTCCACCACAACCTCATGAGTTAACACTCATGTTTGATGTTTTTTCCCCTTTCAAACAGATGTGCAACACTAGTGTCACAGGTGTGTCAGACAGTCATGTGGTTTCTAGCCATAGAAGGTCACAATGCTAGACAGCGCAAAATACTCCCTGACTTTCCATTGTTCAAGCTGTTAGTATTCATTCTAATAGGTAGCTTTCCTGTTAGATTTTCATGTCTCCCTTTTATATCCAGCAGGCGCTCGCCTTCCACCCAGTTGCTGATCATCAATATTCTCTTGGTGCTTAAATACCCCTTCCTTGGACTGGTGCTGGTGATATTATTCTGTTCATTTAAGCCTTGGTTGCAAGTAGGTGGCTTGTACTCCTCTGTGGTATTGATGCTGAAACCTTTGTGGGGTTGACGAACAGCTCATCCCATCCATTCCCTATTTATGGCTCAGCACTAAGGATACTAAGGGTCAGGTATCCAGCTTAGCGCATAGGTGTGGAACCTATCTAGGGTGGTGAGGGACCTCAGGGATCAGCAGCATGTTTGGTCAGGGGTCACCATCTTACCTTTCGCTAGACAAAAGGTTTCCCTTCCATTTTGCCATTTGCTTGGTACTTCCCTGTATCTAGCGTGACATCTGATATAAAAGTAAAATTCTGTATTTCTTAGCTAAGATGGCAATATTGGGATGGCCCACAGAAGTACCAGTACCTAGCTAGATGGTTCCCTTGCAAATTTTTAGCAGTCACTAAAAAGTACAAATACCTGTTGAGATGGTTCACTGCCAAATTTCTAGCAGGTACTAAAAAGTGGCAATATGTATTGAGATGGTTCATTGGTAAATTTTTAGCAGGCTCTAAATACTAGCAATACCGATTGAGATAGTTCTCTGCCAATTTTTTGCAGGCACTAAAAAGTACCAATACCTATTGAGATTGTTCCCTGACAAAGTTTGTGAAGGCAATAAAAAGTAGCAATACCTATTGAGATGGTTCACTGGCAAATTTTTAGCAGCCACTAAAAAGTAGCTATAGCTATTGAAATGGTTCAATAGCAAATTTTTAGCAGCCACTAAAAAGTAGCAATGCCTATTAAGATAGTTCACTGCCAATTATTTTGCAGTCACTAAAATGTAACAACACCTACTGAGATGGTTCACTGGCAAATTTTTAGCTGACACTAAAAAGTAGCAATACCTATTGAGATGGCTCACTAGCAAATTTTTAGAAGCTACTTAGAAGTAGCAATGACTATTAAGATGGCTTACTGGCAATTTTTTTTAGCAGCCACTGCATCTATCTCTGTAGGGTTCTTCTTGAAAATTGTTGATCTGGTGGGGAACTCTTCCAATCAGGCCTGTGTGGCTCAGCTGTGAAAACAGGATCTGTAGGAACCTTTTTGAAAATTGTTGCTCTGTGAAAGAACTCTGCCAACTTTTGCTGTGTAGATCAACTATAAAAACATACTCTGTGGTGGCCTTTTTGAAATGTTTTGCTCTGTGGAGGAACTCTTTCAATCTTGGCTGTTTGTGTCAACTCTGAAAACAGGCGCTTTAGGGGCTTTTTAAAAAAAACTGTTGGTCTGTGTGAGAGAAGTTTGCCAGTTTTTGTTGTGTGGTTCAACTCTGAAAACAGGCTCTGTAGGGACCTGTTTGTAAATAGTTGTTCTGTGGAAGAACTTTTACAATATTGGCAATGGAGATCAAGTGTGAAAACAGGCTCTGTAGGGGTCTTTATTTAAATTGCTGCATTGTAAGGAGCTTTGCCACTCTTTGTTGAGTGGGTTAACTGTAAAAACAAGCTTTTTTGAAAACTTTTGCTCTGTTGGTGAACTCTGCCAATTGTGGCTGTGGATGTAAACTCCGAAAATAGGTTCTGTAGGTGCCTTTTAAAAAACTGTTGTTCTGTGTTTTTTTTTGCCAATCTTGGCTGTGTGGGTCATCTGTGAAAACAGGCTCTGTAGGCGCCTGTTACGAATCGGTGCCGCCATAGCCGCAAGCAGCCTGTTGCGGTTCCTGTTGTGCCCAGGCGCCGGCTGCCATTTTTGGCCGTGCCTCGGGTCGTCCAGCTGGCTGCTTCTTCCTTCACGTCTAAGTGTGGAGAGGCGGCTAGTGCGCATGCGCACCTCAATTTACCATAGCCAGAGTCTAAGTCCAGTGTTTCGCCTCGTGAGCATGCTCAGCCTGATAGTGCCATTTCTGAGGCTAAGTCCTTGGTTCAGGCTACTGAGCATGCTCCTACACTTAGTGAGAAAAGCCTCTTTGCACAGGTACTTGGACATCGGGCCATGTGTAAGTCCTGTATTGTGCCTACTGAGCATGCTCAGGCAGATAGTCTGATTTCCGAGACTGTTGTTCAGGCTACTGAGCATGCTCAGGCACTTAATGCATCAGAGGCTAGGTCCAGTAAGGACCTCACTGAGCATGTCCGTGAGGTGCAAGTCCTGATAGGGCAGAGGGTGTCAGGTGTCCTGATGATGTGGCCACTCCGGACTGGCTCACAGAGGCCCGCCCCTATGATCTGGCACCCCACCATTGGTCGTCAGACGATGACTGGGGAGGTGTTTGGGGAGTGGCTGCCATGAGGTCATCAATGACATGGCGGTTCCGGATAGGCCGCTGGTGACATCACTGATGAGATGGCACTCTGCTATTGGACCTTGGTGGTTCCACCCTGGGTTTGGGGCGGACCAAGGTTATAAAAGGGGCTGGAGACAACATGGAGGCGCGCAGTCTTCACTTATCGTTCATGGTGGCATAAGCCTTGTTGGAAGCGGTAGGTAGGGCTAGGCGAAAGGTGCCTGTCACGCCAAGATTCGTGGCTCAGCACATCAGGGTCAGGCGCCGTGCTTCCTTGCTGCCGTTCCAGTAGTGCTATAGCAGTCCAGTGGTGTTAACTGGACTGCAGTTGCTGTGTCACCTGTCCAAGAGTGCACTCTACGCACAAGGACAGCATACCTGCTGCGCCACCGGTCCGGTTGTGCCCTCTACGCGCACGGACAGTGTATTCCAGGACCCCTGTGAAGTTAACAGGGTGTTCCTGGATTGGGTGTGTGAACCCTATTTCCCTCCACGGCTTCCCAGTCAAATGCTACTGGTATGACTACCTGGTCTGACGTGTCCTTCACACACGTGGCCAGTCGAGTGGTGACCAGAAACGCTAATCGGAGGACCGCTCGGCCTGACGTGTCTTACACACGTGGCTGACAGGGCGCTGTCGCAGCGGTCTTCTCGGTCAACGCTACCTGGTCACAACCAGGCCTGACGTGTTTCCTTTACACGTGGTCGGAGTAGCTCCGACTCCACCGAAACGCTAACTGGGTTGTCATCCCGTCTGACGTGTCCTTACACACTTGACCGGTTCCCAGGTTTCCTGGGTTATCTCTGAGTCATCAGCTCTTTAGTCTCCGCCTAACCCACAGGGTGCCAGCAGCTCCATTACCATCCGGAGCACGGTGGGCCCCGACTGGCGATTGGGATATATACCCCCTGGCCCTAATCTGCCGGTTCCCCCGTAACAGCGCCTTTGTGAAAATTGTTTGTCTATGGTAGAACGCTGCTAATCTTGGTTGTATGGGTGAACTCTGAAAACAGACTCTATAGAGGCCTTTTTTAATTGTTGGTCTGTGGGAGAACTGTGACAATTTTGTCTGTGTGGGTTCACCATGAAAAAGGCTCAGTAAGGGCATTTTTTAAATTGCTGATCTGTGAGGGAAGTCTTCTAATCTTGACTGTAGGTGTCAACTGTGAACACAGGGTCTGTAGGAGCCTTTTCGACAAATCTTGCTCTATGGGAGATTTGTGTCAATCTTGGCTGTGTGGTTGAACTCTGAAAACAGGCTCTGTAGTAGCTTGCTTGAAAATAGTTGGCCTGTGGGGAAACTCTTGCAATCTTGCCTGTTATGATCAACTGTGAAAACATTTAGTGTATTTGTCCAGATTTGCATAATCAACAAATACTATGCTAACTCCACTACAGTATTTAAACAAAGAGAACACTGGAGTAATTGCGCATTACAATAATACAAAAGATTTTTATTAATTACACATATTGACATGACAATGATAAAAGCATACATGAACGTTAAAAATGAAGTGTTACAGTGTTCAAACACACACAGATGCAGAGGACTAATATACAGGCTGAATCTCTGTTGCAGTGAAGTAATTAATGTGACAAACAGGAAGGGCCTACATAGGTCTATTCTCTATATTAACTGTGAAAACATGTTCTGTAGAGGCCTTATTTTAAATTGTTGCTTTTTGAGGAGCTCTGCCACTCTTGGCTGTGTTTGTCAACTGTGAAAACAGCCTCTGTAAGGGCCTGTTTGAAAATTGTTGCTCTGTGGGTGAACTCTGCCAATCTTAGATGTGTGGGTGAACTCTGAAAACAAGCTCTGTAGAGGCCTTTTAAAAAAAATGTTGCTCTGTGGGGGAACTTTTAAAATTATGGCTAAGTTCAAACTGGGAAAACTGGCTCTTTATGTGGCTTTTTTAAAAATTGTTGCTCTGCAGGGGATTTCAGCCAATTTTGGCTGTGTGGGTCCACTTAAAACAGACTCTGTATGTGCCTTTTTTTAAATGTTTGTTCTTTTGGGGAGCTCCCCTAATTTTGTGTTTTTGGGCCAACTGTGAAAGCAGGTTTTGTAGAGGCCTTTTGAAAATTATTGCTTTGTGAGACAACTCTGCCTATCTTGGCTGTGTAGGTTGTGAAAACAGGTTCTGTAGGGGCTTTTTTAATTGTTTTTGTGTAATGGAACTCTGCCTATCTTGGCTGTGTGGGTCAACTATGAAAACTGTCTATACTGATGTTTTTTTAAATTGTAACTCTGTGGAGGAACTCTTCCACTGTTTGGCTGTGTGGGCTGTATGCTACTATATTGGGGCTGCAAAATGCTACATGGGGGCTACATAATGCTACATGAGGGCTGC
This sequence comes from Anomaloglossus baeobatrachus, assembly GCF_048569485.1. Taxonomy (NCBI): domain Eukaryota; kingdom Metazoa; phylum Chordata; class Amphibia; order Anura; family Aromobatidae; genus Anomaloglossus; species Anomaloglossus baeobatrachus. The sequence goes on from NC_134358.1 coordinate 382,927,689, forward strand.
ATAATACTATATGGGGGCTGCATAATACTATATGGGGGCTGCATAATGCTACATGGGGGCTGCATAATTCTACATGGGGCTGCATAATGCTACATGGGGGTTTTATAATACTACAAGTGGCTGCATAATGCTATATGGGAACTGCATAATGCTATATGGTGAAATATGGGGCTGAATTACAGTATATGGAGAACTCTGAGGCTGCATACTACTGTATGGAGTAATATCAGGCTGCATTATATTATATGGAGAAAAATTGGGTGCATTAGACTATATGGAGTAATGTGGGGTTGCACCATAATACATTGAAGACCATGAGGAGTGTATTAAACTATATGAAAGACTATGAGGAGTGTATTATAATATATGGAGGACTATGGGGATACATTATAATATATGGAGGACTATGAACTGTATTATAATACATGTTGGACAATGGGCTGTTTTAGATGATATGGAGAACTATGTGGGGCCTATTATACTTTATGGAGGACTACGGGAGAGCATTATAGTATATATGGAGTACTATATGGGGCCCATTACTATCTGGAGGACTATGTGTGGGCCATTATACTATATGGAAGGCTTTGTGGGGCTATTATATTATTTAGAGGTGTATAAGGGAGTCTTTATATGTTATCTACAATTATTTGAGGCATGTTATACTATATGCAAGCAATTATACAGTGTAAAGGTTTGTGTGGGATCCATCATACTGTGCGGAGGACTGTGTGGAGGCCATTGTACTATTTGGAGGGATAGTAGGGGCCATTACCCTATATGTAGACCCATTATACTGCATGGGGAGCTGAGTGGGGGTCACAGTTGGGGATCTTACTGTGTCAGCCAGGGTCACCATTCATTGCCAGTGTAGTTGACGAGGGTACAGTAGGGTCATCATAGGTGTATGTAAAGGTTACTGTGGAGGAATTTAATGCGGGGCATCATACAGTGTTTGTGGGGCACTTTTGTTGCCACCATACTTTATGGCTGCAATAAAAGAGGAATCTAGTGGCTTTAGTAGGAGAAAAAATACATTGTAAGGGCTGTAAAGTTTGAGAAATAGGCTCTTCTGTGACCCAGCTGAATATATTTTTTTTTGGTGGGGGGAAGGTGGCCCAAATAGAAATCATGGGCCTCATAGCAGAATTTCTGTGTACGCCCTTGATGATAACTGTGGTATAGAATCACTTTAAATAATTTTACTATCCACATGTGTTTGCAAGGCAGTTGTCCTGCTCTTACCCCTATTTTCATTGCTTTTGCATAGTTCTTTGTATAGCGATTTTACAGCTATTTTACAGCACAGAAGTTCAGGACTTCCTTGACTTGTATGGGGTTAGTGGTCCGAGGTCAAGTTCGGGTCAAGTTCGAGAACTTTTAACGAAAGTCTAGGGGAACCCGAACAATCACGAGTCTGCTAATCCCCACTCACACGTTATAACAATGACATGCAAGCGATACGTGGCCTGGTGTGGAACAGTACCAATGCAGTATACGAGCATCTGTTATTTTTACTTTACACTTGTTAGTACAGTATTTAAGATAGGATTGTCCAAGTACCGGACAGCCCTTTTAAGGAGAAAAATGTTGCCTGGTCTTTAAGGTGTTAATAACTGGTCATTGAATTTATTTGTATTGACTTGCTAATAGCCCAGTATAGTGTTTGTATATTGACTTATTTGTATTGCGTTCCTAAAAATTGAATATTGCATTTATTAGTAATATTGATTTCCTAAAAACTATGTAAACAAAATTTCTGCTTGATACATTTTAGTAAATGTCCTTAAAGGCAGCAGCTGTTCCTATGATTGCCTGTGTGCACATGGATATGTATTGCCTAGAGTTATGGTAATATTCAAATATCGACATAAGGTATGTCCAGATGTCACAGCCTTTTGAATATAGCACACTTAATGGGAAATGTACCTGAAACTACCCCTGGCATTTACAGAGGACAAATTAGGTTTTGTACTGTATATAGTTCCCTTGACAGTGTCAATCATCTCTCGGTGATCTTTGTAAAATACATTTTACCAAATATATTTTGCCTAAAACTCTGAGTAATTAGAATGATTAGTGAGCACATTCATGATTGTGGAATAACTATACTTTAATTAGCCTTTCTGTTGGCAATAGCTTATAGCACATTTTCCTGTAACCAAAGGCTACATTCAAAGGCTGCATTCTAAGGCTATTTGGTTAAAACACATAATTCACACTGAAATCATTTTGAGGGGAAAATTAAAATACCAAAGCTAAATTAATGTGGTTGCTTAAGTGTGGACAGTTATAATTGGGGATGTGGTTGTGTTCAGAATAAGCCAAACACTTTTAAAGAGAACTAGAGATGAGCAAGCCTCTAGAGGCTCGAGTTCAGTTCGGTTCGTCGAACGATGCCACGTTCAAGTTCGGTTTGGCGAGCCATTCAACGAACCTCTCTTGAAAACAATGAGAGGCAAACACAAACACATTTTTATGTACACATTATACATGTACACATTGTTCTGGCACCCTCAATCTGTGCTTTGGAAGACGAGTTGACAGACAGCTTAACTCTTTCCCATCAATGCATTGACTCGGACGCTGGGGGTCCTTTACAACTTTTATTAATGAGATCAGTGTAAAACTACAAGAAATAAATGAAAATACTAAGTACAACATAAAACATATCTGAGATACATAGCATTCCATTCGATACAGGACATGCAGGTTAAATGCACTACATGGCGAATACATATTAGCTATAATGTCTGGATAATACTTGCAGAACAGAGCAACTACATTATAATTTGATGAGCCCTAACCAGGGGATCATAACTCACCGACTGTGCTATGTAGAGGCAAACATAAGGAGCAGAGATCTGGAGAGATAATCAGCATGCAAATGTCTATGTCCATGTAACTGAAATGGCTGCTGAAGAAGAAGGGGCAGAGTCTGATGGGTAACTACATAAGTCTTGGTAGGACAATTTTCATTGCACAGTAACCAGTGAAACATTAAACTAACTGCAGTAAGACAACATTGTCAACAGATGGCGCTGTTTTATATCACAGCATCAGTATCAATGTCAATTACTAAATGTTATCTTATTACATGGCATAATAAAATAATTATATGCATTTCTATGAAGGCATGACACACATACAGTTAATAAACATTGCCATAACACTTACAGGTCCCCGCGACGCGTCCTGCAGTCTGTCTCCTGCCGCTTTTCCTTCCGATAATCGCTGCGTCCTCCCGGTAACCAGCACTGATGATAGGACCTATCGTGACGTCAAAATAGCAAGTGACCAGTCACGTGTCTATTATCTCATTGGCTACAGACTGGTCACATGGCTATGACGTCATGCTAGGTCCTGCCAGTGCATCTCCGGTACGCGGTGCTCGTTTGAGCATGTCTGTGTATTGGCGAAATGCTCTGGCACATGGTTGACTCCCCGTTCCTGCATGTGCACGCTTTTTACAGAGTTAGCCACATGCAGGGACTAGCTGTCACAGCCGGTAAATAGCGGCATCGGGAATCACGTGATAGGAGCACCATTGTTATGGTAACCTGTCAGCGGTGACATCACCACTTACAGCATGCAGTGACACCGGGAATCACGTGATCGGAGCACCGTTGCTATGGTAACCCGTCTGTCAGAGGTGACGTCTCCGCTCACAGCCGGCAGCCTGTGGTCACTCTCACCGAGTGATTTCTGCACGGAGCAGCAGCATCCTCCTCCCATGCAGTGCTTTCTAATGTAGCAGAGCTGCATGGGTTGAAGGAGAAAGAAGACAAAAGAGCAGGATCGTGGAGGGATGACAGCGAGTGTTAAACATGGAGTCTCTGTGTCTGTGTATTTATTTCTATTAAAGTATTTTTTCTCTGTGTGGTGTCTTTTTTTTTTAACCCTTTATTGGAGATTCTTAATGGCAGAGTCAAACTTGCCTTACATTAAGAATCTCTGGCTTAATACTAGCTAGTAAAACAAAGGTAGTATTAACCCATTATTACCCAGCGAGCCAGAGTTGGATACAGCGCCAAATGATGGCGCTTCTATGAGAGCGCCATTTTCTGGGGCGGCTGCGGACTGCAATTCACAGCAGAGGGGCCCAGAAACCTCGGGCTAACCTGTGCTGCGGATTCCAATCCCCAGCTGTCTAGTTGTACCCGGCTGGACACAAAAATGGGGTGAAACCTACATCGTTTGTTTTTTTTTAATTATTTCATGAAATTCATGAAATAATTAAAAAAAAAGCTTCCCTATATTTTTAGTTCCCAGCCGGGTACAAATAGGCAGCTGGGGGTTGGGGGCAGCCGTACCTGGCTAGCATACAAAAATATGGCGAAGCTCACGTCATTTTTTTGTAGTTTTTTGGCAAAAAAATAAAAAATGCTTCCCTGAATTTTCCATTGCCAGTGAAGGTAACACCAAGCAGTGGGGGTTAGCAGCCAGTAGCTGCTTGGATTACCCTCAGCTAGCAATACAAAAAATGCAGCGGGAGCCCATATATATATTTTTTTAATTATTTATTTAAATAACTAAAAAAAAAAAAAATGGGTTCCCCTGTATTTTGATTGCCTGACATGACAGTACTGTAAAAATAGATCATTAAAAAAAATGATGTAGCGCTCTGCGGTATTTTTGATTCTCAGCGCAGATAAAGCAGACAGCTACGGGATGCCACCCCCATCTGACTGGCGTTACCTTGGCTGGCAATCAAAATACAGGGAAGCCCATTATTTTTTTTTTATTTATAAAAATAGTTTAAAAAAAACGACGTTTGGTCCCCCCATTTTTGATAGTCAGCTAGGGTAAAGCAGACGGCTGTAGCTTGAAAACCACAGGTGGCAGCTTTACCGTGGTTGGTGATCCAATGTGGAGGGCACCCCAGGCCCTTTTTTTATAATTATTTTATAAATAATTACAAAAAAAAGTAGGGTCCCCCCAAATTGGATCACCAGCCAAGGTAAAGTGGACAGCTGTGGTCTGGTATTCTCAGGGTGGGAAGGTCCATAGTTATTGGCACGTCACAGCCTAAAAATAGCAGGCCATAGGCGCCCCAGAAGTAGCGCATCCACTAGATGCGCCAATCCTGGCGCTTCACCCCAGCTCATCCCGTGCCCTGGTGCAGTGGCAAACGGGGTAATAAATGGGGTTGATACTAGCTGTAAGGTCACCTGACATCAAGTCCAGCAGTTTGTGATGTCATGGCATCTATCAGATACCCGACATCACAAACTGTTAGTACTAACAAAAAAAATAGACAAAAAAATGTATTTGAAAAAACACTCCCCAAAACATTCCCTCTTTCACCAATTTATTGTAAGGAAAAAAAATAAGGGGGTCTAACGATGACTCTGGACCATCTAGAATATAGGGGGACACGCTCAGGGAACGTATCCCCTATTTTCTAGGAGTGCAGACCCTCCATGTGAAGAGTGTGGGTGCAATGAATCTGCACCCACTCTCCCCGGGTCCACAGCAGCAGAGTCCATGTCATAACTGTTGCTACCAAAGCTGCAATGCCCTGCTCATGAGGTAAAGGCATGCCTAATCAGGAGAACTATTATACATTTCCAAATATTGGTATTTGCTGATATTATTGCTATTCCACCTACTATATATTGGGGATAGGACCTTGGAGATGGAATACCCCTTTAAGTCCAGTTATCCAGCTGAATGAATACTAAACAACAGAGCTCGCTATTTAGATGTGTTTTCTTGTGGCGTATAACGGACTATCATATTTGGTAGTCGTTCACTAGGGCAACTATAAAATCAAATACCTCCATTTGGAAATGTAGTAAAGCTCTCCTGATCAACTCTGTTCCTTACCTCATGAGCAGGGTATTGCAGTAGCTTACAGATGCATGGTTACCACCACTCTTCTGAAGACAGAAAGCTGAGCCGACAGCCGCTCTGTGCATGCGGCAGCGTCTATTGTGAAGGAGGGGGCCACGGGGGATCAACGCTGCACAGGTACCGTGGGACACCAGGGAACACCGGTGGGTTTATAGGGGGTGACTTGGCAGGGCCTGGGGAGGAGTTTTCTGTTGCATGTGTCATGCAACAGAAATCAGAGGAGTAGAGTGAATGCGGCTGGCGCGCTGCTTTGCTCGCGGCTATCTTGGATTTATGGGAGGGGGTCAGGGGGGGGCACTTTGGCGACACCGGGGAACCCATCTCCCATCTCCCATCTGAGATGTTTGTTCATGCCAGATGGGAGATAAATAATTTTTTACCGACGCTGTCATTTACTGTAACGTGATCATCCGGTGGGGACCGGAAAAACCGGCATGAATCATTATCTCCAGGGTCTCAGCTACCCCCTGAAACCCTGGAGATTTTCTCACGCTGGGGGGGGCGCTATTCACTTATTTCTGCTTGCTGTTTATAAATGGCAGATCAGAATAAGGCAACATTCACAAGACTGATCCGTTTTTGCAGTCCACAAAAAACGGTCCGTTTTTTTCACGGGTGCATCCGTGTGGCATCCGTTTCCATTCCCTATACGGTCCGTATGTCATCCGTTTGTCATCCGTGTGCCTTCCATTTTTTTTGCATACTGCAAAAAAACTGAAGGAGAGAAAATACATAAATTTACCCAGGATCCATAGCTTCAACCTACATGAGGCGGTCACATGTTCACTCCACTTCTACTGCTTTTCACAGCGTAGAGTGCTCTGGTGATTTTCCTGTGCTTGTACACTTCATATCAGTCTTTTCTGTCATTATAATGGAAGAAAAACACATAATGTCCCACTCTCCTGCATTTTGTAATTTTGCACCCTTTGGTGTCTTTCATGTGGCACTAAGGGGTGCTTCGCCTTGTATTTAGCCAAAAAAATAAATACATTTTAAAAAAAAAATGATGTGGGGTTCCCCCTATTTTTGATAGCCAGCTAGGGTAAAGCAGACGGCTGTAGACCACAGCTGGCAGCTTCACCTTGGCTGGTATTCCAAAACTGAGGGCACCCCACGCTGTTATTTTAAATTAAATAAATAATTTAAAAAAAAAAAAACCACGTGGGGGTCCCTCCAAAATTGGATCACCAGCCAAGGTAAAGCGGACAGCTGGGGTCTGATATTCTCAGACTAGGGAGGTCCATGGTTATTGGTCTCTCCCCAGCCTAAAAATAGCAGGCCGCAGCCGCCCCAGAAGTGGCGCATCCATTATATGCGTCAGGCATCTATCAGATAACCGACATCACCAACCCAGTCAGTAATAAAAAAAAATAGAAGACAAACACATTTTTATTTGAAAAAACACTCCCCAAAACATTTCCTCTTTCACCAATTTATTAGAAAGAAAAACAAATCCAGGTCTGGTGTAATCCAAGGGGTTCCCATGATGATCCATACCATAGTCAATGTCACAGTCAATGAAGAACAGAATGTTCCATATTGGCTGGGAGAGCAATGCAGTGACTTGAGCTAACATCAATAGGTCAGCCCAGGTCACTGCAGTGCATGACGATCGCTGCTGTCAGGAGGATAGCGAGGTACATTACCTGCGGTGATCGCTGCACTCCTGATAGCAGAGCTGTCACTGCAGGGCTCCACTCACCTCGCACTCCACCGCCCGCACACATGGTGGAGTGCGAGGTGGGTGGAGCCGAGCGGGGCCATGTGTGCAGGCGGCGGAGTGCGAGGTGGGTGGACCTGAACGGGGCCATGTGTGCGGGCAGTGGAGTGCGAGGTGGGTGGAGCCGAGCGGGGCCATGTGTGCGGGTGGCGAAATGCGAGGTGGGTGGAGCCGAGCAAGGCCATGTGGCGCTGAGGACGTCAGTGCCGGGGACTGCATGGCTGGGGACAGATGAGTGTGAGTTTGTGTGTGTGTACATGCCGAGTGCAGGAGGGGGCGGAGCCGAGCGGGGAATTGTCGGCTCCCTGCACACGTAGCCAAGGTAAATATCGGGTTACTAAGTAAAGCGCTTTGCTTTGATACCCGATATTTACCTTGGTTACCAGCTTACCGCAGGCTGCCAGCGATGGCTCCCTGCACACTGTAGCCATAAAAAGCCACACTTTTGGTGATCAAACCATTCTCGAACGTAACTCGAACTGTAGAGCTTTTAGCAAAAAGCTCGAGTTTGATCTCGAGCACCCCCCAAAATCACTCGAACATGAAATTGGCGAACCTCGAACCTTGAACATCGCTCAACTCTGAAGAGAACCTGTCATGTGAAAAAAACATTATTAACCTGGAGATATGAGGTTAATCTGAATCTACCTGGCACCCATACTAAACACCCCACTGGATTATTCATCCCAGCAGTGTTCGGCTTCCAGTCATAGGGTTGGTGCCAATGTTGGCTCACTCACCGCTCAGTGTAGAGTGAGCTGTACCTGAAAGCACGTCTTTGCACTGACTGACAGTCGACTCTGCATTAGAGCCATCACTCACTATACACAGAACAGAAACTGAACTCATGCCACTGTAGAGTGAGCTGTACCTGAAAGCACGTCTCTGCACTGACTGGCAACCAATTCTGCATTAGTCATCACTCACTATACACAGAACAGTGACTAAACTCACACCCGTGCCGCGCCTATGACTGGAAACCAAACGCTGTTGGGAGGAATAAAGTAAGTTTCGTTCTGGCAGTGGGACTGTCAGTGTAGGTGCTGGGCAGGTTCAGAATGCCATTAACCTGCAGTTTAATCCCAAATCTGCAGGTTTACATTGTTTTTTTTTCACATGACAGGTTCAATTTAAACTCGTTTTATAGTAGTCAGTAAACAGCTGTCATTATTTAAAGAGATTTTAATTCACACCATATGAAATTTAGCTGTTCTAGTACAGTACAATATTCCTGATGGTTTCTAAGTTGCATCTTACAGCAAAAGCCATGGTCCACAAAAAGTATACAAACAAGCAGAGTGTTCTCTTTGTTGAAAGGTATCAGTCAGAAGAAGAGTACTTTTTTTATCAGGGCATTGGATATGCCATGGAACACTATGAAGATGGTCACCAGAAAGCAGCTTAAATTTCGCACAGCAATAACATTATCTAGAACTGGAAGGCCATCAAAAATTGATATAAATACAAGAAAAAAATTTGATTTTGTAAGTTTTCAAGAGGCCTACAGCAAAACAAGATGCAAAGATTTGTGGTAAGTATAGTTGTGTCCTTCATGTGACAACAATCTCCTATATTCTTTATGTGTCTGGCCTGTAGAATAATGTGGCAAGATGGAAGCATTTTCTTACAAACATAAACATCCAAGCCTGATTTGCCAAAGACTACATCTAGTGTGCTAAAACCATGTGGGAAAATTAGTTATGGTCTTATAAAATATTGGTTGAACATTTTGACCTTTATTCCAAAGGTAGGTTACAAAAGGTATGTTTCAAATAAAACTAACAGTGCACATTATCATAAGAACACAAAACCCACAGTGAAGCATTGTGGAGCCAGCATTATGCTTTGGGGCTCTTTTTTCGAAGCTGGAACTGGGGCGTTAGTCAAGGTGGTAGAGTAAATTATGATCAGATCCAAATATCATGAAATTTTGCATCAAAACCTTCAGGCCTCTGCTAAAAAGCTGAAGATGAAGAGGAATTTCACTTTTCAGCTTGACAATGACTATAGTCATACCTTCAAATCAGCAAATAAAAGGCTTTGCCAGTAGATCAAAGTTTTTGAATGGACCAACCAGAGTCCAGGCCTGAGGTGCTTGTGTGCTCCTTATTCTCCTTTGTTTTTCTACTGGCATGTTATGTTTCTGATATTATGAAAACACTGTAGGAGTGGGGGTAACCTGACCAGCTCCTACATCTACAGCTTTGAAATGTGTCTTGGTAGTAATGGTGGCTGCTTACTGCGTTATTGCTAAATCCAAATAAAAAAAATCATCCCTATTGAATGTCAGGTGAAAGATATGCCTCATTCATTCCTGTTGAATCAATGAACATACCAGCTTCAACCTCAGTGCCGTCCAAGATGACTATAAAGTCATCAATGAAATGGTGGTAGTAGACAATATTGTATTTAAAAATCGGTGAGCAGAGGGGCGATGAGGACTCAAATTGCCCTATGAAGAGATTAGAAAAACTTGGATGACCCGACTCCCCATTAATATGTCTAACTGCTGAAGGTATATTTTTTTTGTGGAAAGAAAAAATATTGTGCTTTGGAAATAATTCTAATCCTTCTAAAAGGAATGTTTTGTTCCGGGAGTATATTAAGTACAAATGATAGATAGTAATCGACAGCTACGATGCTTTCAGAATGATCGATGTTAGAGTACAATTGGGTCAATTTTGGTTTTCCTGCTGTTCTAGCACCTTAAGGTGGTGTCACACACAGCGACGACGACAACGACGTCGCTGTTACGTCACCATTTTCTGTGACGTTGCAGCGATGTCCCGTCGCTGTCGCTGTGTGTGACATCCAGCAACGAGCTGGTCCCTGCTGTGAGGTCGTTGCTCGTTGCTGAATGTCCTGCTTCATTTTTTCGTCGTCGCTCTCCCGCTGTGAAGCACACATCGCTGTGTGTGACAGCGAGAGAGCGACGAAATGAAGCGAGCAGGGAGCAGGAGCTGGCGTCTGGCAGCTGCGGTAAGCTGTAACCACTGTAAACATCGGGTAACCAAGGGAAGACCTTTCCCTGGTTACCCGATATTTACCTTCATTACCAGCCTCCGCCGCTCTTGCTGCTAGTGCCGGCTCCTGCTCTGTGCACATGTAGCTGCAGTACGCATCAGGTAATTAACCCTATGTGTACTGTAGCTAGGAGAGCAAGGAGCCAGCGCTAAGCAGTGTGCGCGGCTCCCTGCTCTCTGCACATGTAGCGACGTTATGATCGCTGCTGCGTCGCTGTGTTTGACAGCTAAGCAGCGATCATAACAGCGACCTACAAGGTCGCTGTTACGTCACAGAAAATGGTGACGTAACAGCGATGTCGTTGTCGCTGTCGCTATGTGTGAACCCAGCTTTAGGGGCCCTGCACATTTTGACCGCAAACTATGTTGGCAAAATCTGTGTTCCAAAAGGCGAATAGCACTCCTCCCTCCTTAGCCCTGCTGTGTGTCCAAACAGTAGTTTCTGATAGCATATAGGGCATCACAGTGTTCGGGAGAAATTGTGCAGTAAATTGTGGTGTTCATTATCATCTTTTAACCCTTGAGTAACTGAGAAATTTACAGCTCATAACGGAAAAATTACATTTTTACCACTAAAGTGTTATATTTCCACTTCCTAATGTTGTAAAATTCTATGAAGCACTTGTGGGTTCAAAATTCTCACTACACACTTAGACGAATTCTCTAAGAATTGATGTTTCAAATATGGGGTCACTTGTGGGGTTTCTGCTGATCGGGCAGAGAGGTCAGAGGAGCGGCAGACTTTCTTTTTTCTTAACTTTATGTGTGGATTTTCTTGCAGCCAATCAGGAAGCAGAAAACATCCACATGGTTCAGACACAAGAGCTTGTGTCATTGGCTGCCTAAGCCACAAGTCCCTCTACATATAAAATGCGGACATATGGCTTCTGCACCATTTAGTGATTGCTAAAGCTTAGGGACGGTGCTTCTGTCACTGTTGCTAGACAGCTTAACTATGGGTTTAATAATATGTCGTTGAGATAGTTAGGACGTACGGTGATAGTGTAGAATAGGGAAGTGCAGAGTAAGGAACGTTGTGCTACAAATCGGCATTTCATCATCTAGTGATAGCTAATTGTGTGCTCCAGCTAAAACTGTGTGCTCCAGCTAACACTTGCTGTTTCTGCTTCTAAATAGGGCCACATCTGTGCTCCAACAAAAGCTTGCTATTTCTGTATCTAAAAAGGGCCACATCTGTATTCCAGCAACAAATTTCTAATTCTACATCTAAATCCAGCCACATCTGTGTTCCACCTCTAAATTGCACTTTGTGCATCTAAATAGGGCTACATGTGTGTTGCAGATTTAAACTGCTATTTCTGCATCTAAATATTGCCACATCTGTGTGGCAGCTCCAGATTGCTATTTCTGCATCTAGATAGAGCCACATCTGTGCCCCAGCTCCAAACTGCTATTTTGGTATCTAAATAGGGCCACATCTGTGCTATAGGTCCAAAGTGCTATTTCTGTATCTAAATATGGCCACATATTTGTTGCAGCTCCAAATAGCTGTTTCTGCATTTAAATAGGGCCATATCTGTGTCCCAGCTCTAAATACGTGTTTCTGCATCTAAATAGGGCCACATCTGTGCTTGAGGTTACAAGCCAATTTTGCGCTTTCCGTTTTATTTTTTTTCGCCACACCTCTTCCGAGAGCCGTAACTTTTTTATTTTTCCATCAATATATCCATGTGAGGGCTTGAGTTGTACTTTTAAATGAAACCATGAGTTTTACCATAAAGTGTACTTAAAAACAGCAAAAAAAAATTCCAAATGCAGAAAAATTACAAAAAAAAGTGTGATTGCACGATTGTGTTTGAGATATTTTATTCAGTGCTCACTATATGTTAAAACTGATATGTTGGTGTGATGCCTCAGGTCAGTGCGAGTTCGTAGACATTAAACATGTATAGATTAACTTTTATCTAAGGGGTAAAAAAAAATCAGAAGTTTGTCCAAAAAAGGGCGCATGTTTTGCGCTATTTTCCGCTACCTGTATCGTCCTCATTTTTCGGGATGTATAGCTCAGTGATGGCTTATTTTGTGTGCCTCGAGCTGATGTTTTTAACGGTACCATTTTCGCGCAGATGCTAAATTTTTATCCCCTGTTATTGCATTTTGCGCAAAATTTGCGGCAACCAACAAAATGTAATTTTGGCGTTTGGAATTTTTTTGCTGCTACGCCATTTACTGATCAGGTAAATTGATTTTATATTTTGATAAAACGGGCATTTGTGAACATTGCGATACCAAAACCAAAACTTTTTTTCTTACTTTTTTTTATTTTACTAGTCCCCTTAGGGGGCTATAACGATCAGTTATCTGATCACTCATTATTTTCTCCCGATCAGACCAGCACCACTCAGATCGGGAGAAATGATCATCTCTTGTAACCTGCAGTACTCGGCTGCTGGTTACAGGACCTGAGTCATGTGAACTACAGGAGCTATCACATGACCCTGTGCTACCATGACAACCATCAGATCCACGTGATCACTTCACGTGACTTCCGGTTGCAGGCGGTGAGTACAGATCTACTACAATCGCCATTAAAATGGCGCTGTCACATTTTGACACTGCCATTTTAGTGTTAATAGGTACGTGTGGATAACGATTCCACTCATACCTGCCAGGCACACATGTCAGCTGTACAATTCAGTTGACATGTGCACAGATAGCTTCTGACAGGCTGCAGCAACTGGTGGGGATTAACACTATGACCGCTAAGACATAATTTTACTGCCCGTGGTCGTTAAGGAGTTAATCACCTATATAGTGATTGCTAATTTAGTGAGTGGGACTAGGATTGTGAAACACCTGCTTAAAACATGGAAAGGGTATAACAAACATGAGTGGAAAATCCCAAGCTCATGGTGGAAGGGGGGAAAAGCGTGTTTTTTAGGCTGTGTGTGCATGTTGCATAATTTCTTGCGTTTGCGCAGCGTTTTAAACTGAAGCGTAATTGCATACGTCCTGCGTCCTCTGCACAATCTATGAAGATTGTGCATAATCTGTGCGCACGTTGCTTTTTTGAATGCAGCGATTTGAGTGTCAAAAATTTGTCAAAATCACTGCGTTTAAAAAAGCAGCATGTGACTTCTTTTGTCCGTTTTGGCAGCGTTCTAAACCCATTGAAATCAATGAGTTGATGAAAACCGCTACCAAAATGCTAAGCAGCGCGTTTGCACTGCATTTTTGTTGCGATCCGCATGTTTATTTGACATAACAAATATAGATCTTTCTCTCTCTCTCTGTCGATGTCGGTCTCTCCCTCCCACCCCCTCTCACATACTCACCGATCCCCGATTACCGGCGCGGCAAAGCACGGCTGTCACACTGTGGTGGCTTCTCCTCTTTTGAAAATGCCGGCCGCTCATTATTCCATCACGTATTCCCTGCTTCCCCCGCCCACCGACGCCTATTATTGGTTGCAGTCAGACACGCCCCCACGCTGAGTGACAGCTGTCTCACTGCAACCAATCACAGCCACCGGTGGGCATGTCTATATCGTGTAGTAAAATAAATAAATAATTTTAAAAAATACAACATGCGGTACCCCCCAATTTTGATTCAGCCAGGGTAAAGCCACACGGCCAAAGGCTGGTATTCTAAGGATGGGGAGCCCAGCATTATGGGGAGCCCCCCAGCCTAACAATGTCAGCCAACAGCCGCCCAGAATTGCCGCATCCATTGGATGCGACAGTCCCAGGACTCTACCCGGCTCATCCCGAATTGCCCTGGTCCGGTGGCAATCGGGGTAATAAGCGCTAGGTTAATCATGGCAGGCATCTCCCCAAGATACCTTCCATGATTAACCTGTAAATTAAAGAAAATAAACACACACATCCAAATAATCCTTTATTTGGAATAAAAGACAAAAACACACCCTCTTTCACCACTTTATTAATCCCTCAAAAACACCTTCAGGTCCAACGTAATCCACGCAAGGTCCCATGACGCTTTCAGCTCTGCTACATCGGAAGCTGACAGGAGCAGCAGTAGAACACCGCCGCTCCTGTGAGCTCCATGCAGCAACTGAAGTGAGTCGCGCGATAATCTGTGCTGTCACTGAGGTTACTCGAAGCCACCGCTCTCAGGTGGAGGACTACAGCTGATGCCGCGGGTCATCTGAGTGAAAGCACAGCTGATCGCGCGGCTCACTGCAGTCACTCAGGGGATTTGCGATCACAGGTGAGTCCTTCACAGAGACAGAGCCACGGGATGACAATGAAGTCTGGTGAAGTTCATCCGAGTTCATTCTCATCGCCCGGCTCTGTCTGTGTCTGCTGTCAGTGGGCAGAGCTGTATTGCTGGGGGACCGCACTGACAAAAATGCATCCAAAATGCATGTAAAATGCATGCAAAATGCATCCAAAATACATGCATCTTGGATGCATTCTTTTTGTCAAAACGCAATGTCAAGTCTGGCAGCGGGTGCGCTTGCTTCTGCACTGATCAGGATGCAACATAGCCTTAAGGTGTATGTGGTTTAGGTGCTAAAGTTTCTGAATGCTTTATTTAACATCCACTGGCATGTCTTAGCCAAAGAGAGCTGACAACTTCTGTTTCTGGATGGGCTACTCCACTCCCTTTCTTTGGAAGTTGCACAGCTGTACGACTTGTATATGAGGGCCAGAATGAGCATGTGCTACAGTGGATGGCAAGCGCTGCATCAAGTAGCCCCTCCTCCTTTTCCTCCACCTAAACTTCATACACAGTACAATTTTCAGAGGTGGCAGACCAATTACTCTTGTTTCCCTCACATTAGAACTCTCCAACTGCCCAACTACTGTAACTGTGGGGAACCACAGATGAGAGAGTCTGCAGTATTTCACACATGCTATTCCATGGGCATCAGTGGTCTGCTCGAAAGATTCCCTGACTCAAGAGGAGGAAAGCATCTGCACTGATTCCTAAAATCTTTGCCAGTTAGATCCGGGGTCAGATGAAATAGGGTCCGAGCAGAATGCAGACCATCTTCTACAAATGTTATCCCTAGGGCTGAACATGATGATGATGAGATTCAGATACCTGAGGCATATGTGCTGTCCCCCTGCCAGCAGCCGGGCTGCTCGGGTCCATATCCGCGGTGGCTCAAGGGATGTCCGAACCCGGGGGTCGTGAGGCCACTCAATGAAAGGGGGACTACAGTTAGGTCCAGAAATATTTGGACAGTGACACAATTTTCGCGAGTTGGGCTCTGCATGCCACCACATTGGATTTGAAATGAAACCTCTACAACAGAATTCAAGTGCAGATTGTAACATTGAATTTGAAGGTTTGAACAAAAATATCTGATAGAAATTGTAGGAATTGTACACATTTCTTTACAAACACTCCACATTTTAGGAGGTCAAAAGTAATTGGACAAATAAACCAAACCCAAACAAAATATTTTTATTTTCAATATTTTGTTGCGAATCCTTTGGAGGCAATCACTGCCTTAAGTCTGGAACCCATGGACATCACGAAACGCTGGGTTTCCTCCTTCTTAATGCTTTGCCAGGCCTTTACAGCCGCAGCCTTCAGGTCTTGCTTGTTTGTGGGTCTTTCCGTCTTAAGTCTGGATTTGAGCAAGTGAAATGCATGCTCAATTGGGTTAAGATCTGGTGATTGACTTGGCCATTGCAGAATGTTCCACTTTTTTGCACTCATGAACTCCTGGGTAGCTTTGGCTGTATGCTTGGGGTCATTGTCCATCTGTACTATGAAGCGCCGTCCGATCAACTTTGCGGCATTTGGCTGAATCTGGGCTGAAAGTATATCCCGGTACACTTCAGAATTCATCCGGCTACTCTTGTCTGCTGTTATGTCATCAATAAACACAAGTGACCCAGTGCCATTGAAAGCCATGCATGCCCATGCCATCACGTTGCCTCCACCATGTTTTACAGAGGATGTGGTGTACCTTGGATCATGTGCTGTTCCCTTTCTTCTCCAAACTTTTTTCTTCCCATCATTCTGGTACAGGTTGATCTTTGTCTGATCTGTCCATAGAATACTTTTCCAGAACTGAGCTGGCTTCATGAGGTGTTTTTCAGCAAATTTAACTCTGGCCTGTCTATTTTTGGAATTGATGAATGGTTTGCATCTAGATGTAAACCCTTTGTATTTACTTTCATGGAGTCTTCTCTTTACTGTTGACTTAGAGACAGATACACCTACTTAACTGAGAGTGTTCTGGACTTCAGTTGATGTTGTGAACGGGTTCTTCTTCACCAAAGAAAGTATGCGGCGATCATCCACCACTGTTGTCATCCGTGGACGCCCAGGCCTTTTTGAGTTCCCAAGCTCACCAGTCAATTCCTTTTTTCTCAGAATGTACCCGACTGTTGATTTTGCTACTCCAAGCATGTCTGCTATCTCTCTGATGGATTTTTTCTTTTTTTTCAGCCTCAGGATGTTCTGCTTCACCTCAATTGAGAGTTCCTTAGACCGCATGTTGTCTGGTCACAGCAACAGCTTCCAAATGCAAAACCACACACCTGTAATCAACCCCAGACATTTTAACTACTTCATTGATTACAGGTTAACGAGGGAGACGCCTTCAGAGTTAATTGCAGCCCTTAGAGTCCCTTGTCCAATTACTTTTGGTCCCTTGAAAAAGAGAAGGCTATGCATTACAGAGCTATGATTCCTAAACCCTTTCTCCGATTTGGATGTGAAAACTCTCATATTGCAGCTGGGAGTGTGCACTTTCAGCCCATATTATATATATAATTGTATTTCTGAACATGTTTTTAAAAACAGCTAAAATAACAAAACTTGTGTCACTGTCCAAATATTTCTGGCCCTGACTGTATGTACAGGGGGATTAGAAGTTTGTGATGCCACCCACGGTGCGTGGTAAGATGGTGTACCACCGTTGCTGTTTTCGGGGAGCAGCAAGGTGTTTAACCCCTCCATGGGTGGGGGGTTGTGCCCCGGGGCTGGTGATGGTGGAGAAGGGGAGCCGTGGGTTGTAGGACTGGGAGCCTCTGCTCTCTTTGCTCCCCTGCCGACGACTGCCTAGTCACCTCCCACCCAGTCTGCCTGACTCTAAGGTGAGCGGCCCCTTCTCTCTTGTACCTCACCACTGATATGTGTGTGACTGAGGTTTGCGTGCTGGTCTTAGCACATCACTGGGTGGCACTTGGAACCAAGGGAGAGAGTTGGATGCTGCACGGAAAGGAAAATTGTGCAACACCCTGTGACGACCTGATAGGCCAGGGCGTCACACATACATGTTCTGTACTGTGTTGGCAGGGCTGGAAGAGGACTGTTGGGGTGATGAGTGGGACAACAGAGAGGATGACGATGAGGTTGGAGATCTCACTTGGTGTGAACCCAGAGGCATGCTGCTAAGTAGCTCAGCAGAGAAGGTGGTGGAGGAGGAAGACAAGGAGGTTATGTTGCTGATTCCCACACAAGCACATAGTGATGCAACCATTACACTGCATCTTCAGTCACAACTCTGGGTGTGGCCAGCAGGGGTCGCGGGTCTGAAGTTCGCAGTAAGGGAGAAATTCAAATAAAAATTCAAATAATTTGACTACTATATGCTCTACCAATCTTACTGCGCTAAAATGCGGCCTAGCGGGCATCCCCAACCACCGGCTGCCCCACCATCCGCGTCTGCCGCTTCTTCTTTGTAAGTCACCATCGAAAGTATTCTCACACAGGTCTGCAGCTGCAGAACCTCCACTTGTTTACCTGCTACAGTTGGGGTGAGTCAGAGACCGTCCACTATTACAGAAGTGGACATACCTGGTGTTTTTGGCCCATTTGATACACCGAACACACCACATGTTTCTCAATCCACCATAACATCTACACCTACAGCTCCAGTTTGTTTATCAATTGTATTGTACAGATAGGTGACATTAAACATGAAAAAGTTCTGAAATCATTATTTTTGATCTGATGTGTTTAAATGATGAAATCTTGGCATAGCAGTATCTACTGTATATTGTTCAAACAGTCAAAAATTATCCCCTTTTAGGGGAAAATGCATCCATTGCTAATTTTTTCACAGAGGCAGTTGAAACAGAAGATGTCATTTTCACCATTTTCACACATTTGGTGCAAAAATTATTCATGTTTGTGGAGTATGAAGAGTTTAGTAAATTTGTTAAATGAAGAAGTAAGAGTTTTTTTTCCCAAACCATCCAAAAATGATCACTTTAATTAGGGAGGCAATACAGGTGTACTATTATGAACTCATAATATTCAAGATGAATTGAATTTCCTTTAAATTTCACAAGAAATTTACATTTGCCAGGACGCAAAATTCTTGTGGTCTTATTCTCACGAATAAAGTATAAATGGTGGCTAATTTTTTTAGATTTGTTTAGTATGCTTTGGAATCTGGAGAGACTATGTACCTTTTATTCACACCAAATAAGTTCAAATTTCAAAGCCACATTTGAGTGAACTGCCAAATATAAATTTAGTCAGATTAGCAATCATTGCTCACTCACAGAACCAGCAAAAGAAATTATTTTGATATTGGCTTGAACATTTTTATTATCCATAGTTCTGTAAGCTTGTCACTTTAAAGGCCATTTTGCACACAGCGACATTGCTAGCGATGTCGCTGCCGATAGCACCCGCCCCCGTCGTTTGTGCATCGCGGGCAAATCGCTGCCCATGGTGCACAATATCGCTAGTACCCGTCACACGGAATTACCTTCCTAACGACATCGCTGTGGCTGGCGAACAGCCTCTTTTCTAAGGGGGCGGTTCATGCGGCGTCACAGCGACGTCACACGGCAGGCGTCCAATAGAAGCGGAGGGGCGCAGGTACGGTGTTGTTCGTCGTTCCTGAGGTGTCACACGTGGCGATGAATGCTACCTCAGGAACGACGAACAATCTGCATCCAAAAGCAGCAACGATACTTGGGAAAGGAACAATGTGTCAACGATCAACGATTAGGTGAGTATTTTTGATCGTTAGCGGTGGCTTGTACGTGTCACATGCAACGACATCGCTAACGAGGCCAAATGTGCGTCACGAATTCCGTGACCCCAGCGATATCTCGTTAGCGATATCGTTGCGTGTAATGTGGCCTTAAGAAGTAGAGCATTTTGGGAATTATTTTTATTGTATATTCCCATATTATTTCTATTTAGACTAAAAACAATTTATTAAGAAAAGGAGAGAAGCAGTAATAAGTGTAAATAAAATGTTCTCATTCCCACCTGAGAGTAGCTCTTTTTATTTAACCAGCACATTTCTGCAATGTTATAATGTCAGAGGTTTAACTGTCAAAAGGGACTAATTCATTTAAATCAGGGCAAAGGTTTTCTTTATCTTTCCAACCTGACCTACATTTCATCCATTAGTAGAAATCCTAACGTAATAAAACACTTGTTCATTGTTCCCTCAGGAATTGCCTATTTCTGCACAGCAGCTTCCAAAGACATGTACTTTATTTAGGTGTATTTTCGTTCTCACAACCTCAAGGCTGAAAAGCCGATACTCCAGTGCATATTACTGAACACAGAAAGTAATTGCTTTACTTAGGTAACATTCTTTTAAAAAGTGGAGCACATTAATGATGTGTCGCACAAAGGAAATTAGGACACCACTGCTCAGCATATCCATTTTGTTCTTGAAGGCAATTTATCACAAAACAATAACCTATTGTTTAATTTAGTTTTTTGCATATATACCGTATATATATATAGTGGAGCCTTGGATTAAGAGTAACTTGATTTGAGAGCGTTTTGTAAGACAAGCAAAAAGCTTTTTACAAATTTGTAACTTGGTTTAAGAGCAATGCTTTGCAATAAGAGGAAATACTCATCATGCAGACTTCTCGTTTCGTCCTTTCACCGCGCTCTGACCCGCTCTGGAGGTAACTTTCTGTACACATGTACTGTATATGACTTGCCCACCCCAGGGCTTTGGGACACCCGGTGTCGGGCCAGAATAGTCCGGGGATAATCAGTGGTGGCGGGGCCTGACTCCGTGACCCTGGCGGGGTCAACTAATATGGCAGTTGTGGGGGTGGTAAACAATAATAGAGTTTGTAGGTTATTCGTGATGCCACCTGTGGAATGCGGCTATAGAGCCGCCGCTGCTGGAGGGGACCTCCGGGGCTGATGGATTAGCAGCTGGGATGGTTCTGCTCCCCACAGGTGGAGAGGTACCCCGGGGCAACCGTTGATGCTTATTAAAGTCTATGGTAGTGTTGTGAATGGTGCAATGCAGGCGGAATAATAAAGGCAACACCAGGGGGTGCAGTTTCAAGGTTTTACTCACTGGTTCATGGCTGTCGCAAACTGGTCACCCACTGGTGTGCTGGAATTCCCTGTCAGGGACCTCCGCTGATCCCGGGTAGTTCTGGGAGTAAATGCCGGTGCATCCTTTAGTTGTGTCTCTTCCCTCGGCTGTCTTCAAAGCCTTGACCTTTCTGGATGAACCTGTCGCGGCCTCCACTATAGGTTCTGGTCAAGAAGGCTTGTCTGAATGAATCTTGCCCTCTTCCCAGGGGATCTACGGTGGGATGTGGCCCTGGCGCTTGCAACCACCCTGGGCCGTCGGTGTTTACTTTGGAAATGTCTCTCTTTCCTTGGTTTCTAGGGACCGTCCCTGTATGCAGCCTGATCCCTCCACCCAATGGTCAGTGGAACAGGCCACAAGCTTGAAAGCCTTTCAGTTGCCCTGGAATACTTTCTGTAGTTCACTGCTGTGGTGTCACCTGGGACTAGCCGGGCCCCAGGGTCTCCACCAGGAAGCTTTACACTCAGTCTTCACTGCTTCTGAGGTATCAACCTCTCTCTCTCACTGTCTCACTCCTCACTCCTCTGCCCCTACCGACAGACTGCACTTGACCTTCCTGTATCTGCTCTCACTTGCTATTGGCTCCTCCCACCTTCCCAGTTGCTAGGCCCCACCCTATGGGAGAAGAAATGGGACTTACGGCCCCCCAGCATGCAGCATGGGGGTAGCTGCCACAATCTCCGGTCCCAAAATATGCCTACCAATGGGTGTAGTGTGAATTTGCCTGTGGACCGGCGTTTACTCCTTTCCTTACCCAGAATGGGACATCACACCTCTGGCTGAGGTGCAATGTCTCTGTGGCGACGGAAGCCTCAGGGGCGCCACACTCCCCCACAGCGAATCCCAGCATGTCCGCGGGCTGAAAAAAGAAGACAGTGGAAGAAACTGCAAAATTTTTATATGTATATAACAAACACATTTTTAAAACTTTACATCCCTTTATGGGAGGCGCATATTCTTGAACGTTGCGAACATAAAATAAAACTTTAAAGTCTTTGGTATTCCCACCAGAATTCTGGTAGGGGGCACAACTGGTGAAACATATATACAGGGGGATAGCTGACCACACCTAGTCCAGTGGCCCAAATGTCTTTACAACTTTAACTTAGGGGGAAAAAGGAAAGAACCAGCCACTAAGTCCAGTGGCCTAGTTAAACATGACACATATTAATTAACATCTACTGTGGACCACTTTCCAGTCTAGTGGCCTGGTAACACATAAACCAGGGGGGTGACATCTTCGAAAAGCACATAAGGGCAGGACATTAAGAATGGGTGATGTCTTCAAAAAGAACAAAGGGGCTGAGCAATTCAGAGGAAAATCTTCATAATGACAAGGGACAAACAGGGGCTATATACAGTTTTTTTACTTCTTAGTTGCTGAGGTCCCGATGCGGCAGGGCCCTGGGCAGCATGTAGGCCATGGAGATCCTGGTCTGCATCTCCTGCGTATTAGTTGCTGGCTTGCTGCAGGGTGCTGCGGTCTGGGCGCTGGCTGGAGTGGGACTGCTTGCTGTGTTGGTATGGCACCACTCTGGCTCCTCCAGGGCTGTTTCCTCCCTCAGAACATGTACACCCAGGGCGTACCAGCCACGGCTCCCCATCAGCTGCGTGTACTCAACTAGATCACCGGGCTGGACGTCGCGCCCCGGGTGGCTTCTCATCAGGTGGCCTCTAATCAGGTGCTCCTCAATGTCCCGGCGGGAGACAAATACGTCCTTGCCCAGGCCGGGCTCCCGGATGAAGCCCCAGCCCTCCGCCTGTCTGAAGTCAATGACCTGGCCCCTTCTAACTGGGCCCTGGGATCCTTTGCGGGCCTGCCGGATACGGGCCTTGGAGGCCAGGTTGGATGCTTCCACTGCCCTCCGCTTTTCTTCCTTGCATTCCCGTTCACGTTGGAACTGCTCCAGCTGCTGCGTGCAGGCCAGGTGGGCGGCCAGCGGGGTCACGGTGGGGAGTATTGGCAGAGGCAGTCTTCCATCTCGGACTGGTGCGGCGTCCCAGTTCACCCCTGGCGAGGACGTACCAGGTAAGCTGGTGGGAGGGCTCGGCAAGGGGCCCACCAAATGCTCGGGGCCCGCGCTACCTGGGAAGTCATCCTCGCTGCCGGGGTCTGCGGTGCTCTCCCCTGCCTCGGTGTGGTCGGCGGGGACCCCCTGCAGGCCTGCAGGGGGGCTGGGCGATGGCACCTCGTAGTACCAGGGGCCTGGGCAGGTAGGGGCGGCATATGGTTTACCTGGGTATAGCACGGCGGCCTGTTCTCTGTGGCCCAGGACCTCGGGTGCCACCCAATCCTCCTTTGCACTTGCCCTCCTTTCTCCGTCCTCCATCCGCCGGTCCACCTCCGCTTGCACGAAGCTCAACCTCCGGGTGAGGAGCTCCACTTCTTCCTGGAGGAAGTTCAGCTCGGGGTCCACTTTCTTGGTCGCTGGGGTGCCTGGCTGCATTTTCTCCGCCATGCTGCTCGCCTGGTGACTGCTCGGCTCTGCACCACTTGAGTGCTCGACCACGTCACTTGGCTTCACCCTTTCCCCTGCTGAAGGCGGGGCCGGGGTCTGCACCAGCGCCTGGCGCCAGACTGGCACCCAGCCCACGGCCGGCATCACTCCGCCTATGATCCAGTACATTCTTGCGTTCTTCTGGTCTGGCATTTAGGATCACTTTGCCAGCCGTTCAGCTCCTTGTTACGCCATTTTGCATCCTCTGCTCTGCATAGCGGGCTTAGCTTCGCGTTCTCCTGCAAGACCAAGGGAGCGGGGCCTATTTTCGCGCTCTTTCATCAGGCACGCTCCTCTTCTTCCCGCACTCAGCAGTCTCAATGGCGGCAGATTTTACAATAAAACAGTCTTTAAGCACAGTTCCACAAATCCTGTTTGTGACGCCAAGGTTGACTCTCCCACCCCAGGGCTTTGGGACACTCGGTGTCGGACCGGACTAGTCTGGGGATAGTCAGTGGTGGCGGGGCCCGACTCCGTGACCCTGGCGCGGTCAACTAATACGGCAGTTGTGGGGGTGGTAAACAATAATAGAGTTTGTAGATTATTCGTGACGCCACCTGTGGAATGCGGCTATGGAGCCGCCGTTGCTGGATGGGACCTCCGGGGCTGATGGATTAGCAGCTGGGATGCTTCTGCTCCCCACAGGTAGAGCGGTACCCCGGGGCAACCGTTGATGCTTATTAAAGTGTATGGTAGTGTTGTGAATGGTGCAGTGCAGGCGGAATAATGGAGGCAACACCATGGGGTGCAGTTTCAAGGTTTTACTCACTGGTTCATGATGGCTGTCACGAACTGATCGCCCACTGGTGTGCTGGAATCCCCTGTCGGGGACCTCCGCCGATCCCGGATAGTTCTGGGAGTAAATGCCGGTGCACCCTTTAGTTGTGTCTCTTCCCTTGGCTGTCTTCAAAGCCTTGACCTTTATGGATGAACCTGTCGCGGCCTCCACTATAGGTTCTGGTCAAGAAGGCTTGTCTGAATGAATCTTGCCCTCTTCCCAGGGAATTTACGGTGGGATGTGGCCCTGGGCGCTTGCAACCACCTTGGGCCGTCGGTGTCTACTTTGGAAATGTCTCTCTTTTCTTAGTTTCTAGGGACCGTCCCTGTATGCAGCCTGATCCCTCCACCCGATGGTCAGTGGAACAGGCCACAAGCTTGAAAGCCTTTCAGTGGCCCTGGAATCCTTTCTGTAGTTCACTGCTGTGGTGTCACCTGGGACTAGCCGGGCCCCAGGGTCTCCACCAGGAAGCTTCACACTCAGTCTTCACTGCTTCTGAGGTATCAACCTCTCTCTCTCACTGTCTCACTTCTCACTCCTCTGCCCCTACCGACAGACTGCACTTGACCTTCCTGTATCTGCTCTCACTTGCTGTTGGCTCCTCCCACCTTCCCAGTTGCTAGGCCCCCCCTATGGGAGAAGAGATGGGACTTACAGCTCCCCAGCATGCAGCATGGGTGTAGCTGCCACAATCCCTGGTCCCAAAATATGCCTAACAATGGGTGTAGTGTGAATTTGCCTGTGGACCGGCGTTTACTCCTTTCCTTACCCAGAATGGGACATCACTCCTCTGGCTGAGGTGCAATGTCTCTGTGGCAACGGAAGCCTCAGGGGCGCCACATATACAGTATGCCATTGTAATGTACAGTATATACTATACAGCATGTCTATAAATTTGCATTTGTGGATACCATACTGTACTTTCTTTCCAGTAATTCTATTGTAAGCTAAAGCGCAATTTAATTTGTTTTTATGTTTTTTACTGTGCATTATTTTGTATTAGGCTCCTTTCACATTGCGTTTCTCCCTACGTCCACAGGTCCCGTCGGAGGATTCGTCCGAACCACCCCTCCCCCACTCTGCAAAGCGTGTTCCGGACGGATACGCCCGGCAGGGCCATTCACTGTAATGGAGCGCACTGCGTTAGCGTGTGCTCTGTTTTGTGCCATTTTTGCACATATACGTTTTCTGCAGACGGACACCCGAACGTAGTCCCCTACATTCGGGTGTCCGTCTGCAGAAAACGTATATGTGCATAAATGGCACAAAACAGAGCACATGCTAACGCAGTGCGCTCCATTATAGTGAATGGGCCTGCCTGGCGCATGCGTCTGGAACACGCTTTGCAGACTGGGGGAGGGGTAGTTTGGACGGATCCTCCGACGGGACCTGTGGACTTAGGGAAAAACGCAATGTGAAAGGAGCCTTAGAGTTCTGTAATAATTTTATATGAATACAGTACATTACTTTGTATTACTGTAATAAGTTTGTATAAATTCAGCAAATATTTTTAAGTTGTGGAACAAATTGCCTGCGTTTCAATTATTTCCTATGGGAAAAATTGCTTTCATATAAGAGTAACTTGGTTTAAGAGCACAATCCTGGAACCAATTATGCTCGTAATCCAAGGTTCCAGTGTATATATATACCGCTCAAAAAAATAAAGGGAACACTAAAATACCATTGAGTGGTTTAAGTGTTCCCTATATTTTTTTGAGCAGTACAGTCATATGAAAAAGTTTGGGCACCCCTATTAATGTTAACCTTTTTTCTTTATAACAATTTGAGTTTTTGCAACAGCTATTTCAGTTTCATATATCTAATAACTGATGGACTGAGTAATATTTCTGGATTGAAATGAGGTTTATTGTACTAACAGAAAATGTGCAATCCGCATTTAAACAAAATTTGACCGGTGCAAAAGTATGGGCACCTCAACATAAAAGTGACATTAATATTTTGTAGATCCTCCTGTTGCAAAAATAACAGCCTATAGTCGCTTCCTGTAGCTTGTTATGAGTTCCTGGATCCTGGATGAAGGTATATTTGACCATTCCTGTTTACAAAACAATTCCAGTTCAATTAAGTTTGATGGTCGCCAAGCATGGACAGCACGCTTCAAATCATCCCACATATGTTTAATGATATTCAGGTCTGGGGACTGGGATGGCCAAAACATTGTAATTGTTCCTTGCATGAATGCCTGAGTAGATTTGGAGCGGTGTTTTGGATCATTGTCTTGCTGAAATATCCATCCCCTGCGTAACTTCAACTTTGTCACTGATTCTTGCACATTATTGTCAAGAATCTGCTGAAACTGAGTTGAATCCATGCGACCCTCAACTTTAACAAGATTCCCAGTGCCGGCTTTGGCCACACAGCCCCAAAGCATGATGGAACCTCCACGAAATTTTACTGTGGGTAGCAAGTGCTTTTCTTGGAATGCCGTGTTTTTTTGCCTCCATGCATAACGCCTTTTTGAATGACCAAACAACTCAATCTTTGTTTCATCAGTCCACAGGACCTTCTTCCAAAATGTAACTGGCTTGTCCAAATGTGCTTTTGCATACCTCAGGCGACTCTGTTTGTGGCGTGCTTGCAGAAACGGCTTCTTTCGCATCACTCTCCCATACAGCTTCTCCTTGTGCAAAGTGCGCTGTATTGTTGACCGATGCACATTGACACCATCTGCAGCAAGATGATGCTGCAGGTCTTTGGAGGTGGTCTGTGGATTGTCCTTGACTGTTCTCGCCATTCTTCTTCTCTGCCTTTCTGATATTTTTCTTGGCCTGCCACTTCTGGGCTTAACAAGAACTGTACCTGTGTTCTTCCATTTCCTTACTATGTTCCTCACAGTGGAAACTGACAGTTTAAATCTCTGAGACAACTTTTTGTATCCTTCCCCTGAACAACTATGTTGAATAATCTTTGTTTTCAGATCATTTGAGAGTTGTTTTGAGGAGCCCATGATGCCTCTCTTAATATGAGATTCAAATAGGAGAACAACTTGCAAGTGGCCACCTTAAATACCTTTTCTCATGATTATTATTATTATTATTATTATTATTATTTATTTATAAAGCACCATTAGTTCCATGGTGCTGTACATGAGAAGGGGGTTACATACAAAATACATATACAAGTTACAGTAGACAGACTAGTACAGAGGGAAGAGGGCCCTGCCCTTGCGGGCTTACATTCTATAGGATTATGGGGAGGAGACAGTAGGTGGGGTGTAGATGGGGCGGCAGCTCCGCACGGTGGTGGGGCGGCAGCTCCGCACGGTGGTGGGGCGGCAGCTCCGCACGGTGGTGGGGCGGCAGCTCCGCACGGTGGTGGGGCGGCAGCTCCGCACGGTGGTGGGGCGGCAGCTCCGCATGGTGGTGGGGCGGAAGCTCCGCACGGTGGTGGGGCAGTGAGGTCATTGAAGGTTATAGGCATTTCTGAACAGATGAGTCTTTAGGATACACCTGCCTATGAAGTTCAAAGCTCAATGAGGTTACAAAACCAATGAGGTGCTTCAGTAAGTCAGTAAAAAGTAGTTAGGAGTGTTCAAATCAAGAAATTGATAAGGGTGCCCATACTTTTGCAGCGGTCAAATTTTGATAAAATGCGGAATGCACATTTTCTGTTAGTACAATAAACCTCATTTCAATCCAGAAATATTACTGAGTCCTTCAGTTATTATATATATGAAACTGAAATAGCTGTTGCAAAAACCCAAATTGTTATAAAGAAAAAAGGTTAACATTAATAGGGGTGCCCAAACTTTTTCATATGACTGTATGTATACAGTACAGACCAAACGTTTCGACACACTTTCTCATTCAAAGAGTTTTCTTTAGTTTTATGACTATAAAAGTTGTAGATTCATATTGAAGACATCAAAACTATGAATGAAAACATGTGGAATGAAATATTTAAAGTGTGAATCAACTGAAAATATGTCTTATATTCTAGGTTCTTCAAAGTAGCCACCTTTTGCTCTGATTACTGCTTTGCACACTCTTGGCATTCTCTTGATGAGCTTCAAGTGGTAGTCACCGGAAATGTTCTTCCAACAGTCTTGAAGGAGTTCCCAGAGATGCTTAGCACTTGTTAGCCCTTTTGCCTTCACTCTGCAGTCCAGCTCACCCCAAACCATCTCGATTGGGTTCAGGTCTGGTGACTGTGGAGACCAGGTCATCTGGCATAGCACCCAATCACTCTCCTTCTTAGTCAAATAGCCCTTACACAGCCTGGAGGTGTGTTTGGGGTCATTTTCCTGTTGAAAAATAAATAATGGTCCAACTAAACGCAAGCCGGATGAAACAGCATGCCGTTGCAAGATGCTGTGGTAGCCATGCTTGTTTAGTATGCCTTCAATTTTGAATACATCCCCAACAGTGTTACCAGCAAAGCACCTCCACACCATCACACCTCCTCCTCCATGCTTCACGGCGGGAACCAGACATGTAGAGTCCATC
Source organism: Anomaloglossus baeobatrachus (assembly GCF_048569485.1). NCBI lineage: Eukaryota > Metazoa > Chordata > Amphibia > Anura > Aromobatidae > Anomaloglossus > Anomaloglossus baeobatrachus. The sequence continues at coordinate 382,956,300 of NC_134358.1, forward strand.
CGTTCACCTTTTCTACAAAGACATGGAGGTTGGATCCAAAGATCTCAAATTTGGACTCATCAGACCAAAGCACAGATTTCCACTGGTCTAATGTTCATTCCTTGTGCTCTTTAGCCCAAACAAGTCTCTCCTGCTTGTTGCCTGTCTCCTTAGCAGTGGTTTCCTAGCAGTTATTTTACCATGAAGGCCTGCTGCACAAAGTCTCCTCTTAATAGTTGTTCTAGAGATGAGAAGGTGTGTCCAAACTTTTGGTCTGTAATATATATATATATATATATATATATATATATATATATATATATATATATATATATATATATATATATATACATATATATATATATATATATAAAATTTTATTTTTTTTTTTCTTACTTTTAGCAATTTTATTTCCCAATCCCAAACTTTATTAAAAATAAATATTCTTGCAATTTTCAAATCTTGCAAATTGTGCTTATTTTAGACTCACACTTCCTGACTTATAAGAAAAATTAAGGCTTCACATTATCAGGGTTAGATTTTAAAAATGCCCTAGTTGTCAGTATAAAAATTGGCAGATTTCTGTGTTTTTAGTTTTTTTTTAAATTTTAACACAGATTGTGATATACAAAATAAAAATAGTGGCAAACAAAACGTGTTTGATACAAAAAGCCGGCATTTTCTGATTGTTTCCCTTTAATAATAGCAATATTTTGAAAAAAAATGATCTAGCTTAATGAACAATTTTTCTGTGTTTTGTATTCTGTTTATGATCTACTAGAAGGTGGCCCAATTCTAACGCATCGGGTATTCTAGAATTTATTGTGTAGTTAATGTATGTTTTTTGTTATATATATATAGATGTTGTGTGTAGTTACCAAGTGTTTGTGTAGGGCGCTGTAAATGTCCTGGGTGTGGTCTGGGTGGGGGGTGGTGAGAGCGGTGTTGTTTGTGTGTCGCGTTGTGTGTGTTGCGTTGTATGTGGAGGGTTGTGTGTCTGCAGCGTTCTGTGTGTGTGGTGCTGTGTGTGTTGCGCAGTTTGTGTGGGTGTGGAGTGCTTGTGTGTGTTTTGGGGGGAGGTATGTTTTGTGCAGTGTGTGTGTGTTGCACGGTATGTGCGTATATTTGTGTATGCCGCGGTGTTTGTGTGTTCGGTGTTGTGTGTGTGCGGCGTTGTCTGTGTGTGGGTGTCTGTGTAGGGCGGTGTTTGTGGTTCCCAGTGTGTGTGTGGTGATTTGTGCGGTGCGCGTGTGGCGCTGTGTGTGTGTGTTTTGGGGGGAGGTGTGCACCCCCATCGTGCTCCATCCCCCATGCTGCGCACCCCCCATCGTGCTCCATCCCCCATGCTGCGCACCCCCATCATGCTCCATCCCCCATGCTGCGCACTCCCCATTGTGCTCAGTCCCCCATGATGCGCACCCCCCATCGTGCTCCATCCCCCATGCTGTGCACCCCCCATCGTGCTCCATCCCCCATGCTGCGCACCCCACATCGTGCTCCATACCCCATACTGCGCATCCCCCATCGTGCTCCATCCCCCAGGCTACACACTCCCCATCGTGCTCCATCCCCCATGCTGCGCACTCCCATCGTGCTCCTTTCCCCATGCTGCGCACTCCCCATCGTGCTCCATCCCCCATGCTGCGGACTCCCCATCGTGCTCCATCCCCCATGCTGCGCACCCCCCATCGTTCTCCATCCCCCATGCTGCGCACCCCCCATCGTGCTCCATCCCCCATGCTACGCACCCCCCATCGTGCTCCATCCCCCATGCTTCGCACCCCCCATCATACTCCATCCCCCATGCTGCGCACTCCCCATCATGCTCCACAGTCACACATCAGACAGTATACACGCACACATCTGATCGCATACACTCACACCCCACTTCTCCCTGTGCCCTCCGGTGGGCGGTCCCAGCAGCTGTGCTGCACACTGTGCTCCTCTGCCTTCTGCCGACACTCACACATTCGATCGCATACACGCACACATCCGGTCGCATACACGCACACATCCGATCACATACACGCACACATCCGATCACATACACGCACACACACACTGACGATATCGCACATACGCGCTCACACACTCACAACATCCGGAGATACCACATGCTTCCAGCCATGTGATCCTCCGGCAGGTCCTGGAAGGTTACTGCACGCACAGTATCGCCGCCGAGAAGTAAGCGATATCACTGTATGTTGTGAGTGTGTGGATGCTATGTAATGTGTGTGTGAGGTGTGTGTGAGAGTGAGTGAGTGTGATCTGATGTGTGTGTGTCTGTTCTTGTGTGTGTGCGTGTGTGTGTGTTCCGCCGCTGCAGTACCTTGATGCTCTCACCTGCTCCCGGTCGGCGTCTGGTGAGTATGACTGCGGGGTCTTCTTTCTTCTGTCTTCTCTCTTCTGGGGATGTCCGCTGCCTATAATGAAGTGTCTTGCAGTGTCTTTAACTCTTTCACCGCTGCATGACACTTCATTATTGACCGCAGCGTATGCCGGCTCCCTGCACATGTGTACCGGGAGCCGGTGTTCGCTGGTAACCATGATACACATCGGGTAACTAAGGGAAGCGCTTCCTATAGTTACGCGATGTGTATCACGGTTATCAGAGTACACCGGCTCCGTCACGATCCCAGCATCGCAAGGTTATGTCCGCCGGGGGCGGGGCCGAGTGTGCCAACGTGTGGGGGGGCGAGCGTGCGAGGCGTCAGCGTATGCCGGCTCCCTGCACATGTGTACCGGGAGCCGGTGTACGCTGGAGCAGGTGATGTGTGCGGAGGGCCGGGTGCCGGCATCCTGCACATGTGTACCGGGAGCCGGTGTACGCTGGAGGGGGGCAATGCGTGCGGAGGGCTGGGTGCCGGCTCCCTGCACATGTGTACCAGGAGCCAGTGTACGCTGGAGCAGGGCTGAGCGGGCGAGGCGTCAGGGTATGCCGGCTCCCTGCACATGTGTACCGAGAGCCAGTGTACGCTGGAGCGGGCGATGCGTGCGGAGAGCCGGGGCGAGCGGCTAATCCATGCGGGGGGGCGGGGCCAGGCCGAGGTGAGCGGCCAATCCGTGGGGGGGGGGCAGGCCGAGCACAGCAGCCAATCCGACAGTTGTCACTCTAACGACACTGTCACGGTGACACAATTTTGGAGCAAGACAGACAGACAGACAGACAGAAGAAGGCAATTATATATATAGATAATCGAAAAGATAAAATTATCTCGTATTGATTACTCAAAATCCAGAAGAATGAATTGAAGTTGCATGGAACCGTATCTTACTGTGTAAATATGGGCTGAACTGATTGCAGATGACAAGACTAAGGATGAGTGGACCTGTGGAAGTTCGGGATCGCTGAATTCAGCCGGATTTAAGACCAAAGTTCAGTCGGGGTACCCAGACTTTACCTGAACTCGAATACGGACCTTAACCCCATATAGGTCAATGGAGACCTGAACTTAAGTATTGTAAATTGGTCCTAGTAAGGGCTAGGGGGCTGCAAATGGGGGTAAGAGCAGGACAATGGTGCATGCAAATATAACATGGCTGTCAGAATGCAGTGCTCACCCGCTACTTAAACAAAATGCATATTCACTGCTTTCTCTACCCACCCTCTGTGCCAGCGTCTGTGATTGGTTGCAGTAAGACTGGTGTACATGTCCCCAAATATTTAAACAAAACAAATGTTCATTGCTTCCTCCACCCACCCTCTGTGTTGGTGTTTGATTGGTTGTAGTCAGTCTGCTGTATTGTAGTGTAAAAATAAATAAGTTAAACAAATTGACATGGGGTCCCTCTCTATTTTGCCAACCAGCCAAAGCTGAATCAGTAGCTGTGGGCTGACATCAGGCTGGGAGGGATAATATTCATGACTCTTACCACACTGATAATAGCAGCCCTCAGCTGTCAGCTTTACTTTTGCTGATTAGCAAAAACAGAGAAGAACTCAAGTCTTAAATAAACAAATTACTGACAAAAATGGTGTTCAGTCCCCCCATTTTCGCTTAACAGCCAAATAAGGCAGACAGCTGGGAGCTGGTATTATCAGACTTGGAAGGGCCATGGTTATTTGACTATTCCCAGCCTAAAAAATACCAGCTCACAGCCACCCCAGAAGTGGTACATCCATTTGATGCAACAATTTTGGCACTTTGCCCAGCTCTTTCCGATTGCCCTGGTGCTGTGGCAATTGGGGTAATGGTTTGGGGGTTAGTGTCACCTGTGAATTGACAGCTGCATCACGTCCAGGAGTTAGTAATGGAGAACTGTCTATCAGACACTGCAAATCCTAAGCCGGCAAGTAATGAGTTAAAAAAGGCACAGAAATATAAAAAAAAATTTTTTTTAGAAAACACTGTTCGACTCCCTCGTTCACCAATTTATAAAAAAACAAAACAAAAAAAAAACCCATGAAGATCCAACGTAACCCACGGAAGCAGATGAAGTCCAATAATGGGAAACTGAAAGACATAAAAAGAGAGAGGCTAAATAAATAAAAACAAAACAAAGTCCCTCGTTCACCACTTTATTAGCTCCCCAAAACAACCCCACAGGTCCGAGGGAATCCAATGTGAAAAAAGATACCATGAGTTAACGTCTGGCAATTCTCTAATAAAAGCAATGAAGCCTGGTGCTTAGATTGTGTCTCTATAGCTTTGTAGTCCCAGATATTCCCATGGGCACTGAAGTCATTAACCTTATATGACCACACCACTTGTGAGAAAATCTGGGTATCAAGAAAAGGGTTAGTAAAAAATGGCATCTATTTAATCCATTAAAATAATGCCGCATCAGTACTGGCACCAACAGATCCCACAGGGATTAAAACATTAAATAGTTTTTCTTCTTTCTTGAGCTTTTGCACTGCAGCCCTGACAAGCGCGTTTTCCTTGCGGAGACTGCGATTCACACCTTGCTTCTGAACACTGTGAGCTGGCTTTTTTTGTCTTTTTTTTTAAAATATGGGTATGGTGCTGCCCTCCACAATACCCGGCAGGGGCAGGCTGTGCCGGGAAGCAGGGGGACAATTGCCCTCCAGGCTGCGTTTCCAGCAGTTGTAGAGGTCCGGCCACCGGTTGCATAATGTCATTATAACACACACAGCCTCACACACTGAATTAAGCGCAGCCCTTTATCCTGTACTGTGTTGTGGCCTGCCAGGCACACTGACATATTACAGGCACACACAGTGCTGGCGGGCAGCCGCATAGTACAGGAGACACGGCCGCATGTAGTGCACAGTGCGCGGCCATGTGTGTTATAATGGAGTCCTGAAGCGTGCGCTGCCCACCGAAGACAAGCATCAGACATCCTGCTACATCCCAGTGGCTAGAAGGACCTGCCTGGGAAATGGGCATGACTGGCTTGGTTAGTGGGCGTGGTCATGTTTTATCCCGTCCACTATAATCATGCAGGCTTCCTCCCCTTTTCCCCTCCTTTCATTCGGGGGTCTTACCTCAGACCCCGGCTTCTATTATAAACATCTCCAGCACCATGGAGTTTCTTTCTGGTATCAGATGTGTTGCTGAGGCCCCACCCCTTCTGATCACATGGCTATGAGGTCACCACAGGTCCTTTAGCCGCTTAGATTTACCATCAAACAAGTCTATGGTCCGCATGGGAGAGGAGGAGAGAAGTGTCCCCCAATCATCAAAAGTAAAAACTCCCAGTATGTGTGTGTCTTTGTGTATAGGATTGTGTCTGTCTATGTGTATGATTATTTGTATGTGAATGTTTTCAAATATGTATACACTTCTATGTGACTATATCTGTGTACGTGTCTGTATAAGGCTGTACGCTGTGTGTGTATGTATACGACTGTACGATGTGTGTGTATACGGCCGTGCGCTGTGTGTATACAGCTGTGTATCAGTGTATATGGCTGTTCGCTATGTGTTTGTGTATTCGGCTGTATGCTGTGTGTGTATACGGCTGTGTGTGTGTATACGGCTGTACGCTATGTGTGTGAATGTATACGGCTGTACGCTGTGTGTGTATACGGTTGTACGCTGTGTGTGTGTATACGGCTGTACACTGTGTGTGTATACGGCTGTACGCTGTGTGTGTATACGGCTGTATGCTGTGTGTGTGTGTATACGGCTGTGTGTATACAGCTGTACACTGTGTGTATACGGGGGTACGCTGTATGTGTATACGGCTGTATGCTGTGTGTGTATACGGCTGTACGCTTTGTGTGGGTGTGTATATGGCTGTATGATGTGTGTGTGTTTGGCTGTGCGCTGTGTGTATATGGCTGTACGCTGTGTGTGTGTATATGGCTGTATGTGTGTATACAGCTGTATGCTGTGTGTGTATACAGCTGTGTGTGTATATATGGCTGTACGCTGTGTGTATATGGCTGTACATTGTGTGTGTACAGCTGTATGCTCTGGGTGTGTATACGTCTGTACGCTGTGTGTGTGTATACATCTGTATGCTGTGTGTGTGTGTATATGTCTGTATGTGTATACGGCTGTATGCTGTGTGTGCATACGGCCGTGCGCTGTGTGTGTATACAGCTGTGTATCAGTGTATATGGCTGTTCGCTATGTGTTTGTGTATTCGGCTGTATGCTGTGTGTGTATACGGCTGTGTGTGTGTATACAGCTGTACGCTATGTGTGTGTATGTATACGGCTGTACGCTGTGTGTGTATACGGTTGTACGCTGTGTGTGTGTGTATACGGCTGTACACTGTGTGTGTATACGGCTGTACGCTGTGTGTGTATACGGCTGTATGCTATGTGTGTGTGTATACGGCTGTGTGTATACAGCTGTATGCTGTGTGTTTATGGGGGTACGCTGTATGTGTATACGGCTGTATGCTGTGTGTGTATACGGCTGTACGCTTTGTGTGGGTGTGTATATGGCTGTATGATGTGTGTGTGTATGGCTGTGCGCTGTGTGTATATGGCTGTACGCTGTGTGTGTATATGGCTGTATGTGTGTATACAGCTGTATGCTGTGTGTGTATACAGCTGTGTGTGTATAAATGGCTGTACGCTGTGTGTATATGGCTGTACATTGTGTGTATACATCTGTATGCTCTGGGTGTGTATACGTCTGTACGCTGTGTGTGTGTATACATCTGTATGCTGTGTGTGTGTGTATACGGCTGTGTATGTGTATATGGCTGTATGCGTATATACGGCTGTACGCTGTGCATAGGTGTATACAGCTGTACGCTGTGTGTGTGTATACAGCTGTACCCTGTGTGTAGGTGTATACAGCTGTACGCTGTGTGTAGGTGTATACAGCTGTACGCTGTGTTTGTTTATACAGCTGTACACTCTGTATGTGAAGACGGCTGTATGCTGTGTGTATACAGCTGTACACTGTGTGTAGGTGTATACGGCTGTACACCGTGTGTAGGTGTATACGGTCGTGCACTGTGTGTGTCGGTGTATGTATGTGTATTTGGCTGTATGCTGTGTGTACGTGTCTGTGTATATGTATGCGTATTTGGCTGTACGCTGTGTGTGCAAGTCTATGCCATGTCAGTGTACATGTCTGTATATGTGTACATATCTCTGTACTGTATGTTTACATGTCTGTGTTTCTGGGGTTGTGTTTGTTTGTAAGATGCCTGTATGTAAGGCTGTGTGCCTATCAGGGTTCACAGCATTTTGGATTCAGTGTGTTCGCTGCATTGTACAGTGCAAGCACAGTGGATGGGATGTCTAGAAATTCTATGCCCACTGTGTGTGTACAGCCTAAAGGGAAAACTGACCTGTGGTGCGGCTTCCTGTGGTCCCTGCGGAGAGCACTCGTGGCCCTGCAGAAGAGGATATGCTGTGTCCAGGACACAGCATGTCCAGACCGTGGGCATGTAGCCTTATAGTGTATTATGGTGAATGTGTAAAACATTTGTATCTTTAGGGCACAACACTAAATCTATTAGGGTGAGTGCCACCATCAGGCATCTTCACAGTCTGGGCGCAGCATAACTTCTTTGGTGGAGATGCTAGGCTCCTGGGCGGGAGATCACGCTGTGCGTGCACACAGAGTGACTGTCAGCGGATATTCGCTGTATTCTCCCGCTCAGAGCACTAGCATCGCTGTTAAATTGACATGCTGAGGATAGGAAAGCAGCGCCACAGGTCAGATTATGGAGCGTCTAAAAGAAGCCCAGGGGAGCAGGAGAGTTCTATAAATCCATCCACTGTGCCTGTACTGTACAATGCAGCATTTTGGACACAGTGAAAATACTATAAATTCAAAACACTGCTGACATTGATAGCGGGTACGCAGCCCTAAGGGCTCCTTCACATATTAGTTAAGGAATTTAAGTTGTCTTTCCTTGTTTATGAAAAGAAAAGTGAAATTAATTCCTGCACTGTGACATAGCTATGTCACCACCTTATGGCCTCCTTCATGTGTCTGTGTATCTGGCATGTGTTGTATCTGTTTTTTCCATGGGTACCACACATACCCATTATAACTTATGGTGCGGCACACTTGTCCGTGTGTTTACACAGAACGTGTGTGATCCCTACGGAGAAATCTGTTTTTATTTCAGGCAGTGTAGATAATAAGGGCCAATAAAAGTCTATGAGGCTATGAAAAACACGTACAGCACACAGATGGCATCAGTGTATAGTCCGTGTGTCATACGTGTTTCGTACCAGTTTAACATTGAAAATATAGGATAAGCTTTGTAATTGTTGAACATGTAGTTAGTTGGGTTATGGTACTGTATCTATGTAGTAAGCATGGTTTTGCTCCTATAGCTATACAGTAAGCTCAGTTATGGTACCATATTTAAGCAGTGAGCTTAGTTCTGGTACTATGTCTATGCTGTAAGCTTGTTCTGTTCCCATATCTATGTAGGAGTCTCGGTTCTGTTGCTGTTTCTATGTAGTAGACTGAGTAAGTACAATTTTGTTCCTGTATGGGTAAAGTAAGCTCGGTTCTGTATTCGTAGCTATATAGCAAGCTCGGTTCTGCTCCTGTATCTCTATAGTAAGCTCAGTTCTGCTTCCAAATCTCTGTAGTAAGCTCAGTTCTGCTTCCAAATCTCTGTAGTAAGCTCAGTTCTGCTCCCGTATCTCTGCAGTAAGCTCAGTTCTGCTCCCGTATCTCTGTAGTAAGCTCAGTTCTGCTCCCTTATCTCTGTAGTAAGCTCTGTTCTGCTCCCTTATCTCTGTAGTAAGCTCTGTTCTGCTCCCTTATCTCTGTAGTAAGCTCATTTCTGCTCCCATATCTCTGTAGTAAGCTCTGTTCTGCTCCCACATCTCTGTAGTAAGCTCAGTTCTGCTACCATATCTCTGTAGTAAGCTCGGTTCTGCACCCTTATCTCTGTAGTAAGCTTAGTTCTACTCCCATATCTCTGTAGTAAGCTGGGTTCTGCACCCTTATCTCTATAGTAAGCTTGGTTCTGCTCCCATATCTCTGTAGTAAGCTCGGTTCTGCACCCTTATCTCTGTAGTAAGCTTGGTTCTATTTCTATGTCTCTGTAGCAAGCTCCTTGCAGTTCCCATATCTATGTAGTCATCTTGGTTCTGTTGCAGTATCTATGTAAGCAGTAAGCGTGGTTTTGTTCCAATATATATGTACCAGTCTGTTCATAAAGCCTGTAAACACTGCTGCTTTAATGCAGCTGCCAGAGATAAAACACACCAAAAGTGGGCCGCCGCAACTTGAGGGCCACTGCCTTATGATTGCTCCCCAGGCTAAAATGTGCCAGGCAGCCTTTGCACTTCAGTACTCTACAATCTACAACCTTTAAATTCTTCAAATGAATGATGGATGAACCACTGTTACTCAGAAACAGAAGGGAGGGGTTGTGAAGTGCTATTTGGAGAGAGTCAACAGCACTTCAGCAGTAGGCAACACACTCAGAAAACACTTGGACGAGTGGCACGTCAGATTAAAATGAAACGCTGTCATTCAGTCTGCTGTTGAAAGCTCGTAGAAAGGTATGTTAAGTCACTCCTACATATCCTCGTTCAAGCACCATTTGCAGTTCTGCAGTGTCTAAACTGGAGACATACACCTGTCATTGAGACCATAGTTAGCTTGCGGTTCACTGTCTGCAGCCCATGTCTTTACTTTGCTGTTTCAGACACATTTCTAATTGGAAAGGAGAGTGCATGCTTGTTCTGTTTCGAGGATTGTCATTATCTGCAATGAAATGCACAGAGAATATTAATAAAATGAAGGTACTACAGGGTCTGATGGCTGTAGTTCACACAAGCAGGATTGGCTTAATTCACATATTTCTATTTACTACGCATTACGAAACCAGACAGTCACCTTCATCAGGCATGGGTCATTCACATCGACATTTTTAGTATTCTCTGTACATCCTCTAGCTATGGACATATATAACATGGCTTTGGTCAGCAAGTGGAGCAACCATGATACCAAAAAGCATTCAGCAGTAGCGTACTTGTATTTCACAATCTGTTTAGTTAATAGTTCTACAGTTTATCTTTACATATTCAGCTTTTTAGTATATGATGTAAACTATAGAGTAGAGATGAACGAACTTCCTAAAGTTCAATTCAGTTTGTGTTTGCCAAATGGCACAACAAATATATCTGAAAACCATTGAATTCATTGGGAGGTAAAAACAAAGGCATAAACAACACCTTTAGGGGGCCTAAAAGCTGCCAAAATAGCTCAAACTGTTTTACAGTGCACCCACTCTGTTGTAGCACAGTCAATAGCTTTCTAGACAATCAAAATAAGAAACATTGAGGTTGATGAGTGACAGGTGTAGGCCTTGTGGGCTGGGAGTCCTCATACGTTATGCACCAGCTGAAACTGCTTTTTTGCTTAGCCCCAGTCAGGTGGCTGCAATATTAGCTTCATAGATTGCTATTGCTAGACAAAATTAAGGATAGTAAGAGAGGTAGATGAGTGAATGGTAGCTGTATGCTTGCCAGTCTGGGAGCCCTACTGCTGCAGTCAACACACAACAAGGATACCCAACTAGGAATTACCATCCCCATTTCACAAAATTAGAGGCAAACACTAGGACAGTTTCATCAATTGCCCCAGAGTACCCATAGTGTTTTGGCCAAGCAGTGAGTCATGGGCCAGGCATTAGACAGGGTCTGTCCCAGAATTTACACCTTTCAAATGAAGAGGTGGATGAGTGACAAGAGTAGGCCTGTTCCTCTGAGACTCCAGTCAATACAGACATCACAGGGCTGGTCGTGACTCAGGAAAAAGCAAAAGGACAAGGAATAGAAAAAATATTGTCATGCGATGTTCAGCTCTGCACACACCTGCTGGCACTATGGGATCAGACTCTGTTCACACTGCAAGCAGTGTGACAAGCAACCTGAGGCTTTTGGATTGTTCAGCCAGAGATGGGCGTCAGCTAGTTAAGGTCCACTGGTTTTCAGCTCTGCAGGAGTTAATTCCTGTAGACTGCTGAGCAGAACCTAAGTACTTAAGTGGCTGATCGCCAAGTGCAGCTGTCACTTCCCTATTTAAATAGTAGGAGTAAAGCTGGGCTCAACTGTTATATAGGGGAGGTGCTTTAAAGGAAAATTCTACAGATACTGTGATCAATCCCAAGCACTCAGTCAGATACAAAGATAATGCAAAAAGCTTTTATTGTGGATTGTAAGCAAAAAGAAAAAATGCCACTACCAATAGAGCAAAGCCAAGCCAACGTTTCGGCCTGTGTTAGGCCTTTGTCAAGGTCTTGCCTATAAGAAATAATAAAGATTATTTACACACCAAAAGTGACAAATTGTAACAAAAATGTACATATTTACAGATAATGTATATAAACATATGTTTTATGAGAGACCAATGAGCATGGACGAGTTAGACGTCCGCGGATTCTACCATGGGAAGGGCGTTTTTACTTTGCAGGCGTAGTTCGCTAAATGAAGAAAAGGAATAATCTAGCACCACAGGTATAGTACAAAGAAGCTGTATAGCAAGCACAAGCGTGCGCTGGTATAGCCGTGTAACAAAGATATATTAATAGTTAAATGAGCGACAATGTTACATGGGTATAACATGTAAATGCGGGTAGACCGTCTGATAGTAGGGGGATAGTATCACATGAACAGCATCTCAGTGAGTAATCACATATAGTGAAACAAATAACATTGGAATAGGCATCATTGTAGTAATATGTGTCCAGGAGCCAGAAACCAGGAGGAGGTATCCGACTAGACAATGGGTAAGCTAGTAGGGAGGCATTGTGACATGGCTATTATCCAGTGTGTAACAGGCATGACCAGACGTATGGATGGCAACAAATAGGATTGTGTCAGAATCTAGCGTAATGATGTACAAGTATCTTATGGGAGACACGATTCCATATAAGAGAACACTACATACCCAGAATCAGGGAGAAGCAAGAGGCTAGTGCAGAGGTAGAGGGGGTGCCTGAGGAAAAAAGGGGGGGATAAGAGAATGCTCAGTGGCTGTATCAAGAAGAACCAAATACAAGTCTACAATTTAAAGCAGAGCATGAAAATGTATAGCAGAGTGTATAATGAAAAGGGGTTTTACCTTTAGGGCATATGGGACAGGGTCCCACAGGAGCATGCAGGAGGAGTATGGCGCTGTGGTGTGCTGAGGAGCGTCTATTTAAAGGATAGCTGGCACTTCCTGGTTCGGGTGATGTGTGTCACTGCGCATGCGCGCGTGATGTCAGCGGTGACGCAGGCGCGCGTCTGCGCATGCGCACCGCGTCATCAGAGGGGAGGACAGAACCAAGAATGGGCGGTGTATTAGTGTGTATAGCGTGCGCACCGCATCATGAAGGGGGGGAGGACAGAACTATGGATGGGCGGGGTGTGTGTATGTATTGCGCGCGTGTGCGCGCTGCGTCATCAAGGGCGAAGGACAGAACTATGGATGGGCGGTGTGTATGTGTATATTATGCGCGCGTGTGCGCGCCGTGTTATCAAGGGGGCAGGATGAGAAAACTCTGGATTGGGCTAATACATGTGTGAAACGTCAGCGAATATGCAGGAGCCATCCTGCGCGTTCATAGGGCATAAACTGAGGGGTGGGCCTATGGAGTGTGTATGAGGAGGACTAAAGACTAATCGAGATGGGATATATGGTTACTACAGTGATATGCATGGCTATGGGAATGGAGCGGAGGGGAAAATTTATGGGGGTGATGTGGAAGTGTGACTGTGGGAAGGGCAGATAGATGTAGAGGAATGATGGGTGTGTATGTGTGGGGTAAAGAGGGAGGGGGAATTGATGACATATTTTTCATCTGGACCGGCAATGAGGAATCACTTATTGGATTCTTCAATGACATCAACACCGTCTCCCCCAATATCTCCTTCATCCTACATTATGACCATGATTCCGTGAATTTTCTTGACACTCTTGTCATCAGGGTGTGACGTATCAACCGGCTGTATAACAAAGGGCCGGTATGTTTTGCAGAAGCATGGGTGCTCTGCAATGTGAAGTTGGCTGGGACCTGTGGTTCCACAGGATTGCATTACATGCAGAGCCATGGAAGGGTGTGTGATGCTGATTACACACTCCTTACCACCTGTGGGTGTGGCTCCAGGGGTTAAAGCAATCCTGTCTCTGAACCTAGGTGGAGTGTGTCTAGGGCAGTCTAGATAGAGACTAGCTCCAGACGTCCAGTGTGTGTACTGGAAACAAGTGAGAGCAGGGAGCTCTGAGTGTGTGTCTAGGGCAGTCTAGATAGAGACTAGCTCCAGACGTCCAGTGTGTGGACTGGAAACAAGTGAGAGCAGGGAGCTCTGAGTGTGTGTCTAGGGCAGTCTAGATAGAGACTAGCTCCAGATGTCCAGTGTGTGTACTGGAAACCAGTGAGAGCAGAGCCGGGAGCTCTGGGTGTATCAGCCTGTGTGGAGGCTGAACACAAGGCTCTGATATTGAGTCTGAGGTGAGTGCAGCCAAGCCAGGCCAGGGCTGTAGGGCCGAATCTCTCCAGGAGGAGAGACAGACAGGGGTCTGCAGAGGGCCCTGGGTGCTGGAAGGAACCTTGGCTAAAGTTGTACGCTGGCAGGAGCCAGAGAGAGGGGAAGTTGCTTAAACTTCCATTATGGACTTATTGTTTATGTTTGAAGGCAGTTTATGCTGAGTGTTTTTAAATAAACTGCTGGAATTTCTAGGAAGAGACTGTGTACGTGTGTTGCTGAAGCTATCTCACACCGCTGCAAGCGAGTGGAACCCCCACGTTGCAGGGCGCAACGTTACATATGGTGGAGGTAGCGGGCATGCGGTCTGGTTGCTAGGGGCAATGCAGCCTGGTTGCTGAGAGTAACGGTCTAGGACGTATTCCTCTGGATACAAGTGGTTTGCGGTGGATCGGCGGGTCCACGAAAATTTTGGCTGCGCACTCAAGCAGCTGGCGGTGGATCGGCACGTCCATGAACAGTGACAGCGCTCTCAAACACCTGGCGGTGAATCAGTGGGTCTGCAGGGTTCTGTGCTGCAGTGGCGAGAGAACAGTGACTGGAGGTTCCAGGCCAGTCGGAATTGCAAGGCCTTGCTTGGTGAGCAGTGATACACCACAGGCTGGAGATCCTGGTTGTACGGGCGGTACAGCCCGGAAAGGTTAGTGGTTCTCTAACCCCCCCCCTGTCTTTGACCACCGGGTATCACCCATTGGAGCGCCCCTCCTGTTCCTCTTCTCGTTGCAGCATGGAGGGGCTCCTGAACCAGCTGCTGCAGAGCCAGCAGCACCAACAGCATGTACCAGGAGGTCCAGTGACAGCAGTGGGGGCTGAATGCCAAAAAGAGGGAATGGTCCCTGCGGACGTTCTGGAGGAGCTGTACCAGTTCCTGGTGCGGGAACAGCAGGAGCTGTCAGTGTGCAGCGATGTCGCAGCCATGGACCAGTTTGAGAGTTCCCTTCGGGGCCCAGTATGGACACTAGGTGCCCAGGGAGATAAGGGCAAACGGTGTGAACTGGCGGCTAAGGACATTGCATGGAAACCCCAAAGGGGGGCGGAGTCTCAAAAAGGGGTGGTTGCCCAAAAGGGGGTGGGGTCCCAAAAAGGGGTGGTTGCCCAAAAGGTGGCGGGGTCCTAAAAAGGGGTGGTTGCCCAAAAGGGGGCAGAGTCCCAAAAAGGGGTGGTGGCCCAAAAGGGGGTGGAGCATTCCCAAGCCGAACAGGTGGACTATAGCAAGGGGCAATGGGATTCGCCTTACCTATGTCCTACCTGCAGTATAGGCTATCCATCCAATGTGAGGCCACAGAAGTGCTCTGTGGACTTGAATGGGCTACGTGTGTCTGGTCTGTTAGACCCGGGGAGCCGGCTGACCTTAGTGAGACCCATCCCAAATCTTCATTTTATGGATGGTAGGACAATAGAAGGAGCTGTGTGCATGGGACCACTAAAGAATATCCTCTGGCCAGAGTGATGATTCAGACGCCCGACCGTATGGGGCGCCCAGACGTGGGTGTGGTTCGGGATTTGATCTATCCCGTTATCATAGGACAGGACTTTGAGTTGTTTAAGGACTTATGGAAGACAGAGGCCGGGACCGATTACACCGGAATGAGTCGGCCCCCGCCTAAGACAGCCTGTTTACCGTATGAGGTTAAAAGGGGTCCTTGTTGTGCAGTTATGTGTGGTAAGGAGGAGATAGCACCTCCTACAATTGACTGTCCTAAGTTAGGGGTGACCAAAGAAAATGATGGACGGACCCAAGTTAGTGACGTGATGTTTCCAAAGGGAAGTGACAGTCTGACCACTAAAACCCAAGTAGTTTCAGGGAAGGAGACTGACACCTGGTTAAGCGGGGACATGTTAGTCCAGGTCACCAGGGGGAGTGATGATGACTCCAGTAAAGACACTGACTCTAGAAAGGGGACAAACGAGTACAGTGAGGTACAGATGAGCGAGAAGGGTAAAACATCCTCTCGACGCAGACGATTAATAAGCGCCGAGAGGGGGCACAGTGTATGCCGTCTGACGATGCAGAGAAAGTGACATGCCTGGTTAATGAAGAAATGGTGCCAGTAACAACTGCTACGGTAGAGTCAGACGGTGATATCCTACAAGAGAAAGAGGAATCAGAAACTGACCTGACACATTGTGACGTCAGAAATCAGCAGGCTGCAATTGCAGGGAAGGAGCCCACCAAGGCCGTAATGGTGGTGGTCTCTATGATTTCCAAGTGTGAAGCTGATTGTCTGTCAAGTGAGAGTGGTATAGGAAATGGAATCCTAGAGAGGGAGGGAGGGGGAATAATCCACAATAGTCACAGTGAGTAGACTGATGAACTACCTGGTGCTGGGGAGGATGACAGCGAATTCAGCCCCAAATCTCTAAAAAGAACAGAGTGCCATGTTGAAGGGTGTGACACCCAGGCTGAGGGTGACACGGCAGAGACCCCAGAGGAAGTTGAAGGTAATGCAGTGAAAACCCAAGAAACAGCTGGCGCTGAAGTGAAGAGAGCCTCTGAGGAGGTGAAGTCTGGACCAGAGGTCTCATCTAGGACTGAGAGCCTGCCTGACCTGCTTGGTAACACCAAGATGGAGGATATAGAGAAGGTTGTGGGTAAGAAGAGTAAGAAACCCAAAGGTTCTGAAGCTGAGGCGGGTACACTGGCAAGCGGTGACGTGCTGCCAGAGAAACCGATAAGTCGGGACAACAGTGGTCCGTGCGATGAAGCCATGGAGAAGGAGCCGACCCCAGAGTTGAAATTTGAATTCTCTCCCGCTTCTTAGCAAGCTGACGAGCCACCTATCTGTGAGGCGGCTGAAGGTGAAGCAGCTGAGACCCAAGAGAGGGGTGACTATGACAAAGTTGCACCCCATGGAAAGGCCGGAGGTGTAGAGGTGAAAGACGCCTCGGAAATAGTGTGTCGTAGACCAGAAAGGTCCGCAGGTGAAGACTCATTCAAGAGGGTGAGCAACGGCTATCTGAAACACGAAACACTTCTTAGCCAGGCTACTGAGAGTCGAGTAAGGGAGTTGGAGAAAGAAGTGGCTGAGCTCCAAAGTCACTTGGCAGAGTACCAGTCCAGGTCCCAGGTAGCCTTGGAACAGATGGAGCAGCGAGTGTCGATCCTGACCAAACTTGTTGAAGCAGGGGAGGCCCAAAGAGAGCTGACTCTGGAAGCGAAACTGGACAAGCGTGTGGAAGCGGCAGGGATGAATGAGACTTCTGTAGTCAAGTGCATGGTGGATATACCTGAGGACTTAAGAGAAGCGTGTGCCATCGAGTGCATGCATGATGACTTTAAGAGAGCTGTGGAAGCGTGTGAAGTCTACTGTACCCCAGAGGCTGAACAGTTAGTGATATTGTCCACCATAAAATTACTGGGCAGCGGGTGGCTATTCTAAAGGACATGCACTTCAGATGTGTTCGTATGAAGTGGCAGTTCCAACTGCAAAATGAGGAAGCCACTAGACAACTCGAGTATAAAAGGAAAGCGCAGAGTCTGGCGGAAGATATCGTCCAAGTACCCTGGGCTCTGGTGGGGAGAATCATTGGAAGAACCGGACGAGTCATGCAAGACATGGTGAATAAGTCGGGATTGGTGAGATTAAGAATCCCTGCTGCTAATAAGAGCAAGATACCCAGGGAAGCTGGTATAGTTCCGTTCGTCTGTGTCGGGACTGTAGAGAGTCTTGGAAACATTCTTGGATATCGGGTACACCATGTACGTGACATGGAGCGGTTGAGGCAAGAAAACCTGAAAATTGAGGAGCAGCTTCGCCAACTGTGTGGAGGACAGCAGCCGTCTTCTCCCCGTTGTTCAGAGGAAAGAAGTGGAAGATGGAGTGTCGGTC
This sequence comes from Anomaloglossus baeobatrachus, assembly GCF_048569485.1. Taxonomy (NCBI): domain Eukaryota; kingdom Metazoa; phylum Chordata; class Amphibia; order Anura; family Aromobatidae; genus Anomaloglossus; species Anomaloglossus baeobatrachus. The sequence continues at coordinate 382,973,991 of NC_134358.1, forward strand.
CAGTAGTTAAGACACGCGATAAAAGGAATCGCCGACAGAGAAGTACCCTGCGATGTACTGTAGATGGTGGCCGCTATGAGCTTAGAGTTCCCGACAGTAGCCCTGGGGGTACACGAGTAAGCCTAAGTCCGGACAAGACTGTAGGTTTGACTGAGGACGTGTCTCTCTACTACGGTAACCCTGGGAGGGGGTCAGGGAGAGAACGGTCCGGAAAAGGGACATCCTTTAACCCTAGGTTGACGCGACAGGGTTTGGTGACAGTGTCGGGCGCTGTCTCAGGGACTTATGCTCTTGGGCACCTTGGACGGCCCTCTCGACTGGTGGGGCATGGCGGCGGGGATGCCCTGTCTTGCGGCCCCAGGTCATTGGCAAGTGTTCTCCCCTACGGGTTTGAACAGAGGGGGAGGGTATGTGACGTATCAACCAAAGGGCCGGTATGTTTTGCAGAAGCATGGGTGCTCTGCAATGTCAAGTTGGCTGGGACCTGTGGTTCCACAGGATTGCATTACATGCAGAGCCATGGAAGGGTGTGTGATGCTGATTACACACTTCTTACCACCTGTGGGTGTGGCTCTAGGGGTTAAAGCAATCCTGTCTCTCAACCTAGGTGGAGTGTGTCTAGGGCAGTCTAGATAGAGACTAGCTCCAGACGTCCAGTGTGTGGACTGGAAACCAGTGGGAGCAGAGCCGGGAGCTCTGGGTGTATCAGCCTGTGTGGAGGCTGAACACAAGGCTCTGATATTGAGTCTGAGGTGGGTGCAGCCAAGCCAGGCCAGGGCTGTAGGGCCGAATCTCTCCAGGAGGAGAGACAGACAGGGGTCTGCAGAGGGCCCTGGGTGCTGGAAGGAACCTTGGCTAGAGTTGTACGCTGGCAGGAGCCAGAGAGAGGGGAAGTTGCTTAAACTTCCATTATGGACTTATTGTTTATGTTTGAGGGCAGTTTATGCTGAGTGTTTTTAAATAAACTGCCGGAATTTCTAGGAAGAGACTGTGTACGTGTGTTGCTGAAGCTACCTCACACTGCTGCAAGCGAGTGGAACCCCCACGTTGCAGGGCGAAACGTTACAAGGGACTCCGATGGAAAGATATCCACCGATATCTACACTAAACCCACTGACAAGAATAGTCTGCTTTTATACAGCAGCTGCCACCCAAGGCACATCAAAAAATCCTTGCCTATCTCTCAACACTGTAGAGTGGATAGAATAGTCTCCAACCCCACAACTCGTAAACTCCGACACCAGGAAATGAGTGCCAAGTTTCTGGATAGAGATTACCCTCACCACATTGCATGCACTACCACCCCTACACGCAACCCGGAATCCAACAAGAACCCACAGATACCATTCGTCAATACCTATCATCACATACACACCGCCCATCCACAGTTCTGTCCCCCCTCCCGCTTCATGACGCGGCGCGCACGCGTGCACAATACACACATACACACCGCCCATCCACAGTTCTGTCCTTCCCCCTTGATGACACAGTGCGCACACGCGCGCAATACATACACACACACACACCGCCCATCCATGGTTCTGTCCTCCCCCCTTCATGACGCGGCGCGCACACGCACGCTATACACACTAACACACCGCCCATTCTTGGTTCTGTCCTCCCCTCTGATGACGCGGCGCGCATGCGCAGACGCACGCTCGTGTCACCGCTGACGTCACACGCGCATGCGCAGTGACACACATCGCCCGAACCAGGAAGTGCCAGCCATCCTTTAAATAGACGCTCCTCAGCACACCACAGCGCCATACGCCTCCTGCCTGCTCCTCTGGGACCCTGCCCCCATGCCATATGCCCTAAAGGTAAAACCCCTTTTCATTATACACTCTGCTATACATTTTCATGCTCTGCTTTAAATTGTAGACTTGTATTTGGTTCTTCTTGATACAGCCACTGAGCATTCTCTTATCCCCCCTTTTTTCCTCAGGCACCTCCTCTACCTCTGCACTAGCCTCTTGCTTCTCCCTGATTCTGGGTATGTAGTGTTCTCTTATATGGAATCGTGTCTCCCATAAGATACTCGTACATCATTACGCTAGATTCTGACGCAATCCTATTTGTTGCCATCCATACGTCTGTTCATGCCTGTTACACACTGGATAATAGCCATGTTACAATGCCTCCCTACTAGCTTACCCATTGTCTAGTCAGATACCTCCTCCTGGTTTCTGCCTCCTGGACACATATTACTACAATGATGCCTATTCCAATGTTATTTGTTTCACTATATGTGATTACTCACTGAGATGCTGTTCATGTGATACTATCCCCCTACTATCAGACGGTCTACCCGCATTTACATGTTATACCCATGTAACATTGTCGCTCATTTAACTATTAATATATCTTTGTTACACGGTTATACCAGCGCACGCTTGTGCTTGCTATACGGCTTCTTTGTACTATACCTGTGGTGCTAAATTATTCCTTTTCTTCATTTAGAAAACTACGCCTGCAAAGTAAAAATGCCCTACCCATGGTAGAATCCGCGGACGTCTAACTCGTCCATGCTCAATGGTCTCTCATAAAACGTATGTGTATATACATTATCTGTAAATATGTAAATTTTTGTTACAATATGTCACTTTTGGTGTGTAAATAATCTTTATTATTTCTTATAGGCAAGACCTTGACAAAGGCCTAACACAGGCCGAAACGTTGGCTTGGCTTTGCTCTATTGGTAGTGGCATTTTTTCTTTTTGCTTACAATCCACAATAAAAACTTTTTGCATTATCTTTGTATCTGACTGAGTGCTTGGGATTGATCACAGTACTTCCCTATTTAAGGCACTACCTCCTTCCAGGAGGTGCCGAAGATAGCTTCAGTTTTTACACCAGTGAACTCGGTCTTGATGCTTTTCCTGTTTATGCTGATCCGTGCTGCATTTCTGAGTGGTGTGAGTGTTCCCCGATTGTGCATTATTTCCTCCCTTTTGCATTGCCCCCAGTACACATATTGTCTCTCCTGTATGTTTTGAGTGCTGTATGTATGAATTTCCATTCTCTCTTGTCCGTGTTATTTTGTGGGATTTTGGCGTTGTGTTTTCTGGTGTGTCCCGAGGGTGTGGGAGATCAGGGTCCAGAGAGGAGTTAGGGTCACGATGGGAGGTCGAACTTGCTTACCATCAAACCTACCTTTGAGATAAGGAAGAGCGCAGGGTCACAAGTCTTAGGGCCAGCCCAGTGGCTCCTGTCCTGTCTCAATTTACCACATGACAAATATTAGGTGCGTCATACATATTGTGACATTACACACCATTTACACTCTGTATAATGGGTTTTTACTCACTTGGCTCGCTTCTCAAAGGTAGCACAGGAAACACTGTCTCTTTAAAAGTGCAACTGGTTTACCCACTTAACCATAAACCACACTTTATCACATAAACATAGAAGGATTTCAAGTCTGTTACATTCACGGTACTCCAGCTCAAGTTTGGATACTTCCAGTATCTGTGTGACGCTATCTCACCTCCACTCAGGTATACACTTGTAGTGACCAGAAAAGCCACTACTAATGTGTGTTCTGTATTATCTATGTGATTACATTTGTGACACCTATTCCCCACCTTGGGAGGAGGTAAATTATTTAGCGTTGCGCTGCCCTCTACTACCTTGCTTTGGTATTGCAATTGATTTGAAAGCAAGGAAGTGGCTGTTGGGGGCGGAGCTTGAGGAGGCAGTTTAAAAAGAAAAACTGGTTAGATGCGGTTGAGTTGCTGTGATGCAGCAGAAAAAAAAAGAGACCTCCATTGAGATATGCGGGGAGTGTAATTATCACACTATTCGGAGCGCCCCGTTCCTGCAACAACAGAGTACTGAAAAACACAGTTAATCCAATTGATAGTGATATCCATCCTCCCAAGGCCGGGATAGGAAAAACACTTGAACTAGTCCACTGTGTAAGAGATCTCTTTATTTATTGCTATGAAATGACTGTCTATTGGAAATGGAAAAAACAACTTTGATTGACTAAAGGTTGGCTACAAGATTTAAGTAAAGTTCCTCATTTACGTTTTCACAGAATCCTTGGTGTCTGTCTTCCTTCAGCGGCCTTATACCTGGCAGATATCACCACAACTCAGTCTCCTATCTCTGTTATTTTTCTCTTTATAATTTGCCACCTAACCTAGGGATTTGCTGGAGTCATCGGAGACACCGTAAACTGAACATCCTCTGAGGCCGGTGTTACGGGGGGCTGTCTGATAATAAAACCCAAAAAAATATCAGACAGTCAGGGTCCACCGTGCAAAGACTCTGCTGCAGACTATGGCAGAGGATAAGGGGTATATAAGTGTGCCACTGTAAATAGTAATAGCACAAGTGCAGAGTGCAATACCTCTGTTAAACTCACAGAGGAATATAATTAGAAAATAAAGCAATTTCTCCCTTACTCGGAGGGTGTGTGGTATGGTCTCTGTTAATGGTCACAGAGACAAAAGCAGTGAGTGTGAAATGGCACCTACCTAGGTCCGTTTCTCTAGCGGTGCCAGGAGACGGACAGCAGCGTAAGCCACACAAAGCTCCTACCTGCGTTCGCTCCACTAGTGTGCGAGGACACGAACCACTAGATATGGCACCTGCCTAAGTCCGCTCCACTAGTGGCGCAAAAGAGACAGACAGCAGCATAAGCCGCACAAAGCTCCTACCTATGTTCGCTCCCCTAGTGTGCGAGGATACGAACAACTGCCAGACGTAGTATAAGGAATGTTACCCTAGTGGCAACGTCCACCTACGAGTAGAATCACAAGGCCCAGCCGGACCATGTGCCTCAGGCACCTGCCTATGTCCGCTAACTAAGATGTAAGGATACGGACCGCAGCCGAAGCTGTAAGGTATAAGAACGCTACCCTGCCGGTAGCGCTCACCTAGCATAGACAGAGAGATGCTTAGAGGGACGTGCACAGAGCGTCTACTCTCATGCATGAACCAAGAGGACTGAGCGCAGGGCGGCGTGCGTCAGGGTCTTATATAGAGTCTGTGCCTCATCCAAGATGGAGGACACCAGAGCCAATCCGCTGCCAGAATGACAGCAATGACGTCACGCTGGCCTATCACCGAGCAAAGCGTCACAAGCACATGACCAGCAACCAATCGGCATAGAAGGTGTCAGAGACATGTGACCACGTGTCACAAGCACATGACCAGCGGCCAATCAGCTTAGAAGGTGTCAGAGACATGTGACCTCGTGTCAGCGATGATGTCACTTGCACATGTGTAATGGCTCCAAGATAGGACTTAGTCTCCAGCGCTTGCACATGTGCAGTAGCAAGAAATCCGAACATAGTCTCCAGTGCCACAGCAACCGTAACACCCGGCTTCTCACAAGGCGGTGCGGCAAATTACACACTCATGGCACTACAGTCCATATCCTTTGCGATCCTTCAACTACTGATTCCGGACAGCAAACACACACCTCGGCCTGAAGTTCCATCCTGCAGGTATAGCAGCCCTCACACACTGCTTCTCACACAATGACTTCCAGTCAGTTGAAGCAAACCCTTACCTTCTACAGGTGGCGTTCTTTTTAGAGGCTTCAATACCTCTATGAGCGTTAGCAGCCTCTCCACACTGGCTTCTGCCATTGCACATGCTCTCAGAGGCTGCTTTCCACAGCCTGAACACACACATCCACCACAGGCCAAACTTCCTTTTGTATGTGTTCACATATATTTACTGAACAATACACTTTGATTAAGGACCTACTATTCTTAGGGTCTGAAAAGTGTAACATTTTAAATATGTATAATTTTTAACTATCTTTAATAAAATGGAGCAGACCATGGTGCTGGATTTTTTTCTACCTATCTATTATTAACCCATTGGGAAAGCCTACCCTGTATTCCAAGCACTGAACCTAAACTTAGCTATAGTTACAATAGCTTGGTACAGTAGGCTGAAAAAAAAACACATTTTTCTTTTTTCACCATATGCCAAACAACCTGTCTCTATTTTACAGGCATGTGACACACATCAGACACACACCCATGGGTAGGATATGTAGGTAGCCAGACTCGCCAATTTCTCGAGCTACCTGTTAACCTGACGCTGTGAATACTTTAACTCAAAACATGCAATACTACACGTAATGGAACGGACCTCCAAGTTGACGCCCCTTCTGTGGTACATAACTGCCATTTACAATATAGCTAGTCAAAATCTTCCAATATAAAAAAGCCAACTGTAAACATAACAGCGATGGACACACCATTTGATTGTTGCACTTGCTAGTAGCATCAGAAGCAGTAGCAGCCACAGAAGCAACAAGAAAGGTGTCACAGACTGCAATAACGCGAGATCAATGCACCACACTGAAAACTACACCATCGCCTAGTCTTCACAGTGTGTGAGTAGGGTGGAAAAGTCATTCGGGATCCATGACTTGTTCATCTTGATGAAAGTGAGGCGGTCTACATTCTCTGGGGACAGCTGGATGTGCTGTGAGAACGCTGGTGGTCAGGCATGACAAAACCTCCAAGAAGGTGACTGTCAAACTGCAGATAGTGAAGCAAGAAGTCACTCATGTGTCACATGTTTCCGGGAGGTCCAAGTTCATGGTGTGTTGGTGGCTTGGTAACGCTCAAGCTTGCTTCCTCCATCCCTTCCCACCAACCATGGATCAATATCTTCTTCATCTCCTGACTGTCGCCTGCCTATCACCTCTTCCTTTTTGTCCTCCTCCATTTGTTCCTCAGCTCCTGCACCTTCAAAAACAGTTTGTCTGGTACCATAAGCCCCTGTCAATTACTGTACACCACCCTCCCATGCCACCCACCTCTGCGGCGACAGTCTGGACCTTAGAGACATTGGTCTCCCTTCCTCATCCTCCTATGTTTCCTCCTTTTCCTCTGGGGCCACCACCTCCTCCCACAGACTATTCAAAGTGGGCTCCAGCATGTATTTGATCTGAATAATGATGCTGAATAATTCACCATCTTAGTAGCTATTTTGAAACACTGCAGAAGGGTGCAAAGGTCCTTCATTTGTGCCCACTCTGCAAGCGTGATTTTCCCCACGACCGGACTGCATTGGCATAGGCTATGCATCATGACATACTGCACTAGGGTTCGTCACAGTAGCTGTAACTGTACCGCCCCGCGGCCTCGGCTGCGGACGCTGAGCCGCTCGGATCCGTGCTTGTGTACTGTGGGTGGTGGCTCGAGCCTCTCACGGACCCGGGGGTCACATCGCTCTGAAAGGGGGTAGTGGCGGTGCACGCAGGGGTTTTTGGGTGGAATAGGTAAAGTTTGTGACGCCACCCACGGGTTGTGGTGATTGTATGGTGGACACCACTGCTGCTGTGAACTTACGGGGCTCCCGGGAGCGGTGTAGTGGGCGCAGCTAGGTGTTGACCCCTCCGTGGGTAGGGGGTGTTGGTCCCGGGGCCCGAGAGAGGTTGCAGGGCACAGTATCGCAGTGTGGTGCCTGATGGCACTGTTGTACTCATGATTAAACCACACAGAGTCACTGGTAAACCACATTCGGTGAAGATTGGTGCCCGCAGCCGGCTGCGTGAGTCCCCAGTAAGGGTGGTGATGTTGACTTTCTCCTGCACCTCTAATTGTGTGTTTTGACTCTTATGCTTCAGCAACGGTAGTCCGCTCGCCGAGTTTTAGATGCCGGAGGAGCCCCTTTTGCCCGCAGGCACCGGTCCGTGGATCTCTGGCCCTTGGCGGTGGCTCTTATACGGAATCGGTGGGCTTTTGCCGTCAATCGGGACTTTGGGTGGGAATGAACCCCTGAGGTCCAGACCTCAATCAGTGACTTTGACTACACCTAGTGGCTTCTAGGCTAGTTCGGGGTCTGAGTACCCTGCCTGGTGCTCCGGTAAACAAGTTAGCTCCCCGGTCCGGGTCCGGCGGGCTGTACGGTGGGGGAGGGGACTGGGAGCGCCCCGGGCCTACTTGGCGTGTCCATCTCTGGACGATAAGGGCAAACCAGCCCCTCTCCCCACAGTGGCGGGTGTAGGTGACCAATTCTCTCAGGATAAGGTCACGGTCCGAGTGACCCATTGGTAGGTGCGGGTACATGTCCCGATGGGATATGAAGACCTCTGCTTCCAGGCCGGGCTCAAACACAAACCCCCACCCTTTGTCGGGGTCAAATCGCCGGACTTGGCCTTCGTACCTCGGTCCCCGCACCCGATAGGTGGCGCAACGGAGATTTTCTTTCTCCCTGATCAACCAGGCCAGGATCTTGGCTCGCTTCTTTTCCCGGGCCGCTATTTCCCAGCCCAGCTGGCTAGGCTGCCTCTCCCAGTACGGAGCATCCATCTGCTCCCACTGCGCGGGGGTCGGTCCCAGTTGGCACTCCCCGGTGCTGGCTACGACCGGCATCATCTGTGTTGGGGAGCCCTGCTGTGTCACGGCCTGCTGTGCAGCCTCGCAGCGATGACCCTGAACCGCCTCCGCCAAGGTCTGGGGTTTGGGAGCGGCCAGCTTTGCCCGCCAGGCGGGCTTCCGGGCAACATCCGCCTTGTTTCGGGCCGGACAGACTGCCGGGGCCTGGGCCGCTTGAGGCGCGGTCACTTCTGGGACCAGTGGTTCGGTTTCAGCAACGGGCACCTTCCACGAAAGCGGTATCGGTGCGGGACGCAGAAGCGGCCGTCTGCGGGCTGCGTCTACAGGCGGGCCCTCAGGGGTTGATAGGGCGGACTCCGCTGCCAGTGTTGGGGGCAGCGGACCGACCGGGGAAGCACCGACAACTGGTACGGGCGGTGGAGGAGGCAGCAGGGGAAGCAGGGGCAGACTGGGTCCCTCAGCCGTGCCGGCCGATCCCTCAGGAATACAGGGGTGTGGGTCGCTATCCCGCTCTCCCAAACTTGCCTCCATCTCACGTGCCCGCACGGCCGATGCTATCTCCCCTATCTCAGCCGCCCATCCCTCCATGAGGCACCTAACCTGAGCTTGCAAATGGCAGCACATTAGGATCATCCTGGCTTCCACCCACGCCGCTGATCCAGGCGCGGGCTCAGGAAACTCGGGCTCTCCAGATGGGGCGGACATGTTGCGGGCGCAGGTTCCATGAACAAGACGGGTGCAGAGTCCTGGCGTCCCTCCCCTTAATCCCCGTGGTCACATGGAGCCAGATCTTCCCCCCCCCCCTTGGTCTTTTTGCAGCATTTCTCTCTCTGGGGGCGGGTATTCACGTTCGCACCTTCACTGCTCGGGGAAGACGATTCGAGCGGGAAACTTTCGCGCCCAAGATGGCGGGTCTTCAGATTTTTCAGCGGGACGCCGCTGACGGGGACTACAAGGCACACTTCTACTGGTAAGTAGACTAGTTCTATTCTGTTCGTGATCCCAGAAGAGTCAAGGTGTACTGCCCCGCGGCCTTGGCTATGGCCGCTGACCTGCTTGGATCCGTGCTCGTGTACTGCGGGTGGTGGCTCGAGCCTTCCATGGACCCGGGGGGTCACGTCACTCTGAAAGGGGGTAGTGGCGGTGCACGCAGGGGTTTTTGGGTGGAATAGGTAAAGTTCGTGACGCCACCCACGGGTTGTGGTGATTGTATGGTGGACACCACCGCTGCCGTGAAGGTTCGGGGCTCCCGGGAGCGGTGTAGTGGGCGCAGCTAGGTGTTGACCCATCCGTGGGTAGGGGGTGTTGGTCTCGGGGCCCGAGAGAGGTTGCAGGGCGCAGTGTTGCGGTGTGGTGCAGTGCGGTGCCTGATGGCATTGTTGTACTCACGATTAAACCACACAGAGTCACTGGTAAACCACATTCGGTGAAGATCGGTGCCCGCAGCCGGCTGTGTGAGTCCCCAGTAAGGGTGGTGATGTCGCCTTTCTCCTGTACCTCTAATTGTGTGTTTTGACTCCTATGCTTCAGCAACGGTAGTCCACTCCCCGACTTTTAGATGCCGGAGGAGCCCCTTTTGCCCGCAGGCGCCGGCCCGTGGATCTCTGGCCCTTGGCGGTGGCTCTTATCCGGAATCGGAGGGCTTTTGCCGTCAATCGGGACTTTGGGTGGGTATGAACCCCTGAGGTCCAGACCGCAATCAGTGAATTTGACTACACCTAGTGGCTTCTAGGCTAGTTCGGGGTCTGAGTACCCTGCCTGGTGCTCCGGTAAACAGGTTAGCTCCCCGGTTAGGGTCCGGCGGGCCACCACCCGGTCACGGTCCCTACGGTTCCGCAGGGACTCCTGCAGGCGGCAACCACCGTCTGCCTGCCTGACTGATCGGGGGTCCTAGGCTTCAACCCAGTCCCCTCACAGAACTGTACTCCTCTTAGCATCTCTCTCCAACCTCTCCAAACTTAATCAAACTTAATCTCCTTGTATTTCCTGCCTCAGGCCAGCAGACTCCTCGGGGGCGTGTCTATCTGCCTGACTCTGCCCACCTGATGTGCCTGTCTGACTCTGTGGGAGGCAATCAGTTCTTTGTTGACTGATGGTACCTTATTGGGGTGGGGGTGTGTGTGGTGTGTGTAGTGACCTGTGACCCCTGGGGGTCCAGGGCGTCACATAACATCTGCAGAGTGAAATTCATCTGTCAGCACATGGCTTATCAACCGGTTAACTGGTAGGCTGAAAGACCTCTGTAGCAATGCAGGTCATGGAGTGTGAATGGCAGAAGTGAGCACACACCAACTGTGTCTTGTGCAGCATAGCATCGAGCCCAAGATAATGGGCTAGAAATTTTTGTACAACCAGGTTCAGGATGTGAGCCATGCAAGGCACATGTGGTATGTCACCCAGGCGTAGGGCCGCTAACAGGTTTGTGAACACAGCATCCCCTGGCTCCAGGTTCAGTGGAGATAGACAATGATCAAACTTGGCCCGGATAGCGGTTCACAACTCTGCAGCTGTGTGACTGCGTTCTCTGATGCAGATTAATTTCAGCACTGCCTGATTGCGTTGAGCCATGGCTGAGCTGTACAGTGGTGGGGGGGATTACCTTTGCACTCTCTGAATGCGTGTTACATTAAGGGAGAGGTTGAGGGTGCAGGTGGATGCCCTAGAGGAGGTGGAGGAAGCAGAAGGGGAAGCCATAAATCCAGAGGTTTGTCCCGAAAGTCTTAGGGATTTCAAGACTTGGGCAGCAGCCTCTTCACCACCTACTCACGCAGTCACCAGAGTAATCCAGTGCCCAGTCAGCAAGATGTAATGCTCCTAGCCATGCTTGCTTGTCCAGGTGTCAGTGGTGAAATGCACCCTGGGAGACACAGAGTATTTTAAGGAAGAGGTGATCCTGGCTACGTCATGATGGTGTAGCACAGGCAAAGCTTTATTAACTAAGTAATGGTGACTGGTCAACTGGTACTGGGGGACTCCGACAGCCATTAGGTTTCGGAAACCCTTTGTATCCACCAGGAAAAAAGGCAGCATTTCCGTGGCCAGCAGTCTCAATATGGTAAAGTTCAAGCACTTCACTTTGCCATGTGTGGGAGGAAATGGTCTTTTAGGCTACTTTCACACATCCGGCTTGAGCTCTGCGGCTCAATCCGGCTGTGAAAGCTATGCAACGGATGCGGTGAACACACCGCATCCTTTGCATAAGTTTTTCCTTTGCGGCCAGTCCGGTTTTTGCCGCTTGCGGCATGCTACTGAGCATGCGCAGTGGCAAAAACCGCATGCGGCGGCCGGATGTGGTTATTGCCGCATCGCGCCGCATCCGGCCGCCATAGGCATGCATTGAAAAATGCGCCGCATCGGCCGAATGCGGCGCGATGCGGTTTTTTTTGCCGCACGAAAAAACGTGCCAGGCAACGTTCCATCCGGCCGCCGCATCTGCTAAATCTGCCGCATGCGGCAAAAACCGGACCGAACGGGAGCCCATGCGGCACAATGCGGCACTAATTAAAGTCTATGCAGGAAAATCGCAACCGGCAGCAAAAAAAAACGGTTGCGATTTTCCTGCAAAGTGCCGGAGTGTGCCGCATTGCAAAAACCGGAGGTGTGAAAGTAGCCTTACATGACCAAAACTGTGGGACCAAGGGCTGGCTGCTGTGCTGAGAGAGGGTGGAGCTAAGTGTACACGACTAAGAGGTGGACTGGAAGGGAGGTGTAGTGGGAGATGCTGGATTGAGAAACATGTGGTGTGCTTGGTGTCTTAGGCTGCTTTCACACATCCGGTTTTAGCAGTGCGGCTAAATCCGGCTCTAAAACCTATGCAACGGATGCGGCGAAAAAAACGCATCCTTTGCATAAGTTTCTACATGCGGCCCGTCTGGTTTTTGCCAGTTGCGGCACGCTACTGAGTATGCGCAGTGTAAAAAACCGCATGTGGCGGCCGGATGCGGGTTTTGCCGCATCGCGCCGCATCCGGTGTCAATAGGCATGCATAGAAAAAAGCGCCGCATCGGGTACCCCTAAAACCAAAGCACCGATGGGGCACAGGGCTCTAGGTCAGGCGAACGCTTCAGGCTACCTGACAAATACCTGCACAGTGAGGGTACCATCAAGGACCTCACTGACCAAGAATCTTGGGGCATCAGCAGTAAAGAGAGAACCAGGGACCAGAACAGAACACCGACCCGACAGGGTTCACACTGCCCGTTGTACGGACCAGAGACTGCCGACAAGCAGTAGGGGACCCCCAGATGCTTCAAGCCACGGGGTTCCACCAACTAGTGAGAGGTGCTGGGGAAAGAAGCCACCCGGTTACCACACCGGCACTGGGACAAAAGGGACTAGAGGTCAGAACCAGCTGTCCTCAGTGCACCAGCATCAGCACCGCTGTGAGTAAACACCAGTTGCACTGCATTCCCATCGTGTGGTCTCCCTTCTTTCTGCGTCGGATTCCATCATCCATTCCCTGGGGCCAGGCCCTACTTGTGGAGGGCCTATCATCCAGGCTGCCATCACCATCAGCCCCAGTGATAAAAGACTGTACAGCGGCGGTTCCATCACCATAACCGCAACCCGCAAGTGGCGTCACGACATAAACTCTCTAATCTCCCTGTATATAACCCCTTTAAAAGTGACCCCCAGGTTCACGGAACCGGGCATTGTCCATTACACAGCCGTGACAAAGCACCCCCATACATAAACGACCCGAGACTGAGTACCCCATAGCCCTGGGGTGACACACTACTCATGGTTAATGATTACCAAATTTGTGTCACACTAGGAGGTACAGATAAAATAATATATATCAACTTAGTGACAATGCACCATTATAGGATTCCCACCAAGTATATGTTCAAATGGAAAATAGGCTATTGCAAAAAACATATATGATCTAGAAATACTAGCCCAAGCACAAATAACAGAAATATACAAAATTTATTGATCAATCTTTACATAAAATGACAAATAGTGATAAAAGAGCAAGTGCAGCACCACAAGGATGGCACAGCAGGGGGACAAGCGACAGCAATTAACAATTAGCATCAACATTTTTCAAAATTATATATATATATATATATATATATATAAAGCTGAGTGGAGGATACCGGGCACCGCTAATCCCTGTATGGCTGACAAAGCTGTGCTTTCAGGCCTGGGTGCGTGTCCCAAAGCAAAGGCGATACAAGATCCACAATGAAGAGATGAAAGGTCGCACTCCAAAGGTCGAATAAAATATTTTTCTTTTTATTCCACGATCACATCAGGGGTACAGGTAGTGAGGGAGGATGAGGGTGTGCCACGTCGGACGACGGCAGCCGTTTTGCAAGTAACCTTGCTTCTACGGGTCCAGTGCATGCAAAGGTGCTGCATCCACCCTTAAATAACAGGTGAATTGGGTGCAGCATCCTTGCGTGAATGAAGTGCAAATTAAAAACATATACCAGCTGCACATATATCAAATTCACATAGAAACTTATTACATATCAATTCCAAAATGGATTATAAATAATCGTAACATACATGGGTATAGTTAGAGTAAAAAATTAATTAAATATAGTGTTCATTATAGTTTAACCAAAGACATCTCAAAAAACACTATAAAAAACAGGCTTATAGGAAAAAACCAGCATTATAGGAACACTGACAAATCATTTTTGTCGTTCAGGCCAAGGGGACCGAGAGCATTTAAGTCTATAATCAATCTTGATTCCTTTCTAAGTAAAGAACGGTGCATATCACCTCCAGTGGGACAGGGATTAATTTTTATTACGCCTGCAAATTTTAAGAGGCGCGGATTACCACTATGATGTTCCTGCATATGGGCAATTAAACGTGGAGAACCTATCCCGGAGGTTATAGACTTAAAATGCTCCCTAAATCGAACATATAAAGGCCGAATTGTTTTACCTATATAATATTTTTGACCGGGGCAAAAAATAACATATACCAGATAATTAGACTTACATGTGATAAGATCTTTTATTTTGAATAGCTCAGTACCAATTTTTAAAGTGTCTCCTGTACAATGATATTCACAAAAGGGGCAGCCGCCGCACCTATGGTTTCCTTTGATTTTATTTCGGTCTAACCACGTACCTAGTTTGGGTGTAGTAATACGATTATTTATCAGAATATCTCCTATGTTTTTGCATCGCCTATATGAAATCAAAGGACCCTCGTTTGTCATTTCACAGAGATCCTTGTCTTTATTAATTAAATGCCAGTGTTTTTTGATGCTTGATTTTATTGCATCATACATAGAATTAAATTTAAAATTAAAAACGCATCTATTTGAACTTTCGATTTTTGTTTTTTTCGAAATGGCATTTACATTTTTATTCTTATTTCCACTTTTATTTTTGTATTCTTTATTCTTATTTTTATCATTTGGATCATAATTTAAGGATTTTTCGAAGGCAGAATTGATAACTGATATGGGATATCCTCGTTCTAATAGACGTTTTTTCAAGTCTGATGCTTGATGCAGAAAGGTTTCAGAATTATTGTGTACTCTTTTTAGCCGCAAAAATTGTCCATATGGAAGGGCTCTCTTTGTATGGGAGGGATGCGCACTATTGAAATGCAGCAGAGTGTTCACTGCAGTTGGTTTTCTATATACTTGTCTGTCAATAATACCATCCGATATACTGAGTGTGACATCTAAAAAATCCAATTTTTGGTCCCCAAAAATATGTGTAAAGTACATGTTGTAGGAATTATCATTATTTAGATATGACACAAAATTTTCAAAATCCTGCGCAGAACCGTCCCATACAAAGAAGCCATCATCCATATATCTGGCATATTTTTTTATATGTTTCAGATATGGATTTTTAGGACTGTAGATAAAGTCTTCCTCAAATGCTGCCAAAAAGAGATTTGCAAAAGTACATGCGGCGGGGGTACCCATCGCGGTACCCCCGCATTGCAAGTACCACTGATCGTCAAATTTAAATGCATTATGATGCAAAATAAAGCTTAAGGCTTCTGTGATGAAGTCTACTAAGATTGGATTCTGGTCAAAATTCAGCAAGACTCTCTTAATGGTCTGTACACCCTGATCCTGTGGGATACGGGTGTACAGACTCTCAATATCCAAAGCGGCAAGAGAGAAACCTTTCTGCCATTGAAAATTGTCAAGCATTTTAATTAGATCTCCCGTATCTTTTAAGAATGAGGGGATGCGGGTCAATAGTGGTTTAAGTAGCCATTCTAGGTAGTGAGATAAGGGCTCTGTCACTGAACCTATTCCTGCCACAATAGGGCGGCCAGGGGGGGAGACACTGTTCTTGTGAATCTTTGGCAGATAATACCAATGAGGTTTTTTCGGAAAAAGAGGGAGTAATTTTTCAGCAGTTTTTTTAGAAATAGTACCCAAACTGACATATTTATGTAAAAGGCTTCTAAGTTTTTTAACAAAAGACCCAGTGGGATCATTAGATAGTTTCTGATATACTCTTATATCCTGAAGTTGCCTATTGGCTTCTTGCAAATAGGCTTCTTTTGTTAATAGAACAGTGGCGCCCCCCTTGTCCGCTCTGCGGATAATAATATCTTTTTGTGACTGCAGGATTTTTAGTGCCGCGGTTTCCCCCCGAGTGAGGTTCTGAGGAGGAGAGGGGTATTTTAGAGCTTGTATATCTTTTATTACCAGCTCCTGAAATAAGTCTATGCTGTTCCCAGGGGTTAGTGGGGGGCAAAAGGTAGATTTTATCCCTTTATTAAAAAATGAAGAACTAGATGTAGGATTTATTTGGGTATTTACAATACCTGAAGAACCGGGTTCAATGTGACTGGGGTCCGCTATACTTAAAAGAACAGACGCATCTTTTTCAATAGCATTATATTCATTATTTGTACCAAAAAAGCCAAGTGGACCTATTTCACATTGTAAATCGGTTACTTCAGAAGTGGGCAAGCTTTTCTTTTGACTATAAAATTTTTTTAAATGCAATTTTCTACAGCCCTTAAATAAATCAATATGAAAATCAGTCAAGTCAAATGATTCTGGTATACAATAGTTTAAGCCCTTTTCCAACACAGATAGCATATCAGGTGTTAAAACCAACGAAGTAAGATTATATACTTTACGCAAACAAGGCATGATGTTATTCGCTGAACAGGAAAGATTATTTTTTTCTGTACTTATTACAGGGAATGTCTCTGACACTACAATCTCACGTTCAAGGCATGGAGATGTTAATCCCTCCAGGAGACGCTCTTGCGCTTCCCTGGTGTCGGTTTTATTCCTGTGTCTCCTTCTGCCTCCTCTCCTTGTAGATCTTCTAAAGGGAGATTATCAGATGTAGAAGCTCGTGAGGTCGCAGGTGTTTTTAATTTCTTTGCGGGTGCTAAATCCTCAGCCCCGCTCGAGTCAGAGTCTGTAGTCCAGGCATTTTTCTTGGCGGTTTTAGGTGTATGTTTTTTCTGGTATCTCTGAAAAAACCTTCTATTCCCAGGTGTAGAATACCTCTTCCAGGAAAAAATCTGGTTGTTTTCGTAGTCTAACTTATCTCTGATAAACTTTTCTTTTTTATTTTCTTTAATCAAAGTTTGGTATGGTAAAAGTTTTTTGTCTAATCTTGATAAGAAAGTGTTCCATGCTTCTTTTGAGATGCGACTTTCCATTTCTTGTCTCAGTTTTAATAGTTCATTAGTAATTTTTAGATGTTCCTCTTGGTTTTTTTTGAGTACAATGTCCAGAAAGCGCAATGAGCATTCTTGCTGTATATTGTCCCATTCTTTTTTAAAAGATAAATCATCTTGGTAAAAAGATATATTTTTTGAGATGCGTAGACCTCTAGGGACTCGTCCACTTTCTTGATAAGATTTAAGTGACTGTACTGTCCAAAACAAGCTGGTCTCCTTTTCGGCCAGATTGAAAATTTTAAGCTCTAAATTCTTAGTGCCCATGATTTCTATGTTCACTTTATCATTACAGCTGGTAAAAAACGTGGCAGCGTCCTCCCTCCCTGCAAGTATACCATTTTCCATTGTATCCATAGATGTGTCTGCCATTTTTTAACAAAAGCCAAAAATGGGGGTAGAAAAAGCGTGCACTCACGGTGTTAGAAGAAGTCCAGATTCCATAAAGCTGAGTGGAGGATACCGGGCACCGCTAATCCCTGTATGGCTGACAAAGCTGTGCTTTCAGGCAGGTGGAGACCTGGGTGCGTGTCCCAAAGCAAAGGCGATACAAGATCCACAATGAAGAGATGAAAGGTCGCACTCCAAAGGTCGAATAAAATATTTTTCTTTTTATTCCACGATCACATCAGGGGTACAGGTAGTGAGGGAGGATGAGGGTGTGCCACGTCGGACGACGGCAGCCGTTTCGCAAGTAACCTTGCTTCTACGGGTCCAGTGCATGCAAAGGTGCTGCATCCACCCTTAAATAACAGGCCTGAACGACAAAAATGATTTGTCAGTGTTCCTATAATGCTGGTTTTTTCCTATAAGCCTGTTTTTTATAGTGTTTTTTGAGATGTCTTTGGTTAAACTATAATGAACACTATATTTAATTAATTTTTTACTCTAACTATACCCATGTATGTTACGATTATTTATAATCCATTTTGGAATTGATATGTAATAAGTTTCTATGTGAATTTGATATATGTGCAGCTGGTATATGTTTTTAATTTGCACTTCATTCACGCAAGGATGCTGCACCCAATTCACCTGTTATTTAAGGGTGGATGCAGCACCTTTGCATGCACTGGACCCGTAGAAGCAAGGTTACTTGCGAAACGGCTGCCGTCGTCCGACGTGGCACACCCTCATCCTCCCTCACTACCTGTACCCCTGATGTGATCGTGGAATAAAAAGAAAAATATTTTATTCGACCTTTGGAGTGCGACCTTTCATCTCTTCATTGTGGATCATATATATATATATATATACATACAGTATATATATATATATACACACGTATAAAAATCCCAAAATAAAGAGGGTATATGTAATATCATTGTAGTGTTTACTAGTGATGAGCGAGTATGCTTGTTACTACTCGGTACTCGCACGAGTATCATTGTACTCGGGCTACTCGGCGGGGACCGAGTAATCTTGCGATACTCGTGCTGTACTCGTGGTCTTCATCCCTGCATGTTGGCGCTCTTTTGAGAGCCAGCCCTCATGCAGGGATTGGCTGGCAGACCACTGCAATGCCACAGCCCTGTTAGTTGTGGAATTGCAGTGATTGGCCGGCCCGCACAGCGTGACCGAGCCTTTATACCGGCGGGCGCGCTGTGCTCTGCACACAGCCATCCAGACAGTCAGTGCAGGGAGAGTGTTGCTGCTTTAGGGAAAGGTTTGCGGCCCTTTATAGCTATTTCCGTAGCAGGGCTGCAAACAGTGTGACCAGAAGTCCTTCTCAGGACTATTCTAGTTGTATACAGGCAGGCAGGGTATAGCCAGGTCGGAGTACAGTAGCAGAGTCCTTCTCAGGACTATTGTTGCTATATACAGGCAGGGTATAGCCAGGTCGGAATACAGGCTAGTGACCAGAAGAGTCCTTGTCAGGACTATTGTAGCAGTATACAGGCAGGCAGGCAGGCAGGGTATATAGCCATTCCTAGTGGTGACCGTATACCAGCCTTCATCATATCTGGGGCTGGTGTACACAGTCTAAAACAGTCCAGATCGTGTCAGACTTCTCAGTAATTTTGCTCCTAAAAACCTGTTAGGTTCTTAGTGCGTCCGTGCTTGCATTTAAAAACCGCACGTGTGTGCCTGTCGGTGGCAGCGTACAGGTGCACTTGTGCGCGTTTTTCACAAACTATTATATAACGCACAAGTGTAGTGTATAATACACGTCAGTCAGCAGTGGCTGATAGTGTCAGACTTCTCAGTAATTTTTGCTCCTAAAAACCTGTTAGGTTCTTAGTGCGTCCGTGCTTGCATTTAAAAACCGCACGTGTGTGCCTGTCAGTGGCAGCGTACAGGTGCACTTGTGTGCGTTTTTCACAAACTATTATATAACGCACAAGTCTAGTGAATACACGTCAGCACAGCATTGCAAAATGCGCAAGGGCGTTGGCAAGGAACAAGGAAGTGGACGTGATGGTGGTGCTGGTGCAGGCAGAGGCCGAGGTCGTGGGCAAGCTCTAATTTCGCCACAACAAAGGGCCACATCTAGTCGCTCGCACGTCCTGTCCCAAATTCTTGGGGACCGCAGCAGTACACCGCTCTTGAACCAAGACCAGTGTCAACAGGTTGTTAGTTGGATAGCGGATAATGCTTCCAGTCAGATTGGCACCACCACAAACACTCTGTCTTCCACATGGTCAAGTGTCAGTAGCCGTGATACTGCACCGCACATTTCAGAACCTGATCCTCCTTCCTACCACAAGGCTGAGTACACGTCCTCGGACATTAATGATCCCACACTTGGACACTCGGAAGAGCTGTTCACGTTTCAATTCGCACATTCTGGCCTCTCGCCAGCTCATGTTGAAGTGGGTCATGAGGAGATCGTATGTACAGATGGCCAAATATTTGAGCAGCCACGTTCTCACGAAGTTGGCAACGTGTCTCAACAAGGGGTGGACGATGATGAGACACAATTGTCAGGAAGTCAGGAGGAGGAGCAGGGTGCGGAAGAGGAAGACGACGTGGTGGATGATCCAGTAACTGACCCAACCTGGCAGGAGGATATGCAGAGCGAGGACAGCAGTGCACAGGGGGAGGGAGGCGTAGCATCCCAACAGGCAGTAAGAAGCAGGGTGGTGGCTCCAGGCAGAAGTCAGGCAACCGTTCCCCGGAACAACAACACGACACAAGGTGCCTGTACAAATGTTAGGTCTTCCCGAGTCTGGCAGTTTTTTAAGTTGGCTCCAGATGATTCTAAAAAGGCCATTTGCAACACCTGCCGTGCCAGCATCAGCAGGGGTACCAAAACTAGCAGCCTGACTACCACCAGCATGATCAGGCACATGTTAGCCAAGCACCCGACTTTGTGGGAAGTACAACAGAGTCGAGGAGCAGTGCTTGCTGATGTCACTGCTACGTCTTCGCTGGTTGTGCATGCGAGCCAATCCCCTGTCCATGCTGCCTGCGAACAAGCCTCCTCCGGTCCTGCACCTGCAGTTGCCTACGCAGAAATAACACCATCATCAAGCACGTCCTTGTCCCAGCGCAGCGTTCAGTTATCCATTCAGCAAACCTTTGAACGCAGGCGCAAATACACTGCCAACGCCCCACATGCCACAGTTCTAAATGCTAACATTTCGCGACTGCTTGCGCTGGAAATGTTGCCTTTTAGGCTGGTGGAGACAGAAGCATTCCGCGACCTGATGGCGGCAGCTGTCCCACGTTACTCGGTCCCCAGCCGCCACTATTTCTCCCGGTGTGCCGTCCCCGCGTTGCATAACCACGTGTCACAAAACATCACACGTGCCCTGAACAACGCTGTTTCACCCAAAGTCCACCTAACCACAGACACATGGACAAGTGCTTGGGGGCAAGGCCGCTACATCTCGTTAACGGCACACTGGGTTAATATTGTGGAAGCTGGGACCCAGTCTGAGCGAGGGACGGAACACGTCCTTCCCACACCAAGGTTTGCAGGCCCTACCTCAGTCAGGGTTTCACCCACACTCTACAGCTCCGGAATGTCATGCTCTTCAGCCTCCTCCTCCTCCTGCGCATCCTCATCCACTTTACCCTCCACACCAGTCCCAAGCTGGAAGCACTGCAGCACTGCCTCGGCGAAGCGGCAACAGGCTGTGCTGAAGCTAATCTGCATAGTTGACAAACCACACAATGCAGAAGAGGTGTGGACAGCTCTGAAACAGCAGGCAGATCACTTGCTCACACCTCTGAACCTAAAGCCAGGAAAGGTCGTGTGTGACAATGGCCGGAACCTGGTGGCGGCTTTGAGGCGAGGCCAGCTGACACATGTTCCATGCGTGGCCCATGTGCTCAACCTCGTGGTTCAGCGGTTTCTAAAGTCATACCCAGAGCTGTCTGATCTGCTGGTAAAAGTTCGCCGCCTGTCTGCACATTTTCGAAAGTCACCTACTGCTTCAGCCGGCCTTGCCGGCTTACAGCGCCGTTTGCATCTTCCGGCTCACAGACTGGTGTGTGATGTCCCCACACGTTGGAATTCAACTCTGCACATGTTGGTCAGGATATGTGAGCAGAAGAGGGCAGTTGTTGAGTACCTGCATCACCTAAGCCGTCGGGAAATGGGTCAAACTCCACACATAACACCTGAGGAGTGGAGATGGATGTCCGACCTATGTACCATCCTCCAAAACTTTGAGGACTCCACCAAGATGGTGAGTGGTGATGACGCCATTATTAGCGTCACCATACCGCTACTCTGCCTTCTAAAACGGTCTCTGCTCAAAAACAAACATGATGCATTGCAGGCGGAGCGCGATGAGTTGCAGCAAGAAACAGTAGTGGGTGTGGGTGATAACACACAGCCCAGCCTCATCTCATCACAACGTGCAGTGGAGGACTATGACGAGGAGGAGGATGAAGACATGGAGCAACTCTCCGGCCAAATTGAGGATATGACATGCACACCAGTCATATCCTCGGTTCAGCGTGGCTGGCCAGAGGACAGGGTAGATGAGGAGGAGGAGGAGGAGGAGGAGGACAGCATGTTCAGTCATCGTGTTGGTCAGGCTACTGAAGTCCTGGCTGTTAAGAGTCTGGTGCACATGGCTGACTTTATGGTAAGCTGCCTGTCTCGTGACCCTCGCTTTAAGAACATCTTGGCCGACAATCATTACTGGTTGGTAACACTGTTAGACCCACGCTACAAGGAGAACTTTATGTCTCTTATTCCCGAGGCGGAGAGGTCAACCAAAATGCAGCAGTTCCGGAAGGCCATAGTCACGGAAGTAGGCAAAGCATTCCCCTCACAAAACGCTAGTGGCATAGGTCAGGAATCAGTGGACAACCAAGGCGTACAGCCGAGAGAGGCACAAGTCCAATCCGCCAGAGGTAGGGGAACAGTCTTTAAGATGTGGGGCAGTTTTCTCAGCCCCTCACGTACCACAGCCCCTGAGGTGCGGGGTAGTGCCACAAGAAATCCTAAGTTTGCCCAGATGCTCAAGGAGTACCTTGCAGATCGAACAACTGTACTCCGACATTCCTCTGTGCCTTACAATTATTGGGTATCCAAGGTGGACACGTGGCATGAATTGGCTCTCTACGCCTTGAAAGTCCTGGCCTGCCCTGCCGCTAGCGTTTTGTCAGAGCGTGTTTTTAGTGCCGCAGGTGGAATCATTACAGATAAACGCACCCGCCTGTCAACTGAAAATGCTGACAGGCTGACTCTGATCAAGATGAACAAGGGTTGGATTGGGCCAGACTTCGCCACACCACCAGCAAATGAGAGCGGAATTTAAAGTTTGTAACGGGAATTTGCCATGTACCTCCACTCACTCATGGGTACACACTTCTGGACTTTGGATAATCGCTGGACTGCTCCTCCTTCTCCTCATGCGCCACCATGATGACCGTTACAATAGTTAGGCCATTGTTTCAGGTGTACCCCAAGTGGTAAATTTTTTCGCCCATTCTTTGGAGAATGGACATTACAACGACAGGAGACCCGCTCCTTTGCAATGGGAACAATGTTTTGAGGCCCTCATGCACGTCTCTATCCAGGGACAACGAGGAGCCTCCCAATTTTTGGCTGCCCTGCCTAAGGGCTATACTATAATACACCCACTTCCTGACAATGGACACTTAATGTTTTGAGGCCCTCATGCACGTCTCTATCCAGGGACAACGTGGAGCCTCCCAATTTTTGGCTGCCCTGCCTAAGGGCTATACTATAATACACCCACTTCCTGACAATGGACACTTAATGTTTTGAGGCCCTCATGCACGTCTCTATCCAGGGACAACGTGGAGCCTCCCAATTTTTGGCTGCCCTGCCTAAGGGCTATACTATAATACACCCACTTCCTGACAATGGACACTTAATGTTTTGAGGCCCTCATGCACGTCTCTATCCAGGGACAACGTGGAGCCTCCCAATTTTTGGCTGCCCTGCCTAAGGGCTATACTATAATACACCCACTTCCTGACAATGGACACTTAATGTTTTGAGGCCCTCATGCACGTCTCTATCCAGGGACAACGTGGAGCCTCCCAATTTTTGGCTGCCCTGCCTAAGGGCTATACTATAATACACCCACTTCCTGACAATGGACACTTAATGTTTTGAGGCCCTCATGCACGTCTCTATCCAGGGACAACGTGAAGCCTCCCAATTTTTGGCTGCCCTGCCTAAGGGCTATGCTATAATACACCCACTTCCTGACAATGGACACTTAATGTTTTGAGGCCCTCATGCACGTCTCTATCCAGGGACAACGTGGAGCCTCCCAATTTTTGGCTGCCCTGCCTAAGGGCTATACTATAATACACCCACTTCCTGACAATGGACACTTAATGTTTTGAGGCCCTCATGCACGTCTCTATCCAGGGACAACGTGGAGCCTCCCAATTTTTGGCTGCCCTGCCTAAGGGCTATACTATAATACACCCACTTCCTGACAATAAACACTTAATGTTTTGAGGCCCTCATGCACGTCTCTATCCAGGGACAACGTGGAGCCTCCCAATTTTTGGCTGCCCTGCCAAAGGGCTATACTACAATAGACCCACTTCCTTACAATGGGCACTTCAGGTTTACAGGCCATCATGCACGTCTCTATCCAGGGACAACGTGGAGCCTCCCAATTTTTGGCTGCCCTGCCAAAGCGCTATACTACAATAGACCCACTTCCTTACAATGGGCACTTCAGGTTTACAGGCCATCATGCACGTCTCTATCCAGGGACAACGTGGAGCCTCCCAATTTTTGGCTGCCCTGCCAAAGGGCTATACTACAATAGACCCACTTCCTTACAATGGGCACTTCAGGTTTACAGGCCATCATGCACGTCTCTATCCAGGGACAACGTGGAGCCTCCCAATTTTTGGCTGCCCTGCCAAAGGGCTATACTACAATAGACCCACTTCCTTACAATGGGCACTTCAGGTTTACAGGCCATCATGCACGTCTCTATCCAGGGACAACGTGGAGCCTCCCAATTTTTGGCTGCCCTGCCAAAGGGCTATACTACAATAGACCCACTTCCTTACAATGGGCACTTCAGGTTTACAGGCCATCATGCACGTCTCTATCCAGGGACAACGTGGAGCCTCCCAATTTTTGGCTGCCCTGCCTAAGGGCTATACTATAATACGCCCACTTCCTGACAATGGACACTTAATGTTTTGAGGCCCTCATGCACGTCTCTATCCAGGGACAACGAGGAGCCTCCCAATTTTTGGCTGCCCTGCCTAAGAGCTATACTATAATACACCCACTTCCTGACAATGGACACTTAACGTTTTGAGGCCCTCATGCACGTCTCTATCCAGGGACAACGTGGAGCCTCCCAATTTTTGGCTGCCCTGCCTAAGGGCTATACTATAATACACCCACTTCCTGACAATGGACACTTAATGTTTTGAGGCCCTTATGCACGTCTCTATCCAGGGACAACATGGAGCCTCCCAATTTTTGGCTGCCCTGCCTAAGGGCTATACTATAATACACCCACTTCCTGACAATGGACACTTAATATTTTGAGGCCCTCATGCTCGTCTCTATCCAGGGACAACGTGGAGCCTCCCAATTTTTGGCTGCCCTGCCTAAGGGCTATACTATAATACACCCACTTCCTGACAATGGACACTTAATGTTTTGAGGCCCTCATGCACGTCTCTATCCAGGGACAACGTGGAGCCTCCCAATTTTTGGCTGCCCTGCCTAAGGGCTATACTATAATACACCCACTTCCTGACAATGGACACTTAATGTTTTGAGGCCCTCATGCACGTCTCTATCCACGGACAACGTGGAGCCTCCCAATTTTTGGCAGCCCTGCCTAAGGGCTATACTATAATACACCCACTTCCTGACAATGGACACTTAATGTTTTGAGGCCCTCATGCACGTCTCTATCCAGGGACAACGTGGAGCCTCCCAATTTTTGGCTGCCCTGCCAAAGGGCTATACTACAATAGACCCAGTTCCTTACAATGGGCACTTCAGGTTTACAGGCCATCATGCACGTCTCTATCCAGGGACAACGTGGAGCCTCCCAATTTTTGGCTGCCCTGCCAAAGGGCTATACTACAATTACCCACTTCCTTACAATGGGCACTTCAGGTTTACAGGCCATCATGCACATCTCTATCCAGGGACAACGTGGAGCCTCCCAATTTTTGGCTGCCCTGCCTAAGGGCTATACTATAATACGCCCACTTCCTGACAATGGACACTTAATGTTTTGAGGCCCTCATGCACGTCTCTATCCAGGGACAACGAGGAGCCTCCCAATTTTTGGCTGCCCTGCCTAAGAGCTATACTATAATACACCCACTTCCTGACAATGGACACTTAATGTTTTGAGGCCCTCATGCACGTCTCTATCCAGGGACAACGTGGAGCCTCCCAATTTTTGGCTGCCCTGCCTAAGGGCTATACTATAATACACCCACTTCCTGACAATGGACACTTAATGTTTTGAGGCCCTCATGCACGTCTCTATCCAGGGACAACGTGGAGCCTCCCAATTTTTGGCTGCCCTGCCTAAGGGCTATACTATAATACACCCACTTCCTGACAATGGACACTTAATGTTTTGAGGCCCTCATGCACGTCGCTATCCAGGGACAACGTGGAGCCTCCCAATTTTTGGCTGCCCTGCCTAAGGGCTATACTATAATACACCCACTTCCTGACAATGGACACTTAATGTTTTGAGGCCCTCATGCACGTCTCTATCCAGGGACAACGTGGAGCCTCCCAATTTTTGGCTGCCCTGCCTAAGGGCTATACTATAATACACCCACTTCCTGACAATGGACACTTAATGTTTTGAGGCCCTCATGCACGTCTCTATCCAGGGACAACGTGAAGCCTCCCAATTTTTGGCTGCCCTGCCTAAGGGCTATACTATAATACACCCACTTCCTGACAATGGACACTTAATGTTTTGAGGCCCTCATGCACGTCTCTATCCAGGGACAACGTGGAGCCTCCCAATTTTTGGCTGCCCTGCCTAAGGGCTATACTATAATACACCCACTTCCTGACAATGGACACTAAATATTTTGAGGCACTCATGCACGTCTCTATCCAGGGACAATGTGGATCCTCCCAATTTTTGGCTGCCCTGCCTAAGGGCTATACTATAATACACCTACTTCCTGACAATAAACACTTAATGTTTTGAGGCCCTCATGCACGTCTCTATCCAGGGACAACGTGGAGCCTCCCAATTTTTGGCTGCCCTGCCAAAGGGCTATACTACAATAGACCCACTTCCTTACAATGGGCACTTCAGGTTTACAGGCCATCATGCACGGCTCTATCCAGGCACAACGTGGAGCCTCCCAATTTTTGGCTGCCCTGCCTAAGGGCTATACTACAATAGACCCACTTCCTTACAATGGGCACTTCAGGTTTACAGGCCATCATGCACGTCTCTATCCAGGGACAACGTAGAGCCTCCCAATTTTTGGCTGCCCTGCCAAAGGGCTATACTACAATAGACCCACTTCCTTACAATGGGCACTTCAGGTTTACAGGCCATCATGCACGTCTCTATCCAGGGACAACGTGGAGCCTCCCAATTTTTGGCTGCCCTGCCAAAGGGCTATACTACAATAGACCCACTTCCTTACAATGGGCACTTCAGGTTTACAGGCCATCATGCACGTCTCTATCCAGGGACAACGTGGAGCCTCCCAATTTTTGGCTGCCCTGCCTAAGGGCTATACTACAATAGACCCACTTCCTTACAATGGGCACTTCAGGTTTACAGGCCATCATGCACGTCTCTATCCAGGGACAACGTGGCGCCTCCCAATTTTTGGCTGCCCTGCCAAAGGGCTATACTACAATAGACCCACTTCCTTACCATGGGCACTTCAGGTTTACAGGCCATCATGCACGTCTCTATCCAGGGACAACGTGGAGCCTCCCAATTTTTGGCTGCCCTGCCTAAGGGCTATACTATAATACACCCACTTACTTACAATGGACACTTAATGTTTTGAGGCCCCCATGCACGTCTCTATCCAGGGACAACGTGGAGTCTCCCAATTTTTGGCTGCCCTGCCTAAGGGCTATACTATAATACACCCACTTCCTGACAATGGACACCTAATGTTTTGAGGCCCTCATGCACGTCTCTATCCAGGGACAACATGGAGCCTCCCAATTTTTGGCTGCCCTGCCTAAGGGCTATACTATAATACACCCACTTCCTGACAATGGACACTTAATGTTTTGAGGCCCTTATGCACGTCTCTATCCAGGGACAACATGGAGCCTCCCAATTTTTGGCTGCCCTGCCTAAGGGCTATACTATAATACACCCACTTCCTGACAATGGACACTTAATGTTTTGAGGCCCTCATGCTCGTCTCTATCCAGGGACAACGTGGAGCCTCCCAATTTTTGGCTGCCCTGCCTAAGGGCTATACTATAATACACCCACTTCCTGACAATGGACACAATGTTTTGAGGCCCTCATGCACGTCTCTATCCAGGGACAACGTGGAGCCTCCCAATTTTTGGCTGCCCTGCCTAAGGGCTATACTATAATACACCCACTTCCTGACAATGGACACTTAATGTTTTGAGGCCCTCATGCACGTCTCTATCCAGGGACAACGTGGAGCCTTCCAATTTTTGGCTGCCCTGCCTAAGGGCTATACTATAATACACCCACTTCCTGACAATGGACACTTAATGTTTTGAGGCCCTCATGCACGTCTCTATCCACGGACAAGGTGGAGCCTCCCAATTTTTGGCAGCCCTGCCTAAGGGCTATACTATAATACACCCACTTCCTGACAATGGACACTTAATGTTTTGAGGCCCTCATGCACGTCTCTATCCAGGGACAACGTGGAGCCTCCCAATTTTTGGCTGTCCTGCCAAAGGGCTATACTACAATAGACCCAGTTCCTTACAATGGGAACTTCAGGTTTACAGGCCATCATGCACGTCTCTATCCAGGGACAACTTGGAGCCTCCCAATTTTTGGCTGCCCTGCCTAAGGGCTATACTACAATAGACCCACTTCCTTACAATGGGCACTTCAGGTTTACAGGCCATCATGCACGTCTCTATCCAGGGACAACGTGGAGCCTCCCAATTTTTGGCTGCCCTGCCAAAGGGCTATACTACAATAGACCCACTTCCTTACAATGGGCACTACAGATTTACAGGCCATCATGCACGTCTCTATCCAGGGACAACGTGGAGCCTCCCAATTTTTGGCTGCCCTGCCAAAGGGCTATACTACAATTACCCACTTCCTTACAATGGGCACTTCAGGTTTACAGGCCATCATGCACATCTCTATCCAGGGACAACGTGGAGCCTCCCAATTTTTGGCTGCCCTGCCAAAGGGCTATACTATAATACACCCACTTCCTGACAATGGACACTTAATGTTTTGAGGCCCTCATGCACGTCTCTATCCAGGGACAACGAGGAGCCTCCCAATTTTTGGCTGCCCTGCCTAAGGGCTATACTATAATACACCCACTTCCTGACAATGGACACTTAATGTTTTGAGGCCCTCATGCACGTCTCTATCCAGGGACAACGTGGAGCCTCCCAATTTTTGGCTGCCCTGCCTAAGGGCTATACTATAATACACCCACTTCCTGACAATGGACACTTAATGTTTTGAGGCCCTCATGCACGTCTCTATCCAGGGACAACGTGGAGCCTCCCAATTTTTGGCTGCCCTGCCTAAGGGCTATACTATAATACACCCACTTCCTGACAATAAACACTTAATGTTTTGAGGCCCTCATGCACGTCTCTATCCAGGGACAACGTGGAGCCTCCCAATTTTTGGCTGCCCTGCCAAAGGGCTATACTACAATAGACCCACTTCCTTACAATGGGCACTTCAGGTTTACAGGCCATCATGCACGTCTCTATCCAGGGACAACGTGGAGCCTCCCAATTTTTGGCTGCCCTGCCAAAGCGCTATACTACAATAGACCAACTTCCTTACAATGGGCACTTCAGGTTTACAGGCCATCATGCACGTCTCTATCCAGGGACAACGTGGAGCCTCCCAATTTTTGGCTGCCCTGCCAAAGGGCTATACTACAATAGACCCACTTCCTTACAATGGGCACTTCAGGTTTACAGGCCATCATGCACGTCTCTATCCAGGGACAACGTGGAGCCTCCCAATTTTTGGCTGCCCTGCCAAAGGGCTATACTACAATAGACCCACTTCCTTACAATGGGCACTTCAGGTTTACAGGCCATCATGCACGTCTCTATCCAGGGACAACGTGGAGCCTCCCAATTTTTGGCTGCCCTGCCAAAGGGCTATACTACAATAGACCCACTTCCTTACAATAGGCACTTCAGGTTTACAGGCCATCATGCACGTCTCTATCCAGGGACAACGTGGAGCCTCCCAATTTTTGGCTGCCCTGCCTAAGGGCTATACTATAATACACCCACTTCCTGACAATGGACACTTAATGTTTTGAGGCCCTCATGCACGTCTCTATCCAGGGACAACATGGAGCCTCCCAATTTTTGGC